>NC_092777.1:31197375-31509042 GCF_047496795.1 Chiloscyllium punctatum | reverse complement strand
ATCCCAATAGGCTGAATTTAGTGTTTCTCTCCTTCCCTACTCTGCTTGCTCCATTTAAAAAAAAATAAATTTGCTGAACATCCCCTTTCCATAAAACCATGCAGACTTTGTGTAATCATGTTTTGTTTTTCGAGGTTACTGTTACTGCTTCCTTAATAATAGATTTCAGTATTTTCCCTTCTGATATCAGGGTAATTGGCCTTTTTTGGTTTTTTGGTTTTAGTCCCATTAATTTCCCCAGTATTAGAAGGACATGGCATTAGTATTGGTTCTTTATGAATTTTAATTACTTTAAGTTCCTCACTCTCATTAGTCTCAGTTCCCCTGTAATTCCAATGAGTCTGTGACCCTTCTCTCCAGAGGTAGGGTCATTTTGTGGTTTAAGACATAAGTAAACAGAGTTTAGAATAACAAGGGAGTCAAAGGAAAATGGATTCGAGGCTACATTCCGACCAGCTATGACCACATTGAATGGTTGAGGAGTGCGCTTAAGAGACGAAATACTTTCTGCCCAATCCTAAATTATATATTTGTGTGTCCTCTATTATTAAGGCAGTTTCACAAAAGTTTGCAATTCCAATCTCTTTGTAGAAGCTGTTAAAATGTTTCTTTATATCTTGCTAGGTTTAGCTCATACTCTGTTTACTTCCCCTTTGTTAATTTTTTGGTCACCCTTTGTTTATTTCTAAAGTCTGCCGAACATCAGGTTGCTCAAGCTTTTCAAAGCCAAACTGTACACCTCTTGTTTTAATCTAATACCACGCGGAAATTCACTGGTTAGCTGATGGTTCTTTAACCATTGAAGGCATTTTTTATTCATTGAGAGTAATGAATCTTTTCTTGGCATGCTTGCTGTTTCTTATCTTTCATCATAAATTAATCTTGTTTCCCAATTTGAGCCAATTCATCCTTATACCTTCGCAATTGGCCTTGCTTAAATGAAAGACTCACTTCAGCTTTACTGGTTACTATATTATTCTCAAACTCAATATGAAATTCTTTCATATCATCCTTGCCCAGAGGATCTTGTACAATTATTTGTTATAAAGTTAAAAGTTTCGTTACACAACAGAACCAAAATAACCTGTTCCCTGGCTGTTTCCTCAATGTACTGTTCTCAAAAACTGTCCTGAATACACTCCATGAACTTATCCTTCAAAGAATATTTGATTTGTCTGTTCACATCCACTCACAACCACTGCATTACCCCTGTTATATTACCCTGTTACCATGCAGCCCAATCTTGCTGATTATGTTCTGTTGATAAGGCAATTAAGAAAGCATATGGGGATCATTGTGTTATTAGAGATGGGTTGGAAAGAAGGTTTGTAAAGAGATGGGAGGGAGATAGTACAAGCCCAGAATTCAGCGTAATACTCCGGGGAGACTTATCCAATGGTTTATAAAAGTTCATGATAATTTTCTTGCTTTTGTACTCTATGCCTCTATTAAAGCCAAGAATTACATTAACTTTTGAATAGATTCCTCAATTATCCTGAAAGCATTAAAGACTTACATATATAGATTTTTTGCAACCCCACCACCTTTTCTGTTTCTATACCCCTTTAAAACTGGGCCATTTCATTAAGATTGTCCTCCTCATTGCCCCTACCAAAATACACCACGGTACAGTTTTACCATAAATTTCATGTGATGCCCATTTCTTTAGCTTGGCTACATCTTTGTGAGTGTGTTGCTCTCCACCTCACTGTTTACATCATATAGGTGATGATTCTGTAAAGCTGTGACATTCAGCAACACTGAAAGGGAAACAAAATGCCCCAGGATTACAAAACAGCCCAATCAGGAGCAGACTTTAGGGGATCCCAGATTAATGGGCAGCTTTTCTCACTTTGGAGGTGGACTAAATATTTCCAGAATTTTCTGAAACAATATCAGAAAATGGCAAAAGCACTTAGCAGGTCCATCAACATCTGGTGGAGAAGAAAAGAGTCCATTTCAGATTGATGACCTTTTATTGGAGCAGTTCTGATGACACCTCATCAACTTGAAACATTAACTTTCCATGGCCTGACCTGCTGAGTATTTTCAGCGTTTTCTGTTTCTATTTCAGATTTCCAGCCTCGATAGGCTATACCTTCCATTAATGGCTGTTACATAATTTACATATTATGTAACATAATTCCATGAGCCAAATATACAACTAGAGTCATAGAGATGTATAGCATGGAAACAGACCCATTCGGTCCAACTTATCCATGCCAACCTCATATCGTCCCACTTGCCAGCACCTGGCCCATATCCCTCCAATCCATATCCATTCCTATTCATATACCCATCCCGGTGCCTTTAAATTTTGTAATTGTACCAGCTTCCAGCACCTCCTCTGGCAGCTTATTCCCTACACGTACCACCCTCTGCGTGAAAAAGTTGCCCCTTAGGTTCCTTTTATATCTTTCCCCTCTCACCCTGAAACTATGCCCTCTAGTTCTGGACTCCCCCACCCCAGGGAAAAGACTTTGTCTATTTATCCTCTCCATGCCCTTCATGATTTTAAAAACCTCTGTAAGGTCACCCCTCAACCTCTGACGCTCAGGGAAAACAGTCCCAGCCTAATCCTCCAACCCTAGCAATACCCTTGTAAATCTTTTCTGAACCCTTTCAAGTTTCACAAACATCCTTCCAATAGGAAGGAGACCAGAATTGCACACAATATTCTAAAAGTGGCCTAAAAGTGGTTCTGTACAGCTGTAACATGACCTGCCATATCCTGTACTCAATACTCTGACTAATAAAGGAAAGCATACCAAACACCTTCTTCACTAACCTATCTACCTGCGATTCTACTTTCAAGGAGCTATGAACCTGCACTCCAAGGTCACTTTGTTCAGCAACACTCCCCAGGACCTTACCATTAAGTGTGTAAGTCCTGCTAAGATTTGCTCTCCCAAAATGCAACACCTCACATTTATCTGAATTAAACTCCAACTGCCACTTCTCAGCCCATTGGCCCATCTGATCAAGATCTTGTTGTACTCCAAGGTAACCTTCTTTGTTGTCCACTACGCCTCCAATCTTGGTGTCATCTGCAAACTTACTAACTATACCTCCTATGTTCACATCCAAATCATTTATGTAAATGACAAAAAGTTGAGGACCCAGCACCGATCTTGTGGTACTCCACTGGTCACAGGCCTCCAGTCTGAAAAACAACTCTCCATCATCCTCTATCTTCTACCTTTGAGCCAGTTCTGTATGCAAATGGCTAGTTTTCCTTGTATTCCGTGATATCTAACCTTGCTAACCAATCTCCCATGGGGAACCTTGTTGAACGCCTTAGTGAAGTCCAAATAGATCACATCCACTGCTCTGCCCTCAACAATCTTCTTTGTTACTTCTTCAAAAAACTCAATCAAGTTTGTGAGACATGATTTCCCACACATGTTGACTATTCCTAATCAGGAGGCTTTTGCCCGAAACGTTGATTTCGAAGCTCCTTGGATGCTGCCTGAACTGCTGTGCTCTTCCAGCACCACTAATCCAGAATCTGGTTTCCAACATCTGCAGTCATTGTTTTTACCTCTTTTATTCCTAATCAGTCCTTGCCTTTCCAAATACATAGAACATAGAACATTACAGCGCATTACAGGCCCTTCGGCCCTCGATGTTGCACCGACCTGTCATACCAATCTGAAGCCCATCCCACCTACACTATTCCATGTACGTCCATATGCCTGTCCAATGACGACTTAAATGTACTAAAACTTGGCGAATCTACTACCGTTGCAGGCAAAACATTCCATACCCTTACTATTTTCTGAGTAAAGAAACTACCTCTGACATCTGTCTTATACCTATTTCCCCTCACTTTAAAGTTGTGTCCCCTCGTGTTTGCCATCTCCATACTTGGAAAAAGGCTGTCCCTGTCCACCCTATCTAACCCTCTGATTATCTTATATGTCTCTATTAAGTCACCTCTCAACCTTCTTCTCTCTAACGAGAATAGCCTCAAGGCCCTCAGCCTTTCCTCATAAGACATTCCTTCCATACCAGGCAACATCCTAGTAAATCTCCTCTGAACCCTTTCCAAAGCTTCCACAGCCTTCTTATAATGCGGTGACCAGAACTGTACACAATACTCCAAGTGTGGCAGTATCAGAGCTTTATACAGCTGCAGCATAACCTCCTGGTTTCGGAACTCAATCCCTCTATTTATGGGCGGCACGGTGGCACAGTGGTTAGCACTGCTGCCTCACAGCGCCTGAGACCCGGGTTCAATTCCCGCCTCAGGCGACTGACTGTGTGGAGTTTGCACGTTCTCCCCGTGTCTGCGTGGGTTTCCTCTGGGTGCTCCGGTTTCCTCCCACAGTCCAAAGATGTGCAGGCGAGGTGAATTGGCCACGCTAAATTGCCCATAGTGTTAGGTAAGGGGTAAATGTAGATGTAGATGTAGATGTAGGGGTATGGGTGGGTTACGCTTCGGCGGGGCGGTGTGGACTTGTTGGGCCGAAGGGCCTGTTTCCACTCTGTAAGTAATCTAATCTAATCTAATCTAATCTATTAATAAAGGCCAAAACACTGTATGCCTTCTTAACAACCCTGCCAATCTGGGGGCAACTTTCAGGGATCTGTGTGCATGGACACCGAGATCTCTCTGCTCATCTGCACTCCCAAGAATCTTACCATTAGCCCAGTACTTTGCATTCCGATTACTTCGTCCAAAGTGTATCACCTCACACTTGTCCACATTAAACTCCATTTGCCACTTCTCAGCCCAGCTCTGTATCCTATCTATGTCTCTCTGCAACCTACTACATCCTTCGTCACTATCCACAACTTTAGTGTCGTCTGCAAATTTACTAACCCACCTGTCTAAGCCCTCATCCAGGTCATTTATAAAAATGATGAACAGCAGTGGACCCAACACCAACCCTTGCGATACGCTGCTAGTAACTGGACACCAAGATGAACATGTTCCATCAACTACAACCCTCAGTTTTCTTTCAGCAAGCCAGTTACTGATCCAAACTGCTATGTCTCCCACAATCCCATTCCTCCGCATTCTGTATAATAGCCTACTGTGGGGAACCTTATCGAACGTCTTGCTGAAATCCATATACACCACATCAACTGGTTTACTCTCATCTACCCGTTTGGTCACTTTGTCAAAAAACTCAATAAGATTCATTAGGCATGACCTACCCTTCACAAAACCTGCTGACTGTCCCTGATCAGATTATTCTTTTCTAGATGGTTATAAATCCTATCTCTTATAACCTTTTCCAATGCTTTAACACCAACTGAAGTGAGACTCACTGGTCTGTAATTACCAGGGTTGTCTCTACTACTCTTTTTGAACAAGGGAACCACATTTGCTATCCTCCAGTCCTCAGGCACTATTCCTGTAGACAATGATGTTTTGAAGATCAATGCCAAAGGCTCAGCAATCTCTTCCCTGGCTTCCCAGAGGATCCTAGGATAGATCCATCCGGCCCAGGGGACTTGTCTATTTTCACATTCTGCAGTATTTCTAATACCTCTTCCTTGTGAACCTCAATCTCTTCTAGTCTAGATGCAAGTATCTCCGTATCTTCCTCGCCATTTTCATTTTCTATAGTGAACACTGTTGAAAAATATTTATTTAGTGCTTCCCCTATCTCCTCTGACTCCACACACAACTTCCCACTATTATCCTTGATTGGCCCTAATTTGACTCTCATCATTCTTTTATTCCTGACATACCTATGGAAAGCCTTAGGGTTAACCCTGATCCTATCCACCAACAACTTCTCATGTCTCCTCCTGGCTCTTCTGAGCTCTCTTTTTAGGTATTTCCTGACTTCCTTGTAACCCTCAAGCACCCTGAGTTTTCACATTTTGTCCTAACATAAGCCTTCTTCTTCTTCTTGACCGGGGATTCCACTTCCTTAGTAAACCATCTTCCTCCCTGCCTGACAGGTACATACTTATCTAGGACACACAGGAGCTTTTCCTTGAATAATCTCCACATTTTTAATGTGCTCATCCCCTGCAGTTTCCTTCCCCATTCTACACTTCCTAAATCTTTCTTAATTGCATCGTAATTTCCCTTCCCCCAGCTGTAACTCTTGCTCAGTGGAGTACGCCTATTCCTTTCCATCACTAAAGTAAACCTGACAGAATTGTGATCGCTGTCTCCAAAGTGCTCACCTACTTCCAAGTCTAACACCTGGCCAGGCTCGTTACCCAGTACTAAATCTAAAGTGGCTTCGCCCCTTGTTGGCCTTTCTACATACTGTGTCAGGAAGCCCTCCTGCCCACACTGGACAAAAACTAACCCATCTATAGTACTCATACTGCAGTGATCCCAGTCAATATTTGGATAGTTGAAGTCCTCCTGTCTCTCTCACTCCTATAAAGAATCATGTTTGCTATCCTTTCCTCTACATCTCTGGGACTATTCGGAGGCCTATAGAAAACTCCCAGCACGGTGACTTCTCCTTTCCTGTTTCTAACCTCAGCCCATACTACCTCAGTTAACGAGTCCCCAAACATCCTTTCTACAATTGTAATATTGTCCCTGATCAACAATGCCACATCACCCCCTCTTTTACCATCTTTTCTGTTCTTACTGAAATATCTGAATCCTGGAACCTGCAACAGCTCTATCCCTGCTCTATCCATGTCTCCGTAATGGCCACAACATCAAAGTCCCAGGCTCCAATTCATGCTGCCAGTTCACCCACTTTATTTCGGCTGCTCCTTACGTTGAAGTACACACACTTCAAACCAGGTTCTCGCTTGCCAGTGTCAGATACTTGACTTTGGAACTCCCTACTCTCATCCTGTTCTGTACCTGTCCTACAATTTTGGTTCCCATCCCCCTGCTGTATTAGTTTAAATTCACCTTAATAGCTTTAGCGAATTTCCCACCCAGGATATTGGTACCCCTCTGGTTTAGATGAAGATCATCCTGCTTGCAGAGGTCCCAACTACCCCAGAAAGAGTGCCAATTATCCAAAAATCCGAAACCCTCCCTCCTGCACCATCCCTGTAGCCATGTGTTCAACTCCCTTCTCTCCCTATTCCTCACCTCACTAGCACGTGGCACGGGCAGCAAAACAGAGAAAACAACTCTGTTTGTCCGAGCTCTATGCTTCCATCCTAGCTCCCTGAATTTCTGCCTCAAGTCCCCATCTCTCTTCCGACCTATGTCGTTGGTGCCAATGTGGACCATGACTTGGGGCTGCTCTCCTTCCCCCCAAAGGATCCCAAAAATACGATCAGTGACATCACGGACCCTGGCACCCGGGAGGCAACACACCAACCATGAGTCTCTCTCGTCTCCACAGAACCTCCTATCTGCCCCCCTAACTATCAAGTCCCCAATGACTAATGCTCTGCTCCTCTTCCCCCTTCCCTTCCCACTGCTTTCCCCTGGTAAGTCATCCCCCCCAACAGTATCCAAAACAGTATACTTATTGTTGAGGGAATGGCCACAGGGGATCCCTGCACTGCCTGCCGGTTCCCTTTCTGTCCCCTTACTGTCACCCATCTGTCTTTTTCTTTTATCTGGGGAGTGACTACCTCTCTGTAAGTCCTGTCAATAACCCCCTCTGCCTCCTGAATGATCCGAAATTCATCCAACTCCCGTTCCAGTTCCCTAACGCGGTTTTCAAGGAGCTGGTATTGGGTGCACTTCCCACAGATGTAGTCAGCAGGGACACTAGTGGTGACCCTTACTTCCCGCATTCTGCAGGAGTAACATTCCACTGCCCTAAACTCCATTCCCACTATTCTAACTCCCAAAGTGACTACTAAAAAAAAAGGATTAGGAAATAAACTAGTTACCTTACCTTGTCAATCTGGCTCCCACAACATTTTTTTTAGGTTAGAGGAGGAGGATGGGCGGGAGACACTACCCGCGTAGTGTCTCGGGTAACTCAACCACGCAAATATAAACTGTTCTACTTACCCTTCCCAGAGATCCTTCGCTCGCTCCTCCCTTGCTGACTTGAAGGTAAGAAGTTTAAATATACTTATCAGCCTTCCCGACAATCACCTCACACCAACATCACCTCCTCCTGGCTCCTACCTCTCGCTGCTCTGAAGTACATCCTGTCCCTCAGGATTCCCTCCAACAACCTGCCCACCTCTGAAGTCAGGCTCATTGGTTTATAGTTCCCTGGCTTGTCCTTACCACCTTTCTTAAATAGTGGTATCATGTTAGCCAACCTCCAATCTTCATATCAATGATACAAATATCTCAGCAAGGGGCCCAGCAATCACTTCCCTAGTTACCCACAGAATACACCTGATCACGTCCTGGGGATTTATCCACCTTTGTGTGTTTCAAGACATCAAGCACTTCCTCCTCTGTAACATTGGAATTTTTCAAGATGTCACCATCTATTTCCCTACATTCTCTATCTTCCATATCCTTTTCCACAGTAAATACTGATGCAGAATACTCGTTTAGTATCTCACCCATCTCCTGCTATTCCACACAAAGGCTACCTTGCTCATCTTTGAGGGGTTCTATTCTTTCCCTAGTTACCCTTTCGTCCTCAGTATATTTGTAAAATCCTTTGAATTCTTCTCAACCTTATTTGCCAAAGCTATCGCATGTCCCCTTTTTGCCCTCCTGATTTCCCTCCTACTTCCTTTATATTCTTCTGAGGATTCACTTGATCAATCCAGTCCATACCTGACATATGCTTCCTTCTTTTTTTAAACCAAACCCTCAATTTCTTTAGTCATCCAGCATTCCCCATACCTACCAACCTTTCTTTTCACCCTGACAGGAATATACTTTCTCTGGATTCTTGTTATCTCATTTCTGAAGGCTTCCCATTTTCCAGCCGTCCCTTTACCTGCGAACATCTGGCCCCCGGTCAGGTTTTGAAAGTTCTTGCCTAATATTGTCAAAATTAGCCTTCCTCCAATTTAGAACTTCACCTTTTAGATCTGGTCCATCCTTTTCCATCACTTTTTTAAACTAATAGAATTATGGTCGCTGTCCCCAAAATGCTCCCCCACGGACACCTTAGTCACCTGCCCTGCCTTAGGTACATCCACATACTGAATCAGAAAATTTTCTTGTACACACTTAACAAATTCCTCTCCATCTAATCCCTTTGACACTATGGCAGTCCCAGTCTATTTTGGAAAGCTAAAATCCCCTCCCATAACCACCCTATTATTCTTACAGATAACTGAGATCTCCTTACAAGTTTGTTTCTCAATTTCCCACTGGGTATTGGGGGGCCTATAATACAATCCCAATAAGGTGATCATCCCTTTCTTATTTCTCAGTTCCACTCAAAGAACTTCCCTGAATGTATTTCCGGGAATATTCTCCCGAAGTACAGCTGTAATACTATCCCTTATCAAAAACACCACTTCCCTTCCTCTCTTACCTCCCTTTCTATCCTTCCTGTAGCATTTGCATCCGGGAACATGAAGCTGCCAGTCCTGCCCATCCCTGAGCCATGTTTCTGTAATTGCTATGATATCCCAGTCCCATGTTCCTAACCATGCTCAGAGTTCATCTGCCTTCCCTGTTAGACCCCTTGCATTGAAATAAATGCAATTTAATTTCCCAGTCCTACCCTGTTCACAGATTTGTCCCTGCCTGCCTTGAATGTTGGACTCGCTTCTTGTAAACTACCAACTTCCGCAACCCCACTCCCCCGACCCTGCCTAACCCCTATACCAGTTTAAATCCTCCTGAGCAGCTCTAGCAAATCTCCCTGCCAGTATATTAGTCCCCTACCAATTCAGGTGCAATCCGTCCTTCTTGTACAGGTCACTTCTACCCCAATGATCCAAAATGTGAATGCTTCTCCCATACACCGGCTCCTCAGCCATGCATTCATCTACTCTATCCTCCTATTCCTACCCTCACTAGCTCGTAGCACATGGAGTAATCCAGATATTACTACTCTCGAGGACATCCTTTTTAAATCCTTGCCTAACTTTCTATATTCTCCCTTCACAATCTCATCATTTTCCCTTTCTCTATGTTGTTAGTTCCTGCAGACCCCTCTCCCCTTGAGAACATTCTGCACCCTCTCTGAGACATCCTTGATCCTGGCACCAGGGAGGCAACACACCATTCTGATTTTTCGCTGCTGGCCACAGAAATGTCTGTCTGTGCCTCTGACTATAGAGTCCGCTATCACAATCAACCACTTGAAACCTCACATACCCTTCATTATATTAGACCCTGTCTTGATATCAGAAACTTGGCTGTTCGTGCTACATTCCTCTGAGAATCCATCACCCTCTACATTTTCCAAAACAGCATATTTGTTTGAATGGGGATAGCCACAGAAGACTCTTGTACTACCTGCCTACCTCTCTTACCTTTCCTGGAATTAACCCATCTATCTGATTGTATCTGTGGCTTTTCTCCCTTCCTATAAATGCCATCCACCACACCCCTTTGCTCTTGTAAATTCCTCATTGCCTCTAATTGTCACTCCAACTGATCCATTCGATCTGATAGGATATACAAACAGTGGCATTTATCGCAGATATAATCCTCAGTAACATATAAACTCTCCTTGAACTCCCACATCTGATAAGAAGAGCATATCACTCTACGAAAGGCCATTTTTGCTTCTTCCAATCTGCAGACCCAGAAAATAGTCTTATTCCTCTACAAAACACTGCCACAGGCTAACTTAATACTTATGGCTTAAGATACATATCTCAATAAAACATAATCAAGAAAGAACCCACTTTACTCATTATTGTAGATTTACAGCAAAGCTATACTTCAAACTATTCATTTATCTGATTCTGTGCTGTGACCTCTCCCAAACAGGTTCCTCCGAGATCAGTTGCGAATTTCACTGTTTGTTAAGTTTTCCTAGATACGCTCCGATGTCCAGCGATACCTGAATTCAAACAGCAAAGGCAGTAACTGCGCAGGTTCACTGCTGTGTCAGTTAGCAGTATGGATTTCTCTCTCTCTCTCTGTTTCTCTCTCTCCTGCACTGACAGGTACTGCCTATTGTCTGTCCTTCTCTCCTTTTAAAAGTGCCATTGTTTTGATGTAATTACATTGATCCTATTGCAGCACTCTGAAGCTTCTCTCCCATTCCTTTCCTATCTCGCTCGGTTTCCAAGCTCATTCCTTCCATCTTCTGTTCCCTTCAGCTCCTCTCCAGGCAAGGAATCTCTCATTTCCATCTCTCCTAAAGCACTCACCTGACCTCACAGACACATCACTTCCCCCATTGCATTCTGACCCGGAAACTTGTTATTTCCTAAACCCTGCACCTCTCATGATTGGATCACTCTCTGATCTGTCACCGATCACCTCCTTCATCCCTGACTCACTCTCCCCTCCCCACTTCCAGTGATCGAGTTGGCTGCAATTGGGATGGAGGGAAGGTGAAGCTGGAGCAGGGAAGTGAGGATCCTACTTCAAGGAAAATCTTCTGATTTTAACGCTCCCTGGTGAAGCCACAGAGGCTGGAAGATTCCTATCCAAGCCAGCCTACAAGTAAAGCCGAAAACCCTGTGCCTGAGCCAAGAGGGTGCTGCCAAGGAGGATAGGGCCAGGATCCGGCTCCGGGATTTAAGCTCCAAGTTTGGTTGTGTAATGAAGTTGACACTGACTGTCTCCCTCCAACTCAGGATTGCAGGATGCAATTTGCATATTAAAGAGGCCACATTTCCTTCTTAGAAATGGGTCCGGAAAATTGGATCATTTGAGAATATGGTGGGATTGATTGGAGTTACTGACACCCAATAATTTAGTTGTCCAACCTCTGGCCTTGAGTGTCCTGTGATGAAAAATGTTTTGGGCAGCACGGTGGCAGAGTGGTTAGCACTGCTGCCTCACACCGCCAGAGATCCGGGTTCAATTCCTACCTCAGGCAACTGTGGAGTTTGCACATTCTCCCAGTGTCTGTATGGATTTCCTCCGGATGCTCCGGTTTCCTCCCACAGTTCAAAAATGTGCAGGTTAGGTGAATTGGCCATGCTAAATTGCCCTTAGTGTTAGGTGAAGGGGTAAATGTAGGGGAATGGGTCTGGGTGGGTTGCTCTTCGGAGGGTCGGTGTGGACTTATTGGGCTGAAGGGCCTGTTTCCACACTGTAAGTAATTTAATCAATCCAGACTCTCCTGTATATTAAATGTTGAAGTAAGTCCGTCCAACTGAAGATTGGCACTGGAGTAATTGCTGGCATTAAGGTTCCTGCAACTGTACTCAGAACAACCTCTCTCTCTCTCTCTCTCTAATGAAACATTGAGTATCAGTTATCCATATGGGCATGTTTCTGTCACTTTACTCAGGTCCAGCAAATCTCTGTGGGTCCAAGTTAATCCCATTCCTAATTAAACCAAGTCAGAGAGACAGCGCCACAGATGCTGCCCTGAAGTCCCCTGGTCTCTCACAGCTTGCTGGTACAGGTAGCCAGACATTTCAATGCATGGTTATGAGTCAGCCAAGGATGCAACATGAAGACATTTCAGTCCCCTTTATCCCCAGGAAAGTGAGCAGAAAGGTGCACCACTGTTAGTCAATGAGCAGCTGGAGCAGACAGGTTGAAAGCACAGGACACACAACGAGGCAACACAGTGAGAACATTAGTGACTGTGCTCGATGAGCAGAAGCTACCTTCTCATGCTCCTCTTTGCTCAAACTCAATGCAATCTGCAGCTGGATTTCTTCATCAGACTCTGTGCTTGGCTGCTACAAGGTGTAAAAGCTGGGGTTAGCAAGTACATCATGGACTCAATGCTCGAACACAGGCTAACATCACGGGAACACAAGCTAACGACAGAGGAACACAGGCTAATGTCTGAAGAACTCTCACATTGAGCCAGTTCTGTTCTGACATCACATGACCACCTACAATTGTCCCACCCTTATACATTTACCACTGGTTGCTTGAGATGTCAATCCTTGCAAAAATCCATCCCATGCCAAATGAAAAATGAGGAGATTGCTATCCAATTGGAGATTGTTGTCTGTTAGGCGAATTGGTGTTATGCACAAAAGTTTTATACCTAATAAACATGTGTTCATAATATATTTAAAATAAAATTGACTTGTTTTAATGCCCTAATGAATTGATGACAGGAGATTAGATCTGCCCCAGAGTTTAGACCTGGTGAAATGTGTATGAACTCTCAGTGTGATCATCAGACTAGATGAATGATTTACTTCCTTTCCACAATGCCCCTAGCTTTCCTCATGGGGACAAGAAACCTCTGGAAACTTTAATCAAATCCTGCTGTACATATAAGTCCCTACAATGAGTGTAAATGCCATCAAGCCAGGGTTAGCATCAGTACCTATGAACATTTTAGCCATTGTCGACACAGCAGCTTATCCAACAGTACTCTCTGAGTGGAGTTAGTGAGTGCAGCCTTCCCCCTCTATCAACAGGGCACCCTGACTGGGCAATGAAGTCAGGAACCATAGGCTCCTTTCACACCGTTAGAGACAAACATTTAATAACTATGCAGAGGTCAGTAGTGATCCAAGTGTGAACATCACAGCAGTCTATTCCAAAAGGCAAAGGCAAATGATCAGCTAAGGCCACAAGAACGGAAGATTATCATAGCTCTATTCACTGCCTGTCCTGGGGTTGTTTAACGGGATAGTATAGAGGGTTTTGTTCTATATCTAACATGGGGATGGTGGGTGTGGGGGTGGGGTTAAAGGTTGTTTGATGCTGATCTAACCTTTACATTAAAACCTCAAATCCTTAATCAGATTTTTAATGGCCCTGCCTAGAAATGCAGTTAGCTCAGTTGGCTGGTTGCCTGATGAGTGATACCAATGTGTAGGTTCAGTTCCCATACTGGCTGAGGTTGCCATTAAGGATTCTCCTTCTTAACCTCTCCCCTCACCGGAGGCATGGGGACCCTCAGGCTTAAACCACAACCAGCTGTTTTCTCTAATGGGAGAGCAGCTTGATGGTCTGGTCAGACTTTGGTGACTTTATTTTTAATTCATTTCCCAAAGGGTGGGTTTGTCTAAATCCAGTCACAGTGCTCCAATGAAACACCCCTTCTCCTCTCCCTCATGTCCTCTTTACCCCTAAAGCGGACAGGGGTCTGGACCCTACATACAGATGTCACATTAAACAGATGGAGGAACATGTTGGTATAATATTTCCAAGATTTTAATCTTGATTCCCAAGGAAAGGCTGCAGTTATCACCAATGTATTAACAAATACATGTTTGAAATAGAGTACAGTCTGGAAAAATGTGAAATTGTTCATTTTGGAAGGGAGAACAAAAGAACAGAATATTTAAACGGAGAAAAGCTGCAGAAAGCTGTAACACAAAGGCACTTTGGGGGACTCATACACAAAATACAGAAAGCTAGCACATAATGGCAACAGGTAATTAGGAAAGCGAATGGATTATTGGCCCTTATTTCAAGAGGTTGGCGTTGAAGAGTAGGGAAGTCTTACCACAACTGTACAAAATGTAAAAGAGATTTCACCAGGAGTAACATTTCCTTATTTAAGAAAAGTATCATTTAATTAGAGGCAGGTCATGCTTGATATGGAGAGATTGTCTTATGAGCAAAGGCTAAACAGGTTGGGACTCTACTCACTGGTGTTCAGAAGAATGAGAGGTGATCTCATTGAAACCTATAGGATTCCTAAGGGGCTTGACAGGGTAAATGCTGAGACGATGTTTCCCCTCATGGGAGAGTCTAAGACTAGAGGGCGTAGTCCCAGAATACAGGAGCATCAATTTCAGGCTGAGACAAGGAAGCATTTCTTCCCTCAGAGGCTTGTGAATCTTTGAAACTTGGTGCCTCAGAGAGCTGTTGGGGGAAGGGTTCTTGTGTATATTTAAGGCTGAAATAGATTCTTAATCAGTCGGGGAATCAAGCGTTATGGTGAAAATGCTGGATAATGAATGTGAGGAGTGTCGGATCAGCCATAACCCTATCTATTAGTGAAGCAGACTCAAGAGGTTGAACAACCTACTCCTGTTCCTATTTCTTATGGTCTTAATGACCATCAACTTTAACATTTCAAATTACAGTTAAAATGTCAATGTTACTGGCATGCAGTTATACCATTTATTCACCAGGTGGCAGCATACAGCTGTTCTGACCAGTCAGGGCCAGTTTTTTCTCTCTCTGACCATCAGCATAGCTCTCTCTCTCTCTCTCTCTCACCAACTAACTGCTCAGTATCAAATTTCAGCCTTGCTAATGGACAAGTAAGTGTCAGCTCTCTCATCCTCCTGTACTAGCCCTCTCTCCTTGCAAAGTGACCAGTGAATGCCAGCTCTCTCCCTCACTGTGACTGACTTCTCAGTTACAGCGGCTCTCCCCTAGTATCTGACCGGGCAGTGCCAGCTCTCTGTATCTGACCAGGCAGTCATGACTTGGAGGTGCCGGTGTTGGACTGGGGTGGCCAAAGTTAAAAACCACACAACATCAGGTTATAGTCCAATAAGTTTATTTGGAAGCACTAGCTTTCAGAGCACCGCTCCTTTATCAGGGTTGAAGGAGCAGTGCTCTGAAAGCTAGTGCTTCCATTTAAACCTATTGGAATATAACCTGGTGTTTTGTAATTTTTAACTTTGAATGGGCGGTGGCAGCTCTCTCTCTAGCTGACTGATGCTGGCCATCATCAATTCTGTTGGAAGGAGGGAGGTATGTGCAATGATACAGCCCATCATATAAAAGGCTGAATATGCACAGAAACAAAGACAAATTTTAATTGTGCTTCTGAACCAGACATGCTCTTGGCTCAAGCACAGAACTGCTCAGAGTCAGTTTGAAACATGCAATATCTACTGTTGTTATAGGAGGCTCTGAAGTAGCCCCCCTAGAATGCAATGTCATTGACCTTACTCACTGGTGAAAACTGGGAGGAGAAAGTGAGGACTACAGATGCTGGTGATCGAGCTGAAAATGTGTTGCTGGAAAAGCGCAGCAGGTCAGGCAGCATCCTGAAGAAATTCAGGAATTCCTGAAGAAGGGCTCATGCCCGAAACGTCAATTCTCCTGCTCCTTGGATGCTGCCTGACCTCACTGGTGAAAACTGGCTTGCATTCTATAATCTAAAAAAGCCTGACTGTTACTCATTTGTGAATGATTGATTTCCTTTTCCTTCACAACCATAGGATATCTCAAACAGCTTTACAACCAATGCAGCAATTGTGAACTGAGTCACTGTTGTAACTTAGAAATCATGGCAGTCAATTTGTATACAGCAAGGTCCCACAAACCATGTGACAATGACCAATTTTACTGATGCTTGGTGGCAAATACCAGGAAGAGCTCCTCTTCTTCAAATGTGCCATGGGCACTCTCTCAGCTATCTGAGAAGACGGAAATTGTATAAGTTTAAGATCTCAGGCAAACAACTACACCAGACAGCCCCTCCAATAGTGCAGTGACTCCTCAGCATTGACCATCTGACAGTGCAGAAGTCCCTCAATACTGACCCTCCAACAGTGCAGCACTCCTGCAGTGCTGACTCTTTTACAGTGCAGAGCTCCCTCAGTACTGACCGTCCGACAATGCAAGTGCTCCCTCAGTACTAACCCTTCAAAAGCGTAGTACTCTCTCAGGATTGACTCTCCGACAGTGCAGAGCTCCGTCAGTACTGGCCCTCCAAAAGTGCAAGTGCTCCCTCAGTACTAACCCTCCGACAGTGCAGTGTTCCCTCAGTACTAACCCTTCAAAAGTGTAGTGGTCCCTCAGGATTGACCCTCCCACAGTATAATTCTCCCTCAGCTCTGACCCTCTGACAGTGTGGCACTACCTCAGCTCTGACCCTCTGACAGTGTGGCACTCCCTCAGCTCTGACCCTCCGACAGCGTGGCACTACCTCAGCTCTGACCCTCTGACAGTGTGGCACTCCCTCAGCTCTGACCCTCTGACAGTGCGGCACTCCCTCAGCTCTGACCCTCCGACAGTGGGTCACTCCCTTAGCTCTGACCCTCTGACAGTGAGTCACTCCCTCAGCTCTGACCCTCTGACAGTGCGGCACTCCCTCAGCTCTGACCCTCTAAATGTGCGGCACTCCCTCAGCTCTGACCCTCCGACAGTACATCACTCCCTTAGCTCTGACCCTCTGATAGTGCGGCACTCCCTCAGCTCTGGCCCTCCGACAGTACATCACTCCCTTAGCTCTGACCCTCTGATAGTGCGGCACTCCCTCAGCTCTGGCCCTCTGATAGTGTGGCACTCCCTCAGCTCTGACCCTCTGACTGTGCGGCACTCCCTCAGCTCTGACCCTCCGACAGTACATCACTCCCTTAGCTCTGACCCTCTGATAGTGCGGCACTCCCTCAGCTCTGACCCTCTGATAGTGCGGCACTCCCTCAGCTCTGACCCTCCAACAGTACATCACTCCCTTAGCTCTGACCCTCTGATAGTGCGGCACTCCCTCAGCTCTGACCCTCTGATAGTGCGGCACTCCCTCAGCTCTGACCCTCTGATAGTGCGGCACTCCCTTAGTTCTGACCCTCCGACAGTGCGGTACTCCCTCAGCTCTGACCCTCCGACCATGCGGCACTCCATTAGCCCTGACCCCTCTAACAGTACGGCACTCCCTCAGCTCTGACCCTCTGACAGTACGGCACTCTCTCAGTGCTGACCCTCCGACAGTACATCACTCCCTCAGCTCTGACCCTCCGACAGTGCGGCACTCCCTCAGCTCTGACCCTCTGACAGTGCGGCACTCCAATAGCCCTGACCCTCTGACAGTATGGCACTCCCTCAGCACTGACCCTCTAACAGTTCGTCACTCCCTCAGCTCTGTATCTCTGAGAGTACGGCACTCTCTCAGCTCTGATCCTCCGACACTGTGGCACTCCCTCAGTGCTGACGCTCTTTTAGTTATAATAATAAGGAATAGGATCAGTGCATTTGACAGGGAGTATCACAGATCAGAAAAATAATATGTGGAATCGATTGGGTGAAACGTAGAAACGGCAAAGGGCATCAGATATAAGACACCAAACAGCAGTGGTAGTTTACGGCAATGTATAAATCAGGTGATGAGAGAAGCTTGTAGCATGGGTGACGTCAGTTTGTTTATAGACTGGGTAAGTTAGTTCAGCATGAAAACTGTAGACAACAATTTTCTGGAGTGTGTTAGGGACGGTTTTCTAGAGCAGCATGTTGGAGATCAGGATATTTTGGATCTAGGATTTTGTCATGAAAAAGGACTAATTAATAATCTGGTAAAATAAACCTTTAACGATGAGCGACCATGATATGACATTACATTATGTGTAAAAGTGAAGAGATTCAATCTGAAAAAGGCTGTTACATTTGAACAAGAGAAATTAGGAAAGCATGATACACGTTTGGTGAGTTGGATTGGGAAAATACTTTAAAAGGTGACTGAACATAGGAAATGGACTGGCTTTGAAAAGCTATTATATGGCTCACAGCAATGATACATTTTTTCAAACAGTCAAGTTTCATGGCTGAAAGAGGAAGTTAAGGGTTGTTTAAAAGAAGTTTAAAAGAAAAAGTTTATAAAATGGCCAGAAATAGTAACAAATCTGAGGATTGGAAAGTTTTTAGAATATGGCAAAGGAGGACTATGAAACTAATAAGGAGACAGGATGAATATTATTCAAATGAAAACTAGCAAAGAACATCAAAAATGGATTGTAAAAGCTCCTACAAGTTCATAAAAGGAAACATTTGGCTAAGATGGGTGGGGGTTTACGAAAAGCAGAGTCAGGAGGATTTATAATGGGAAAGAGAGAAAAAGCAGAGAGCTAAATGATTATTTTGCATCTGAGGAATATACAAGAAATCTCCCAGAATTAGAGATTCCAAGTGACTCGGGAGCATGAGGAGTTGAGGGAAATTAGTATCAGCAAGAAGATTGAACTCAAGAAATTAATGGGGCTCAAAGTTCAGAAGTCCCTGCAAATCTGATAGTCCATATCATAGAGGGTTGAGGAGGTGGCCAGAGAGATAGTTGATCCATTGGTAATCACAGATTCTGTAATGATTCCTGCAAGCAAGATTAGAAGCAAGCAAAAATCACCCCACTGTTTATGAAAGGGACAGAACAACAAACTGACTTGACATCTGTACATCAATTGTAGAGAAAATGCTAGAATCTATCTTAAAGGACTTGATAATTGGACATTTTGATAAAAATGATCTGATTTGTCATACTCACCTTGGATTTGCGAATGGAAACTTGTTGGTGTTTAAGAGGATGGCACTGACAAAATTGATAAAGGGGCATTGATGAATGTTATAAACACTGTATTTGAATTTTCAGAAAGCTTTTGATAAGGCCCCCCACAGGATATTGATAGCAAAATGCAAGCACGTGGTACAGGAGGTACTGCACTGGCAAGGATTAAGGATTGGCCATCAGGCAGAAAACAGCAAGTAGGAATAAACAGGTTATTCTTGTGTTAGCAGATTGTACCTCGTGGGGTTGCACAGATTCAGTACTTCAGCTCCAACTGTTCATAAAGTGTATCAATGATTTGGAGCTGGGGATTCAATGTAATATTACCAAATTTGTAGATGATACAAAACTAAGCAGGAGTTACGTTCTGAGAAAGATGTAAAATATTTTCAGGAGGATTTGTTTAGGCCTAGGGATTGTGCAGGAACATAGCAAATGGAATCTAATGTAGGAAGATGGTGTAAGAAGATGTGCAGGACATTTCCTCAATGGTGAGAGGCTGGAAAATGTACATATGCAGAAGGTCTTTGGTTTCCCTGTTAATAAGTTGTTGAAGGTTAAATATGGGTGCAGCAAGCCATTAAGGCGGCGATGGAAATGTTAGCCTTAATAGAAAGGGGATTTGAGTACATGAATTGTGATGTCTTGCTTCAACTGCATAGCAGCTTGGCTAGACCACAGCTGAAGTATTGTGTGTATTCTGGTCTCTTTATCTCAGGAAACAAGTTAGAAATCACACAAGATCAGGTTATAGTTGGGCTATTATTCACCCTAGTCCAACACCAGCACCTCCACATCATACCTCAGTCAAGATGTTATTGTCATAGAGATTAAGTAATGAGGTTTCACCAGACTATTTCCCAGCATGGTGGGATACTCCTGTGAAGACAGAGTAGGCAAACTGGACCTGTACTCTCTAAAGTTTCAAAGAATGACAGGCAATCTCATAGAAAGCTACAAAACACTAAGAGGGATAGACAGGGTTGATGCAAGTAAGATATGTCCCTTCTTGGGGTGTTTAGAACAAGTTAACAATAAGGGGATGCCACTTAGGACAGAGATGTGTAGAATTGATGTTTACTCCAAAGGTGCTAAATCTTTGGAGTTCTCTATCCCAGAGGACAGTGGAGACTGCGTCAATGCACATAATGTGATAAGTATTTGATTTCCTTTGGTGGACAGGGTTATGGGGATAGTGTTAGTAAAAGGATTGCAGTGTTCATTGACCATGATCATGTTAACAGGCAGAGCAGGCTCAATGGGCTGAATGTTCCTATGCTCCTTGTCTGACCCAGTAGTGACAGTGCACCTTGGTACTGACCCTCTGACAGTGCAGCAGTCCCTCAGTATTGACCCTCAACTGTGTACTGTTCCCTCAGCATTGACCGCTGCCAGTGTAGCACTGCCTCCAATCCTCTGACCGTGAGCAATCCCACTGTGTGAACGTGGAGCTGCTCGGATGATTGGGGCAGGTTGGGAGTAGTCGAAGTTGAAACCATTGGTGGATGAAGGAATCTGCTGCCTGGGTGGTTGCTTTACCTGAGTTGCCTTCTCAGCTTCCTCCCTGCTCATTGCCAGTGCAAGCTGTAACTGCAGCTCCTCTTCACCACTGGTGTGGGGTCTGGCCTGCTCCAGATCTGGATTAAACCTGGGAGATGAGGAAGAAGCTGCAAAACACATGAAGACCACAGTAACATCAACATTCAAACATTGGTGATGTCACAGCACTTTGTCCCTACCCTGGGCTACTGGGTGTTTGTTTGTGGGGCAGGGAGACTGGGGAGTGGGGAGTGGGGAGTGGGGGGGGGGGGGGGGGTGTGGAGTTTGGTGGGTTACCCTTGTATCACAAATAATCTGATCAGTAGCAAGGGGTCTGGGCTCACCTCCAGGTCATTTGACGTGAAGCAAAAGAGGACAACAGCTCATATTACTGAACAAACACAAAGTCGGCCTTGCAGTGAGCACTCAGTGACCAGGACCATTTCGGCTGGTGTTCAGCTTAGGATTCTTCAACAGCAGCAGCAGCAGCAGCAGAGTGCGATGGACTGAGTCCAGTCACTAGCAAGTCAGCACAGAGCTTCCACTCACAACTCCACAGACACGTACCCAGCAGAAACCCCAATATCAGGGTGAGGTGGGTCACCAGATTGTCCCAGTGGGAGTTGTGACGGAGGAGTTCCAGGCAAGGGGAGTACAGGTGGAGATTTGGATGGAGCCTGTGGTGTTCAGCACAGAGGCTGCATGAGTGGGTGGAGCTGGGAAGGACTGTGGGTTTTGGGTGAATTTGGGGCTCCATCCAGGCACTAGAGTTTGGGGGGAAAAGTAGGGTTTGGTGGGGGAAGTTGGGTTGGGGGGAAATGGAGTTCAGGTGCAGAGGGGGGTTCAGGGAGGAGAGAGGAGTTCAGGGGGAGTGGGGTTTTGGGGGGAATTGGGTTTGGAGCAGTGGAGTTCGGGGGAAAGTGAGATTCAAGGCAGTGGGGTTAGGGGGAGTGGGGTTGGGGGAGTGCGGGTTAGGGCGAGTGGGGGTTAGGGCGAGTGAGGGTTAGGGCGAGTGAGGGTTAGGGGGAGTGGGGTTGGGGGGAGTGGGGTTTGGGGAGTGGGGTTCAGTGGAAGAGTGGAGTTTGGAGGCAAAGTGTTATTCAAGGGAGACTGAGGTTTGAGGGGATATAGTGGGGTTTGGGAGGGGCGAGTGAGGTTTGCTGGGACAGTCGGATTTAAGGGGGAGTGTGGAGCTTGAGGGGAGTGTGGGGTTTGGGGGAAGAGTGTTGTTTAAGGAGGAGAGTGTTGTTCAGGTTAGAGTGAGGTTTGAGGGGAGATAGTAGGGTTTGGGAAGGGAGTGGGAAGAGTGGGTTTTGGGAGGGGACAGTGGTTTCACCAAGACAAAGTGAATTTTGGGAACAGAGAGTGGGAATGAGGTGGAGAAAGTTGGGTTCAGCAAGAGAACAAAGTGCAGGAGGAGGGTGTGGGCGAATGGAGAGAGAGAGAGCAAATGGAGAGAAGGAGGGCGAATGGAGAGAGAGAGAGAGGGCGAATGGAGAGAGGGAGGGCGAATGGAGGGAGAGAGGGTGGGCGAGGGGAGAGAGGGTGGGCGAATGGAGAGAGAGAGGGCGAACGGAGAGAGAGGGTGAATGGAGAGAGGGAAAGTGAATGGAGAGAGGGAGGAAGAATGGAGAGAGGGAGGGAGAATGGAGAGAGGGAGGGAGAATGGAGAGAGGGAGGATGAATTGAGAGAGAGTTTGAATGGAGAGACGGAAGGCAAATGGAGAGAGAGAGAGTGAGTGAATGCAGAAAGGTAGGGCGAGTGTAGTGAGAGAGGGTGAATGGAGAGAGATAGGGTGAATGGAGAGAGGGAACAAACGGAGAGAGGGAGAGTGAATGGAGAGAGGGAGGATGAATGGAGAGAGGGAGTGGGTGAATGGAGCGAGGGAAGGCGAATGGAGCGAGGGAGGGCGAACAGAGTGAGGGAGGGCAAACGGAGTGAGGGAGGGCGAATGAAGCGAGGGAGGGCGAATGGAGAGAGGGAGGGCGAATGGAGAGAGGGAGACAGAGGGGGCGAATGGAGAGAGGAAGAGAGAGGGGGCGAATGGAGAGAGGGAGGACGAATGGAGAGAGTGTGAAAGGAGAGAGGGAGGGCGAATGGAGAGAGAGAGGGCGAATGGAGAGAGGGAGGGCAAACGGAGAGAGGAAGGGCGAACGGAGAGAGGGTGGGCGAATGGAGAGAGGGAGGACGAATGGAGAGAGAGTGTGAAAGGAGAGAGGGAGGGCGAATGGAGAGAAGAAGGGTGAATGGAGAGAGAGAGAGGGCGAATGGAGAGAGAGAGAGAGAGGGCGAATGGAGAGAGAGAGAGGGAGGGCGAATGGAGAGATAGGGTAAATGGAGAGAGGGAACAAACGGAGAGAGGGAGAGTGAATGGAGAGAGGGAGGGTGAATGGAGAGAGGGAGGATGAATGGAGAGAGGGAGTGGGTGAATGGAGCGAGGGAAGGCGAATGGAGCGAGGGAGGGCGAACAGAGTGAGGGAGGGCGAATGAAGCGAGGGAGGGCGAATGGAGAGAGGGAGGGCGAATGGAGAGAGGGAGAGAGAGGGGGCGAATGGAGAGAGGAAGAGAGAGGGGGCGAATGGAGAGAGGAAGAGAGAGGGGGCGAATGGAGAGAGGGAGGACGAATGGAGAGAGTGTGAAAGGAGAGAGGGAGGGCGAATGGAGAGAGAGAGAGGGCGAATGGAGAGAGGGAGGGCAAACGGAGAGAGGGTGGGCGAATGGAGAGAGGGAGGACGAATGGAGAGAGAGTGTGAAAGGAGAGAGGGAGGGCGAATGGAGAGAAGAAGGGCGAATGGAGAGAGAGAGAGGGCGAATGGAGAGAGAGAGAGAGGGTGAATGGAGAGAGAGAGAGAGGGCGAATGGAGAGAAAGAGAGAGGGCGAATGGAGAGAGAGAGAGAGGGAGGGCGAATGGAGAGAGAGGGTGAACGGAGCAAGGGAGGGCAAATGAAGCGAGGGAGGGCGAATGGAGAGAGAGAGGGCGAATGGAGAGAGAGAGAGGGCGAATGGAGAGAGGTAGGGCGAATGGAGAGAGGGAGGGCGAATGGAGAGAGGGAGGGCGACTGGAGAGAGGGAAAGCGAATGTAGTGAGGGAGGGTAAATGTAGTGAGAGAGGGTGAACGGAGAGACACAGGGTGAATGGAGAGAGGGAGCAAACAGAGAGAGGGAGGGTGAATGGAGAGAGGGAGTGGATGAATGAAGCGAGGGAGGGCGAATGGAGCGAGGGGGGGCGAACGGAGCAAGGGAGGGCAAACGGAGCGAGGGAGGGAAAACGAAGCGAGGGAGGGCGAACGGAGCGAGGGAGGGCAAACGGAGCAAGGGTGGGCTTATGGAGAGAGGGAGGGCGAATGGAGAGAGGGAGGGCGAATGGAGAGAGGGAGGGCGAATGGAGAGAGGGAGAGAGAGAGGACGAATGGAGAGAGGGAGGGCGAATGGAGAGAGAGTGTGAAAGGAGAGAGGGAGGGCGAATGGAGAGGGAGGGCGAACGGAGAGAGGGAGGGCAAATGGAGAGAGGGTGGGCGAATGGAGAGAGGGTGGGCGAATGGAGAGTGGGAGGGCAAATGGAGAGAGAGGGTGAATGGAGAGAGAGAGAGAGAGGGCGAATGGGGAGAGAGAGGGCGAATGGAGAGAGGGAGGGCGAATGGAGGGAGACAGGGTGGGCAAGGGGAGAGAGGGTGGGCGAATGGAGAGAGAGGGTGAATGGAGAGAGGGAGGGAGAATGAAGAGAGGGAGGGAGAATGGAGAGAGGGAGGATGAATTGAGAGAGAGTTTGAATGGAGAGAGGGAAGGCAAATGGAGAGAGAGAGTGAGTGAATGCAGAGAGGTAGGGCGAATGTAGTGAGAGAGGGTGAATGGAGAGAGATAGGGTGAATGGAGAGAGGGAGCAAACGGAGAGAGGGAGAGTGAATGGAGAGAGGGAGGGTGAATGGAGAGAGGGAGGATGAATGGAGAGAGGGAGTGGGTGAATGGAGCGAGGGAAGGCGAACAGAGTGAGGGAGGGCAAATGGAGTGAGGGAGGGAGAATGAAGAGAGGGAGAGAGAGAGGGAGAATGGAGAGAGGAAGAGAGAGGGAGCGAATGGAGAGAGGGAGGACCAATGGAGAGAGTGTGAAAGGACAGAGGGAGGGCGAATGGAGAGCGAGAGAGGGCGAATGGAGAGAGAGAGAGGGCGGATGAAGAGAGAGACAGGGCGAATGAAGAGAGAGACAGGGCGAACGGAGAGAGGAAGGGCGAACGGAGAGAGGGTGGGCGAATGGAGAGAGGGAGGATGAATGGAGAGAGAGTGTGAAAGGAGAGAGGGAGGGCGAATGGAGAGAAGAAGGGTGAATGGAGAGAGAGAGAGAGGGCGAATGGAGAGAAAGAGAGAGGGCGAATGGAGAGAGGGTGGGTGAATGGAGAGAGGGAGGGCGAACGGAGAGAGGGTGAACGGAGCAAGGGAGGGCAAATGAAGCGAGGGAGGGCGAATGGAGAGAGGGAGGGCGAATGGAGAGAGGAAGAGAGAGAGTGTGAAAGGAGAGAGGGAAGGTCAATGGAGAGAGGGAGGGCGAATGGAGAGAGTGTGAACGGAGAGAGAGAGGGCGAATGGAGAGAGAGAGAGGGCGAATGGAGAGAGTGTGAACGGAGAGAGAGGGCGAATGGAGAGAGAGAGAGGGCGAATGGAGACAGTGAGAGGGCGAATGGAGAGAGCGAGAGGGCGAATGGAGAGAGCGAGAGGGCGAATGGAGAGAGAGGTGGCGAATGGAGATAGGGAGGGCGAACAGAGAGAAAGAGGGCAAACAGAGAGAGGGAGGGCGAAAGGAGAGCGGGAGGGAGAAAGGAGAGAGGCAGGGCGAATGGAGAGAGAGAGGGCGAACGGAGAGAGAGAGAGAGTGAATGCAGAGAGGGAGGGCGAATGTAGTGAGAGAGGGTGAATGGAGAGAGATAGGGTGAATGGAAAGAGATAGGGTGAATAGAGAGAGATAGGGTGGCACAGTGGCACAGTGGTTAGCACTGCTGCCTCACAGCGCCAGAGACCCGGGTTCAATTCCCGCCTCAGGCGACTCTCTGTGTGGAGTTTGCACGTTCTCCCCGTGTCTGCGTGGGTTTCCTCCGGGTGCTCCGGTTTCCTCCCACAATCCAAAAATGTGCAGGTCAGGTGAATTGGCCATGCTAAATTGCCCGTAGTGTTAGGTGAAGGGGTCTGGGTGGGTACGCTTCAGCAGGTCGGTGTGGACTTGTTGGGCCGAAGGGCCTGTTTCAACACTGTAAGTAATCTAATCTAAAGGGTGAATGGAGAGAGAGTGCGCGAATGGAGAGAGGGAAGGCAGAGAGAGAGAGAGAAGGAGGGTGAATGGATGGAGGGAGAATGGTCAGAGGGAGGGCAAACAGAGAGGTGGAGTGGAAGAGTCACTGGAGAGAGGGAGGATGAATTGAGAGAGAGTGTGGAGAGAGGGAAGGCGAATGGAGAGAGATTGGGTGAATGGAGCAAGGGTGGGCAAGTGGAGAGAGGGAACAAATTGAGGAAAGGAGAGAGAGTGGGTGAGTGGAGAGAGTGAATGGGGAGAGAGAGAGTGAATGCAGAGAGGGATCGTGGAGGGAGAATGGAGAGGGAGAGTCACTGGAGAGAGGGAGGATGAATTGAGAAAAAGAGAGTGTGAATGCAGAGTGGGAGTGGGCGAATGGAGCGAGGGTGGGCAAGTGGAGAGTGAGTGGGAGAATGGAGAGAGAAAGAGCTAATGGAGAGAGAGAACAAATCAAGAAAAGGAGAATGGTCAGAGGGAGGGCAAACGGAGCGAGGGAGGGCGAATGGAGAGAGAGTGGGCGAATGGAGGGAGCGAGGGAGGGCGAATGCAGCGAGTGTGGGTGAATGGAGAGAGGGAGAGTGAATGGAGAGAGAGATGGCGAGTGGAGAGAGAGATGATGAATGGCGAGAGAGGGAGGGCGAATGGAGAGAGGGAAAGGATGAATGGAGAGAGGCAGGGAGAATGGTGAGAAGGAGGGCGAATGGAGAGAGAGAGCAAATGGAGAGAGGGAGGGTGAAAAGAGAGAGGGAAGGTGGAGAGAGAGTGGGTGAGTGGAGAGAGAGATGATAAATGGAGATAGGGAGGGTGAATGGAGAGAGGGAAGGCAAATGGAGAGAGAGAGAGAGGGAGAATGGAGACAGAGAGAGCAAATGCAGATAGGGAGGGTGAATGGAGGGACAGAGAGCAAATCGAGAGGGGGAGAGAGAATGGAGAGAGGGAGGGTGAATGGAGAGAGAGAGAGACAGAGAGTGTGAATGGAAAGTGGGAGGACAAATGGAGAGAGAGCAAATGGAGAGAGGCAGGGTGAAAGGAGAGAGGGAGAGTGAATGGAGAGAGAGAGAGTGCGAATGGACAGAGAGAGGATGAATGGAGAGAGGGAGGGAGAATGGTGAGACGGAGGGAGAATGGAGAGAGAGAGGGCGAATGGAGTGAGAGTGAATGCAGAGAGGGATCGTGAATGGAGAGAGGGAGAGTGGGCAAATGGAGAGAGACAGAGTGAATGGAGAGACAGAGTGAATGGAGAGAGGGAGGGTGAATTGAGAGAGAGTGTGGAGAGAGGGAAGGCGAATGGAGAGAGATTGGGTGAATGGAGCAAGGGTGGGCAAGTGGAGAGAGGGAACAAATTGAGGAAGGAGAAAGAGTGGATGAGTGGAGAGAGTGAATGGGGAGAGAGAGAGAGTGAATGCAGAGAGGGATCGTGGAGGGAGAATGGAGAGGGAGAGTCACTGGAGAGAGGGAGGATGAATTGAGAGAAAGAGAGTGTGAATGCAGAGTGGGAGTGGGCGAATGGAGCGAGGGTGGGCAAGTGGAGAGTGAGTGGGAGAATGGAGAGAGAAAGAGGTAATGGAGAGAGGGAGAGTGAATGGAGAGAGAGAACAAATCGAGAAAAGGAGGATGGAGGGAGGGAGAATGGTCAGAGGGAGGGCAAACGGAGCGAGGGAGGGCGAATGGAGAGAGAGTGGGCGAATGGAGGGAGCGAGGGAGGGCGAATGCAGCGAGTGTGGGTGAATGGAGAGAGGGAGAGTGAATGGGGAGAGAGATGGCGAGTGGAGAGAGAGATGATGAATGGCGAGAGAGGGAGGGCGAATGGAGAGAGGGAAAGGATGAATGGAGAGAGGCAGGGAGAATGGTGAGAAGGAGGGCGAATGGAGAGAGAGAGCAAATGGAGAGGGAGGGTGAAAAGAGAGAGGGAAGGTGGAGAGAGAGTGGGTGAGTGGAGAGAGAGATGATAAATGGAGAGAGGGAGGGTGAATGGAGAGAGGGAGGATGAATGGAGACAGAGAGAGCAAATGGAGATAGGGAGGGTGAATGGAGGGACAGAGAGCAAATCGAGAGGGGGAGAGTGAATGGAGAGAGGGAGGGAGAATGGAGAGAGGGAGGGTGAAAAGAGAGAGGGAGAGTGAATGGAGAGAGAGAGAGAGAGAGAGACAGAGAGTGTGAATGGAAGGTGGGAGGACAAATGGAGAGAGAGCAAATGGAGAGAGGGAGGGTGAATGGAGAGAGAGAGAGAGTGATAGGAGAGAGGGAGAGCGAATGGAGAGAGAGAGAGGACGATTGGAGAGAGGGAGGGAGAATGGAGGGAGAATGGAGAGAGAGAAGGCAAATGGAGAGAGGGAGAGAGTGAATGGAGAGAGAGAGGGTGAATGGAGAGAGAGAGAGAGAGAGAGAGTGCGAATGGAAAGAGAGAGAGGATGAATGGAGAGAATGGTGAGAGGGAGGGACAATGGAGAGAGAGAGGGCGAATGGAGTGAGAGTGAATGCAGAGAGGGATCGTGAATGGAGAGAGGGAGAGAGGGAGGGTAAATGGAGAGAGAGTGGGCGAATGGAGAGATGGAGAGAGAGAATGAATGGAGAGAGGGAGGATGAATGGGGAGAGAGTGTGAAAGGAGAGAGGGAGGGTGAAAGGAAAAAAGGGAAGGTGAATGGAGAGAGAGCAAATGGAGAGAGGGAGGGTGAAAGGAGAGAGGGAGGGTGAATGGAGAGAGGGAGGGTGAATGGAAAGAGAGAGAGAGAAAGAGGATGAATGGAGAGAATGGTGAGAGGGAGGGAGAATGGAGAGAGAGAAGGCGAATGGGGTGAGAGTGAATGCAGAGAGGGATCATGAATGGAGAGAGGGAGAGAGGGAGGGTAAATGGAGAGAGAGTGGGTGAATGGAGAGAGAGAGAGAGAGAGAGAGAGAGTGAATGGAGAGAGGGAGAGAGTGAATGGAGAGAGGGAGGATGAATGGAGAGACAGAGAGAGAGAGAGTGAAAGGATAGAGGGACGGTGAAAGGAGAGAGGGAGGGTGAATGGAGAGAGAGCAAATGGAGAGAGGGATGGTGAATGGAGAGAAGGAGGGCGAATGGGAAGGGGGGGTGAATTGTGAGAGAGAGAGAATGAATGGAGAGAGGGAGGGCGAATGGAGAGAGATATCACGAATGGAGAGAGGGGAGGGAGAATGGAGAGAGAGAGTGAATGGAGACATATGGTTTTCAATGAATTTCATTGTGATGGACTGAACTTGCTGTAAGCTGTAGGCCATCAAATTGTAGTGATTCTGTCAAGCTTCTCGATATTAGTTAGCTCTGATAGGGTAAGGACAGCTGCTCAGGAGAGGCCTAATCGGATGGGTTGACCTTTTCAAGGGATCACTCACTTCTACAAAGCAGCCAGTGGAGGCAAGCACTGCAGGAAGCTTCCCATTTTATTTTGTTTGTCAATAGTCAGAGGAGAGAGGTTAATGATGTCAAAGCCTCGACCTCATTGTAAACTCTAACACACACCTTCTATTATTCTAGAGAAGGAGACAGCTGCTCTGAACACCCAGAATGATGGAGGGCCGCTGAATGTAGATGGCTAATAGACTGAAATAATTCATACAGTAGGAAGGTCATGCTCATGACAGACAGTCGCACACATCATCCACTGACTGACTGGTAAATTAAGTTCCAGGATCACCTCACTCAGGAGGAGATGTCTCTTTCAGCACTCTGTGGCAATAAACCATCAACTTTGGATTCTCACAGAGACTGAGGAGAGAGGTCTGGAACATTATCACAGGACTTATACATCTTAATGGTAAGGTCCTGGGGAGTGTTGCTGAACAAAGAGACCTTGGAGTGCAGGTTCATATCTCCTTGAAAGTGGAGTTGCAGGTAGGCAGGATAGTGAAGCAGGCGTTTGGTATACTTTCCTTTATTGGTCAGAGTATTGAGTACAGGAATTGGGAGGTCATGTTGCAGATGATCAGGACATTGGTTAGGTCACTTTTGGAATACTATGTGCAATTCTGGTCTCCCTGCTATAGGAAGGGTGTTGTGAAACTTGAAAGGGTTCAGAAAAGATTTACAAGGATGTTGCCAGGGTTAGAGAATTTGAGCTATAGGGAGAGGCTGAATATGCTGGGGCTGTTTTCCCTGGAGCGTCGGAGACTGAGGGGTGAACTTATAGAGGTTTATAAAATCATTAGGGACATGGATATGATAAATAGACTCCCCAGGGTAGGGGTGTCCCAAACTAGACAGCATAAGTTTAAGGTGAGAGGGATAAGACTTAAAAGAGACCTAAGGGGCAATTTTTTGACACAGAGCATGGTGCAGATATGGAATGAGTTGGTAGAGGAGGTGGCAGAAGCTGGTACAATTACAACAATGAAAAGGCATGTGGATGAGTACATGAATAGGAAGGATTTAGAAGGGTCAAATGCTGGCAAATGGAACTAGATTAATTTAAGATACAGAGGTGCCGGTGTTTGACATGGGTGGACAAAGTTAAAAATCACACGACACCAAGTTGTAGTCCAACAGGTTTATTTGGAAGGACAAGCTTTCAGAGCACTACTCCTTCATCAGGTAGCTAGTGCAGTAGGATGATAGGACACAGAATTTGATCCTGCCCCACTAGCTACCTGATGGAGGAGCAGCACTCCAAAAGCTTATTCTTCCAAATAAACCTGTTGAAATATAAACTGGTGTTGTATGATTTTTAACTTAGATTAACTTCAGATATCTGATTGGCATGGGCAAGAGCCATGCTGCACAGCTCTATGACACTAAATAAAAAAATATTTTGCAGGGGGACATTACCAGATCACTGAACGTTAGTTTGGAATTGGATAGGGAACACGAAGAGTGACTGAGGATGGGGAGCTGGATGGGGTACAGTGTGTGTGAGGGAGGGGAGTGGGATGGGGTACAGTGTGTGAGGGAGGGGAGTGGGATGGGGTACAGTGTGTGAGGGAGGGGAGTGGGATGGGGTACAGTGTGTGTGAGGGAGGGGAGTGGGATGGGGTACAGTGTGTGAGGGAGGGGAGTGGGATGGGGTACAGTGTGTGTGAGGGAGGGGAGTGGGATGGGGTACAGTGTGTGTGAGGGAGGGGAGTGGGATGGGGTAGCGCGTGTGTGAGGGTGGGGAGTGGGATGGGGTACAGTGTGTAAGAGGGTGGGGAGTGGGATGGGGTACAGTGTGTGTGAGGGAGGGGAGTGGGATGGGGTAGCGCGTGTGTGAGGGTGGGGAGTGGGATGGGGTACAGTGTGTAAGAGGGTGGGGAGTGGGATGGGGTACAGTGTGTGTGAGGGAGGGGAGTGGGATGGGGTAGCGCGTGTGTGAGGGTGGGGAGTGGGATGGGGTACAGTGTGTAAGAGGGTGGGGAGTGGGATGGAGTACAGTGTGTGTGAGGGAGGGGAGTGGGATGGGGTACAGTGTGTGTGAGGGAGGGGAGTGGGATGGGGTACAGTGTGTGTGAGGGAGGGGAGTGGGATAGGGTACGGTGTGTGTGAGGGTGGGGAGTGAGATGGGGAACAGTGTGTGTGAGGGAGGGGAGTGGGATGGGGAACAGTGTGTGTGAGAGTGGGGAGTGGGATGGGATTCAGAGTGTATGTGAGGGAGGGGAGTGGGATGGGGTACAGTGTGTGAGGGAGGGAAGTGGGATGGGGTACAGTGTGTGAGGGAGGGGAGTGGGATGGGGTACAGTGTGTGTGAGGGAGGGGAGTGGGATGGGGTACAGTGTGTGAGGGAGGGGAGTGGGATGGGGTACAGTGTGTGTGAGGGAGGGGAGTGGGATGGGGTACAGTGTGTGTGAGGGAGGGGAGTGGGATGGGGTAGCGCGTGTGTGAGGGTGGGGAGTGGGATGGGGTACAGTGTGTAAGAGGGTGGGGAGTGGGATGGGGTACAGTGTGTGTGAGGGAGGGGAGTGGGATGGGGTAGCGCGTGTGTGAGGGTGGGGAGTGGGATGGGGTACAGTGTGTAAGAGGGTGGGGAGTGGGATGGGGTACAGTGTGTGTGAGGGAGGGGAGTGGGATGGGGTACAGTGTGTAAGAGGGTGGGGAGTGGGATGGAGTACAGTGTGTGTGAGGGAGGGGAGTGGGATAGGGTACGGTGTGTGTGAGGGTGGGGAGTGAGATGGGGAACAGTGTGTGTGAGGGAGGGGAGTGGGATGGGGAACAGTGTGTGTGAGAGTGGGGAGTGGGATGGGATACAGAGTGTATGTGAGGGAGGGGAGTGGGATGGGGTACAGTGTGTGTGAGGGAGGGGAGTGGGATGGGGTGCAGTGCGTGTGAGGGAGGGGAGTAGGATGTGGTACAGTGTGTGTGAGGGTGAGAAGTGGGATGGGGTACAGTGTGTGTGACGGAGGGGAGTGGAATAGGGTACAGTGTTTGCGAGGGAGGGGAGTGGGATGGGGTAGAGTGTGTGTGATGGAGTGGAGTGGGATAGGGTACAGTGTTTGCGAGGGAGGGGAGTGGGATGGGGTAGAGTGTGTGTGAGGGTGTGGAGTGAGATGGGGTACAGTGTGTTTGAGGGAGGGGAGTGGGATGTGGTACAGTGTGTGTGAGGGTGGGGAGTGGGATGTGGTACAGTGTACGTGAGGGTGGGGAGTGGGATGGAGTACAAAGTGTGAGAGGGTGGGGAGTGGGATGGAGTACAGTGTGTGTGAGGGAGGGGAGTGGGTTGGGATACAGAGTGTATGTGAGGGAGGGGAGTGGGATAGGGTACAGTGTGTGTGAGGGTGAGGAGTGGGATGGGGTACAGTGTGTGTGAGGGTGAGGAGTGGGATGGGGTACAGTGTGTGTGAGGGTGGGGAATGGGATGGGGTACAGTGTGTGTGAGGGAGGGGAGTGGGATGGGGTGCAGTGCGTGTGAGGGAGGGGAGTGGGATGGGTACAGTGTGTGGGGGTGGGGAGTGTGATGGAGTACAGTGTGTGAGAGGGCGGGGATTGGGATAATAGACAATAGACAATAGACAATAGATGCAGGAGTAGGCCATTCAGCCCTTCGAGCCTGCACCGCCATTCAATATGATCATGGCTGATCATTCCCAATCAGTATCCTGTTCCAGCCTTATCTCCATAACCCTTGACTCCACTATCTTTAAGAGCTCTATCCAATTCTTTCTTAAATGAATCCAGAGACTGGGCCTCCACTGCCCTCTGGGGCAGAGCATTCCACACAGCCACCACTCTCTGGGTGAAGTAGGGGAATGGGATGGTGTACAGTGTGTGTGTGTGAGGGTGGGGTGTGGGATGGAGTACAGTGTGTGTGAGGGAGGGGAGTGGGATGGGGTACTGTGTGTGTGTGTGAGGGTGGGGAGCGGGATGGAGTACACTGTGTGAGAGGGAGGGGAGTGGGATGGGGTACAGTGTGTGTGAGGGAGGGGAGTGGTATGGGGTGCACTGTGTGAGAGGGAAGGGAGTGGGAAGGGTACAGTGTGAGTGAGGGAGGGGAGTGGGATGGGGTACAGTGTGTGTGAGGGAGGGGAGTGGGATGGGTTCAGTGTGTGTGAGGGTGGGGAGTGGGATGGAGTACAGTGTGTGTGAGGGAGGGGAGTGGGATGGGGTACAGTGTGTGTGAGGGAGGGGAGTGGGATGGGGTACAGTGTGTGTGAGGGTGGGGAGTGGGATGGGGTACACTGTGTGAGAGGGAGGGGAGTGGGATGGGGTACAGTGTGTGTGAGGGAGGGGAGTGGTATGGGGTGCACTGTGTGAGAGGGAGGGGAGTGGGATGGGGTACAATGTGTGTGAGGGAGGGGAGTGGGATAGGGCACAGTGTGTGTGAGGGTGGGGAATGGGATGGGGTACAGTGTGTGTGAGGGAGGGGAGTGGGATGGGGTACAGTGTGTGTGAGGGAGGGGAGTTGGATGGGGTACAGTGTGTGTGAGGGAGGGGAGTGGGATGGGGTACAGTGTGTGTGAGGGAGGGGAGTGGGATGGGGTACAGTGTGTGAGGGTGGGGAGTGGGATGGGGTACAGTGTGTGTGAGGGAGGGGAGTGGGATCAGGTACAGTGTGTGTGAGGGAGGGGAGTGGGATGGGGAACAGTGCGTGTGAGGGTGGGGAGTGGGATAGGGTACAGTGTGTGAGAGGGTAGGGAGTGGGATGGGGTAAAGTGAGTGTGACGGAAGGGAGTGGTATGTGGTACAGTGTGTGCGACGAACGGGAGTGGGTGGTGTACTGTGTGTGTGTGTGTGTGTGTGTGTGTGTGAGGGTGGGGAGTGGGATGGAGTACAGTGTGTGTGTGGGAGGGGAGTGGGATGGGGTACAGTGTGTGTGTGTGTGTGTGTGTGTGTGTGTGTGTGTGTGTGTGTGTGTGAGGGTGGGGAGTGGGATGGAGTACAGTGTGTGAGAGGGAGGGGAGTGGGATGGGGTACTGTGTGTGTGAGGGAGGGGAGTGGGATGGGGTACAGTGTGTTTGAGGGAGGGGAGCGGGATGGAGTACAGTGTGTGTCAGGGAGAGGAGTGGAATGGGGTACAGTGTGTGTGTCAGGGAGAGGATTGGGATGGGGGACAGTGCTTGTGAGGGTGGGGAGTGGGATGGGGTAAAGTGTGTGCGACGGACGGGAGTGGGATGGGGTACAGTGTGTGTGAGGGAGGGGAGTGGGGTCGGGTTCAGTGTGTGTGAGGGAGGGGAGTGGGATGGGGAACAGTGTGTGTGAGGGAGGGGAGTGGGAGGTGGTACAGTGTGTGTGAGGGTGATTGTGGGATGGGGTACAGTGTGTGTCAGGGTGGGGAGTGGGATCGGGTACAGTGTGTGTGAGGGAGGGGAGTGGGATCGGGTACAGTGTGTGTCAGGGTGGGGAGTGGGATGGAGGACAGTGTGTGTCAGGAAGAGGAGTGGGATGGGGTACAGTGGGTGTGAGGGAGGGGAGTGGGATAGGGTACAGTGTGTGTGAGGGAGGTTGTGGGATGGGGTACAGTGTGTGTGAGGGAGGGGATTGGGAAGGGTAGAGTGTGTGTGACGGAGGGGAGTGGGATAGGGTACTGTGTGTGTGTGTGTGAGTGAGACGGTGGGGATTGGGATGGAGTACAGTGTGTGTGAGGGTGGGAAGTTGGATAGGGTACAGTGTGTGAGAGGGTGAGGAGTGGGATGGGGTACAGTGTGTGAGAGGGAGGGGAGTGGGATGGGGTACAGTGTGTGTGAGGGAGGGGAATGGGATGTGGTACAGTGTGTGTGTGGGAGGGGAGTGGGATGGGTACAGTGTGTGTCAGGGTGGGGAGTGGGATGGAGTACAGTGTGTGTGAGGGAGGGGTGTGGGATCGGGTACAGTGTGTGTGAGGGAGGGGAGTGGGATGGAGTACAGTGTGTGTCAGGAAGAGGAGTGGGATGGGGTACAGTGGGTGTGAGGGAGGGGAGTGGGATAGGGTACAGTGTGTGTGAGGGAGGTTGTGGGATGGGGTACAGTGTGTGTGTCAGGGAGAGGAGTGGGATGGGGGACAGTGCTTGTGAGGGTGGGGAGTGGGATGGGGTACTGTGTGTGTGTGTGTGTGTGTGTGTGAGGGTGGGGAGTTGGATGGGATACAGTGCGCGTGAGGGAGGAGATTGGGAAGGGTACAGTCTGTGTGAGGGAGGGGAGTGGGATAGGGTACTGTGTGTGTGTGAGGGTGGGGAGTGGGATGGAGTACGATGTGCGTGAGGGAGGGTAGTGGGATGGGGTACACTGTGTGTCAGGGAGAGGAGTGGGATGGGATACAGTGTGTATGTGAGGGAGGGGAGTGGGATAGGGTACAATGTGTGTGAGGGAGGGTAGTGGGATGGGGTACAGTGTGTTTGAGGGAGGGGAGTGGGTCGGAGTTCAGAGTGTGTCAGGGAGAGGAGTGGAATGGGTGGGGAGTGGGATGGGGTACTGTGTGTGTGTGTGTGTGTGTGAGGGTGGGGGAGTTGGATGGGATACAGTGTGTGTGAGGGAGGAGAGTGGGAAGGGTACAGTGTGTGTGAGGGAGGGGAGTGGGATGGGGTATAGTGTGTATGAGGGTGGGGAGTGGGATGGGTTACAGTGTGTTTGAGGGAGGGGAGTGGGTCGGAGTTCAGAGTGTGTCAGGGAGAGGAGTGGAATGGGTGGGGAGTGGGATGGGGTACTGTGTTTGTGTGAGGGTGGGGAGTGAGATGGAGTACAGTGTGTCAGGAAGAGGAGTGGGATGGGGTACAGTGTGTGTGAGGCAGGGGAGTGGGATAGGGTACAGTGTGTGTGAGGGTGGTTGTTGGATGGGGTACAGTGTGTGCGAGGGAGGGGAGTGGGGTCGGGTACAGTGTGTGTGAGGGAGGTTGTGGAATGGGGTACAGTGTGTGTGTCAGGGAGAGGAGTGGGATGGGAGACAGTGTGTGTGAGGGAGGAGAGTGGGAAGGGTACAGTGTGTGTGAGGGAGGGGAGTGGGATGGGGTATAGTGTGCGTGACGGTGGGGAGTGGGATAGGGTACAGTGTGTGTGAGTGAGGGCTGTGGAATAGGGCACAGTGTGTGTGAGGGTGGGGAATGGGATGGGGTACAGTGTGTGTGAGTGAGGGGTGTGGGATAGGGCACAGTGTGTGTCAGGGTGGGGAATGGGATGGGTTACAGTGTGTGTGAGGGTGGGCAGTGGGATGGGTTACAGTGTGTGTGAGGAAGTGGAGTGGGATGGGGTACAGTGTGTGTGAGGGAGGGGAGTGGGATGGGGTACAGTGTGTGTGAGGGTGGGGAGTGGGATGGGTTACAGTGTGTGTGAGGGAGGGGAGTCGGATAGGGTACAGTGTGTGTGAGGGAGGGGAGTCGGATAGGGTACAGTGTGTGTGAGGGTGGGGAGTGGGATAGGGTACAGTGTGCGTGAGGGAGGGGAGTGGGATGGGGTACAGTGTGTGTGAGGGAGGACAGTGGGATGGGGTACAGTGTGTGTGAGGAAGGGGAGTGGGATGGTGTACAGTGTGTGTGAGGGAGGACAGTGGGATGGGGTACAGTGTGTGTGAGGGAGGGGAGTGGGATGGGGTACAGTGGGTGTGAGGGAGGGGAGTGGGATAGGGTACAGTGTGTGTGAGGGTGGGGAGTGGGATGGGGTACAGTGTGTGTGAGGGAGGACAGTGGGATGGGGAACAGTGTGTGTGAGGGTGGGGAGTTTGATGGGGTACAGTGTGTGTGAGGGTGGGGAGTGGGATGGGGAACAGTGTGTGTGAGGGTGGGGAGTGGGATGGGGTACAGTGTGTGTGAGGGAGGACAGTGGGATGGGGTACAGTGTGTGTGAGGAAGGGGAGTGGGATGGGGTACAGTGGGTGTGAGGGAGGGGAGTGGGATAGGGTACAGTGTGTGTGAGGGAGGTTGTGGGATGGGGTACAGTGTGTGTGTCAGGGAGAGGAGTGGGATGGGGACAGTGCTTGTGAGGGTGGGGAGTGGGATGGGGTACTGTGTGTGTGTGTGTGTGTGTGTGAGGTGGGGAGTTGGATGGGATACAGTGCGCGTGAGGGAGGAGAGTGGGAAGGGTACAGTCTGTGTGAGGGAGGGGAGTGGGATAGGGTACTGTGTGTGTGTGAGGGTGGGGAGTGGGATGGAGTCCGATGTGTGTGAGGGAGGGTAGTGGGATGGGGTACACTGTGTGTCAGGGAGAGGAGTGGGATGGGGTACAGTGTGTATGTGAGGGAGGGGAGTGGGATAGGGTACAATGTGTGTGAGGGAGGGTAGTGGGATGGGGTACACTGTGTGTGAGGGAGGGGAGTGGGAAGGGTACAGTGTGTGCGAGGGAGTTTGTTGGATGGGGTACAGTGTGTGTGTCAGGGAGAGGAGTGGGATGGGGGACAGTGTTTGTGAGGGTGAGGAGTGGGATGGGGTACTGTGTGTGAGAGGGAGGGGAGTGGGATGGGATACAGTGTGTGTGAGGGAGGGGAGTAGGATGAGTTACAGTGTGTGTGACGGAGGGGAGTGGGATAGGGTACTGTGTGTGTGAGGGAGGGGAGTGGGAAGGGTACAATGTGTGTGATGGTGGGGAGTGGGATAGGGTACATTGTGAGTGAGGGAGGGGAGTGGAATGGGGTACAGTGTGTGTGACGGAGGGGAGTGGGATGGGTTACAGTGTGTGAGAGGAAGGGGAGTGGGATGGAGTACAGCGTATGTCAGGGAGGGGAGTGGGATAGGGTACAGTGTGTGAGAGGGTGGGGAGTGGGATAGGGTACAGTGTGTGAGAGGGTGGGGAGTGGGATGGGGTACAGTGTGTGAGAGGGTGGGGAGTGGGATGGGATACAGTGTGTGTGTGTGGGAGGGGAGTGGGATGGGGTACAGTGTGTGTGTGTGTGTGTGAGGGTGGGGAGTGGGATGGAGTACAGTGTGTGAGAGGGAGGGGAGTGGGATGGGGTACAGTGTGTGTGAGGGAGGGGAGTGGTCAGGGTACAGTGTGTGTGACGGAGGGTAGTGTGATAGGGTACTGTGTGTGTGTATGTGTGAGGGTGGGGTGTGGGTTGGAGTACAGTGTGTATGAGGGTGGGGAGTGGGATGGGTTACAGTGTGTTTGAGGGAGGGGAGTGGGTCGGAGTGCAGAGTGTGTCAGGGAGAGGAGTGGAATGGGTGGGGAGTGGGATGGGGTACTGTGTGTGTGTGTGTGTGTGTGAGGGTGGGGAGTTGGATGGGAGACAGTGTGTGTGAGGGAGGAGAGTGGGAAGGGTACAGTGTGTGTGAGGGAGGGGAGTGGGATGGGGTATAGTGTGTATGAGGGTGGGGAGTGGGATGGGTTACAGTGTGTTTGAGGGAGGGGAGTGGGTCGGAGTTCAGAGTGTGTCAGGGAGAGGAGTGGAATGGGTGGGGAGTGGGATGGGGTACTGTGTGTGTGTGAGGGTGGGGAGTGAGATGGAGTACAGTGTGTGTCAGGAAGAGGAGTGGGATGGGGTACAGTGTGTGTGAGGGTGGTTGTTGGATGGGGTACAGTGTGTGCGAGGGAGGGGAGTGGGGTCGGGTACAGTGTGTGTGAGGGAGGTTGTGGAATGGGGTACAGTGTGTGTGTCAGGGAGAGGAGTGGGATGGGAGACAGTGTGTGTGAGGGAGGAGAGTGGGAAGGGTACAGTGTGTGTGAGGGAGGGGAGTGGGATGGGGTATAGTGTGCGTGACGGTGGGGAGTGGGATAGGGTACAGTGTGTGTGAGTGAGGGCTGTGGAATAGGGCACAGTGTGTGTGAGGGTGGGGAATGGGATGGGGTACAGTGTGTGTGAGTGAGGGGTGTGGGATAGGGCACAGTGTGTGTGAGGGTGGGGAATGGGATGGGTTACATTGTGTGTGAGGGTGGGCAGTGGGATGGGTTACAGTGTGTGTGAGGAAGTGGAGTGGGACAGGGTACAGTGTGTGTGAGGGAGGGGAGTCGGATAGGGTACAGTGTGTGTGAGGGTGGGGAGTGGGATGGGGTACAGTGTGTGTGAGGGTGGGGAGTGGGATGGGGTACAGTGTGTGTGAGGGAGGGGAGTGGGATGGGGAACAGTGTGTGTGAGGGTGGGGAGTGGGATGGGTTACAGTGTGTGTGAAGGAGGGGAGTGGGATGGGGTACAGTGTGTGTGAGGGAGGGGAGTGGGATGGGTTACAGTGTGTGTGAAGGAGGGGAGTGGGATGGGGTACAGTGTGTGTGAGGGAGGGGAGTTGGATGGGGTATACTGTGTGAGGGAGAGGAGTGGGATTGGGAAAAGTGTGTGTGAGGGTGGGGAGTGGGATGGGGTACAGTGTGTGAGGGAGGGGAGTGGGATGGGTTCAGTGTGCGTGAGGGTGAGGAGTGGGATGGAGTACAGTGTGTGAGGGAGGGGAGTGGGATCAGGTACAGTGTGTGTGAGGGAGGGGAGTGGGATGGGGTACAGTGTGTGAGGGTGTGGAGTGGGATGGGGTACAGTGTGTGTGAGGGAGGGGAGTGGGATCAGGTACAGTGTGTGTGAGGGCGGATGTGAGACGGGGTACAGTGTGTGTGGCGGAGGGGAGTGGGATGGGGTAAAGTGTGTGTGTGAGAGAGGAGTGGGATGGGGAACAGTGCATGTGAGGGAGGGGAGTGGGACAGGGTACAGTGTGTGAGAGGGTAGGGAGTGGGATGGGGTAAAGTGAGTGTGACGGAAGGGAGTGGTATGTGGTACAATGTGTGCGACGAACGGGAGTGGTATTTGGTACGGTGTGTGTGTGTGGGAGGGGAGTGGGATGGGGTACAGTGTGTGTGTGCGTGTGTGCGTGTGTGTGTGTGTGTGTGTGTGAGGGTGGGGAGTGGGATGGAGTACAGTGTATGAGAGGGAGGGGAGTGGGATGGGGTACAGTGTGTGTGAGGGAGGGGAGTGGTAACGGTACAGTGTGTGTGACGGAGGGGAGTGGGATAGGGTACTGTGTGTGTGAGGGAGGGGAGTGGGATGGGGTACAGTGTGTTTGAGGGAGGGGAGCGGGATGGAGTACAGTGTGTGTCAGGGAGAAGAGTGGAATGGGGTACAGTGTTTGTGAGGGAGGGGAGTCAGATAGGGTACAGTGTGTGTGAGGGAGGGGAGTGGGATAGGGTACAGTGTGTGTGAGGGTGGGGAGTGGGATGGGTTACAGTGTGTGTGAGGGTGGAGAGTGGGATGGGGTACAGTGTGTGTGAGGGAGGGGCGTGGGGTCGGGTTCAGTGTGTGTGAGGGAGGGGAGTGGGATGGGGAACAGTGTGTGTGAGGGAGGGGAGTGGGATGTGGTACAGTGTGTGTGAGGGTGGTTGTGGGATGGGGTACAATGTGTGTCAGGGTGGGGAGTGGGATGGAGTACAGTGTGTGTGAGGGAGGGGAGTGGGATCGGGTACAGTGTGTGTGAGGGTGGGGAGTGGGATGGAGGCCAGTGTGTGTCAGGAAGAGGAGTGGGATGGGGTACAGTGTGTGTGAGGGAGGTTGTGGGATGGGGTACAGTGTGTGTGAGGGAGGTTGTGGGATGGGGTACAGTCTGTGTGTCAGCGAGAGGAGTGGGATGGGATACAGTGTGTGTGAGGGAGGGGATTGGGAAGGGTAGAGTGTGTGTGAGGGAGGGGAGTGGGGTAGGGTACAGTGTGTGTGAGGGAGGTTGTGGGATGGGGTACAGTGTGTGTCAGGGAGAGGAGTGGGATGTGGGACAGTGCTTGTGAGGGTGGGGAGTGGGATGGGGTACAGTGTGTGTGTGTGTTTGTGAGGGTGGGGAGTGGGATTGGGTACTGTGTGTGAGAGGGAGGGGAGTGGGATGGGATACAGTGTGTGTGAGGGAGGGGAGTGGGATGGGGTACAGTGTGTGTGTGTGTGTGAGGGTGGGTAGTGGGATGGAGTACAGTCTGTGTGAGGGAAGGGAGTGGGATGGGGTACAGTGTGTGTGAGGGAGGGGAGTGGGATGGGGTACAGTGTGTGTGAGGGAGGGGAGTGGGATGGGGTACACTGTGTGTCAGGGTGGGGAGTGGGTTGGGGTACAGTGTGTGTGTGGGAGGGGAGTGGGATGGGTACAGTGTGTGAGAGGGTGGGGAGTGGGATGGAGTACAGTGTCTGTCAGGAAGAGGAGTTGGATTGGGGACAGTGTGTGTGAGGGAGGGGAGTGGGATCGGGTACAGTGTGTTTGAGGGAGGGGAGTGGGATGGGTACAGTGTGTGTGTGTTTGTGAGCGTGGGGAGTGGGATGGAGTACAGTGTGTCAGAGGGAGGGGTGTGGGATGGGATACAGTGTGTGTGAGGGAGGGGTGTGGGATGGGGTACACTTTGTGTGACGGAGGGGAGTGGGAAGGGTACAGTGTGTGTGAGGGAGGTTGTGGGATTGGGTACAGTGTGTGTGTCAGGGACAGGAGTGGGATGGGGGACAGTGTTTGTGAGGGTGGGGAGTGGGATGGGGTACAGTGTATGTGAGGGAGGGGAATGGGAAGGGTACAGTGTGTGTGAGGGAGGGGAGTGGAATGGGGTACAGTGTGTGTGACTGGGGGGTGTGGGATAGGGTACTGTGTGTGTGTGTGTGTGAGGGTGGGGAGTGGGATGGGGTACAGTGTGTGTGAGGAAGGGGAGTTGGAGAGGATACAGTGTGTTTGAGGGAGGTGAGTGGGATAGGGTACAGTGTGTGTGAGGGTGGGGATTGGGATGGGGTACAGTGTGTGTAAGGGAGGGGAGTGGGATAGGGTACAGTGTGTGTGAGGGTGGTTGTGGGATGGGGTACAGTGTGTGTGAGGGTGGGGAGTGGGATGGTGTACAGTGTGTGTGTGAGGGAGGGGAGTGGGATCGGGTACAGTGTGTGCGAGGGTGGGTTGTGGGATGGGTTTCTGTATGTTTGAGGGAGGGGAGTGGGATGTAGTACAGTGTGTGTCAGGAACAGGATTGGGATGGGGTACAGTGTGTGTGAGGGTGGGGAGTGGGATGGGGTACAGTGTGTGTGAGGGAGGGGAGTGGGATGGGGTACAGTGTGTGTGAGGGAGGAGAGTGGGATGGGGAACAGTGTGTGTGAGGGAGGGGAGTGGGATGGGGTACAGTGTGTGTGTGTGAGGATGGGGAGTGGGATAGGGGACAGTGTGTGTGAGGGTGGGGAGTTGGATGGGGTATAGTTTGCGTGACGGTGGGGAGTGGGATAGGGTACTGTGTGTGTGTGTGAGGGTGGGGAGTGGGATGGAGTCCGATGTGTGTGAGGGAGGGTAGTGGGATGGGGTACACTGTGTGTCAGGGAGAGGAGTGGGATGGGGTACAGTGTGTATGTGAGGGAGGGGAGTGGGATAGGGTACAATGTGTGTGAGGGAGGGTAGTGGGATGGGGTACACTGTGTGTGAGGGAGGGGAGTGGGAAGGGTACAGTGTGTGCGAGGGAGTTTGTTGGATGGGGTACAGTGTGTGTGTCAGGGAGAGGAGTGGGATGGGGGACAGTGTTTGTGAGGGTGAGGAGTGGGATGGGGTACTGTGTGTGAGAGGGAGGGGAGTGGGATGGGATACAGTGTGTGTGAGGGAGGGGAGTAGGATGAGTTACAGTGTGTGTGACGGAGGGGAGTGGGATAGGGTACTATGTGTGTGAGGGAGGGGAGTGGGAAGGGTACAATGTGTGTGATGGTGGGGAGTGGGATAGGGTACATTGTGAGTGAGGGAGGGGAGTGGAATGGGGTACAGTGTGTGTGACGGAGGGGAGTGGGATGGGTTACAGTGTGTGAGAGGAAGGGGAGTGGGATGGAGTACAGCGTATGTCAGGGAGGGGAGTGGGATAGGGTACAGTGTGTGAGAGGGTGGGGAGTGGGATAGGGTACAGTGTGTGAGAGGGTGGGGAGTGGGATGGGGTACAGTGTGTGAGAGGGTGGGGAGTGGGATGGGATACAGTGTGTGTGTGTGGGAGGGGAGTGGGATGGGGTACAGTGTGTGTGTGTGTGTGTGAGGGTGGGGAGTGGGATGGAGTACAGTGTGTGAGAGGGAGGGGAGTGGGATGGGGTACAGTGTGTGTGAGGGAGGGGAGTGGTCAGGGTACAGTGTGTGTGACGGAGGGTAGTGTGATAGGGTACTGTGTGTGTGTATGTGTGAGGGTGGGGTGTGGGTTGGAGTACAGTGTGTTTGAGGGAGGGGAGTGGGTCGGAGTGCAGAGTGTGTCAGGGAGAGGAGTGGAATGGGTGGGGAGTGGGATGGGGTACTGTGTGTGTGTGTGTGTGTGTGAGGGTGGGGAGTTGGATGGGAGACAGTGTGTGTGAGGGAGGAGAGTGGGAAGGGTACAGTGTGTGTGAGGGAGGGGAGTGGGATGGGGTATAGTGTGTATGAGGGTGGGGAGTGGGATGGGTTACAGTGTGTTTGAGGGAGGGGAGTGGGTCGGAGTTCAGAGTGTGTCAGGGAGAGGAGTGGAATGGGTGGGGAGTGGGATGGGGTACTGTGTGTGTGTGAGGGTGGGGAGTGAGATGGAGTACAGTGTGTGTCAGGAAGAGGAGTGGGATGGGGTACAGTGTGTGTGAGGGTGGTTGTTGGATGGGGTACAGTGTGTGCGAGGGAGGGGAGTGGGGTCGGGTACAGTGTGTGTGAGGGAGGTTGTGGAATGGGGTACAGTGTGTGTGTCAGGGAGAGGAGTGGGATGGGAGACAGTGTGTGTGAGGGAGGAGAGTGGGAAGGGTACAGTGTGTGTGAGGGAGGGGAGTGGGATGGGGTATAGTGTGCGTGACGGTGGGGAGTGGGATAGGGTACAGTGTGTGTGAGTGAGGGCTGTGGAATAGGGCACAGTGTGTGTGAGGGTGGGGAATGGGATGGGGTACAGTGTGTGTGAGTGAGGGGTGTGGGATAGGGCACAGTGTGTGTGAGGGTGGGGAATGGGATGGGTTACATTGTGTGTGAGGGTGGGCAGTGGGATGGGTTACAGTGTGTGTGAGGAAGTGGAGTGGGACAGGGTACAGTGTGTGTGAGGGAGGGGAGTCGGATAGGGTACAGTGTGTGTGAGGGTGGGGAGTGGGATGGGGTACAGTGTGTGTGAGGGTGGGGAGTGGGATGGGGTACAGTGTGTGTGAGGGAGGGGAGTGGGATGGGGAACAGTGTGTGTGAGGGTGGGGAGTGGGATGGGTTACAGTGTGTGTGAAGGAGGGGAGTGGGATGGGGTACAGTGTGTGTGAGGGAGGGGAGTGGGATGGGTTACAGTGTGTGTGAAGGAGGGGAGTGGGATGGGGTACAGTGTGTGTGAGGGAGGGGAGTTGGATGGGGTATACTGTGTGAGGGAGAGGAGTGGGATTGGGAAAAGTGTGTGTGAGGGTGGGGAGTGGGATGGGGTACAGTGTGTGAGGGAGGGGAGTGGGATGGGTTCAGTGTGCGTGAGGGTGAGGAGTGGGATGGAGTACAGTGTGTGAGGGAGGGGAGTGGGATCAGGTACAGTGTGTGTGAGGGAGGGGAGTGGGATGGGGTACAGTGTGTGAGGGTGTGGAGTGGGATGGGGTACAGTGTGTGTGAGGGAGGGGAGTGGGATCAGGTACAGTGTGTGTGAGGGCGGATGTGAGACGGGGTACAGTGTGTGTGGCGGAGGGGAGTGGGATGGGGTAAAGTGTGTGTGTGAGAGAGGAGTGGGATGGGGAACAGTGCATGTGAGGGAGGGGAGTGGGACAGGGTACAGTGTGTGAGAGGGTAGGGAGTGGGATGGGGTAAAGTGAGTGTGACGGAAGGGAGTGGTATGTGGTACAATGTGTGCGACGAACGGGAGTGGTATTTGGTACGGTGTGTGTGTGTGGGAGGGGAGTGGGATGGGGTACAGTGTGTGTATGCGTGTGTGCGTGTGTGTGTGTGTGAGGGTGGGGAGTGGGATGGAGTACAGTGTATGAGAGGGAGGGGAGTGGGATGGGGTACAGTGTGTGTGAGGGAGGGGAGTGGTAACGGTACAGTGTGTGTGACGGAGGGGAGTGGGATAGGGTACTGTGTGTGTGAGGGAGGGGAGTGGGATGGGGTACAGTGTGTTTGAGGGAGGGGAGAGGGATGGAGTACAGTGTGTGTCAGGGAGAAGAGTGGAATGGGGTACAGTGTTTGTGAGGGAGGGGAGTCAGATAGGGTACAGTGTGTGTGAGGGAGGGGAGTGGGATAGGGTACAGTGTGTGTGAGGGTGGGGAGTGGGATGGGTTACAGTGTGTGTGAGGGTGGAGAGTGGGATGGGGTACAGTGTGTGTGAGGGAGGGGCGTGGGGTCGGGTTCAGTGTGTGTGAGGGAGGGGAGTGGGATGGGGAACAGTGTGTGTGAGGGAGGGGAGTGGGATGTGGTACAGTGTGTGTGAGGGTGGTTGTGGGATGGGGTACAATGTGTGTCAGGGTGGGGAGTGGGATGGAGTACAGTGTGTGTGAGGGAGGGGAGTGGGATCGGGTACAGTGTGTGTGAGGGTGGGGAGTGGGATGGAGGCCAGTGTGTGTCAGGAAGAGGAGTGGGATGGGGTACAGTGTGTGTGAGGGAGGTTGTGGGATGGGGTACAGTGTGTGTGAGGGAGGTTGTGGGATGGGGTACAGTCTGTGTGTCAGCGAGAGGAGTGGGATGGGATACAGTGTGTGTGAGGGAGGGGATTGGGAAGGGTAGAGTGTGTGTGAGGGAGGGGAGTGGGGTAGGGTACAGTGTGTGTGAGGGAGGTTGTGGGATGGGGTACAGTGTGTGTCAGGGAGAGGAGTGGGATGTGGGACAGTGCTTGTGAGGGTGGGGAGTGGGATGGGGTACAGTGTGTGTGTGTGTTTGTGAGGGTGGGGAGTGGGATTGGGTACTGTGTGTGAGAGGGAGGGGAGTGGGATGGGATACAGTGTGTGTGAGGGAGGGGAGTGGGATGGGGTACAGTGTGTGTGTGTGTGTGAGGGTGGGTAGTGGGATGGAGTACAGTCTGTGTGAGGGAAGGGAGTGGGATGGGGTACAGTGTGTGTGAGGGAGGGGAGTGGGATGGGGTACAGTGTGTGTGAGGGAGGGGAGTGGGATGGGGTACACTGTGTGTCAGGGTGGGGAGTGGGTTGGGGTACAGTGTGTGTGTGGGAGGGGAGTGGGATGGGTACAGTGTGTGAGAGGGTGGGGAGTGGGATGGAGTACAGTGTCTGTCAGGAAGAGGAGTTGGATTGGGGACAGTGTGTGTGAGGGAGGGGAGTGGGATCGGGTACAGTGTGTTTGAGGGAGGGGAGTGGGATGGGTACAGTGTGTGTGTGTTTGTGAGCGTGGGGAGTGGGATGGAGTACAGTGTGTCAGAGGGAGGGGTGTGGGATGGGATACAGTGTGTGTGAGGGAGGGGTGTGGGATGGGGTACACTTTGTGTGACGGAGGGGAGTGGGAAGGGTACAGTGTGTGTGAGGGAGGTTGTGGGATTGGGTACAGTGTGTGTGTCAGGGACAGGAGTGGGATGGGGGACAGTGTTTGTGAGGGTGGGGAGTGGGATGGGGTACAGTGTATGTGAGGGAGGGGAATGGGAAGGGTACAGTGTGTGTGAGGGAGGGGAGTGGAATGGGGTACAGTGTGTGTGACTGGGGGGTGTGGGATAGGGTACTGTGTGTGTGTGTGTGTGAGGGTGGGGAGTGGGATGGGGTACAGTGTGTGTGAGGAAGGGGAGTTGGAGAGGATACAGTGTGTTTGAGGGAGGTGAGTGGGATAGGGTACAGTGTGTGTGAGGGTGGGGATTGGGATGGGGTACAGTGTGTGTAAGGGAGGGGAGTGGGATAGGGTACAGTGTGTGTGAGGGTGGTTGTGGGATGGGGTACAGTGTGTGTGAGGGTGGGGAGTGGGATGGTGTACAGTGTGTGTGTGAGGGAGGGGAGTGGGATCGGGTACAGTGTGTGCGAGGGTGGGTTGTGGGATGGGTTTCTGTATGTTTGAGGGAGGGGAGTGGGATGTAGTACAGTGTGTGTCAGGAACAGGATTGGGATGGGGTACAGTGTGTGTGAGGGTGGGGAGTGGGATGGGGTACAGTGTGTGTGAGGGAGGGGAGTGGGATGGGGTACAGTGTGTGTGAGGGAGGAGAGTGGGATGGGGAACAGTGTGTGTGAGGGAGGGGAGTGGGATGGGGTACAGTGTGTGTGTGTGAGGATGGGGAGTGGGATAGGGGACAGTGTGTGTGAGGGTGGGGAGTTGGATGGGGTATAGTTTGCGTGACGGTGGGGAGTGGGATAGGGTACTGTGTGTGTGTGAGAGGATGGGGAGTGAGATGGGGTACAGTGTGTGTGAGGGTGGGGAGTGGGATCGGGTACAGTGCGTGCGAGGGTGGGGTAGTGGGATGGGTTTCAGTATGTTTGAGGGAGGGGTGTTGGATGGAGTACAGTGTGTGTCAGGAAGAGGATTAGGATGGGGTACAGTTTGTGTGAGGGAGGGTAGTGGGATAGGGTACAGTGTGTGTGAGGGAGGTTGTGGGATGGGGTACAGTGTGTGTGTCAGGGAGAGGAGTGGGATGTGGGACTGCTTGTGAGGGTGGGGAGTGGGATGGGTACAGTGTGTGTGTGTTTGTGAGGGTGGGGAGTGGGATGGAGTACAGTGTGTCAGAGGGAGGGGAGTGGGATGGGGTACACTTTGTGTGACGGAGGGGAGTGGGATAGGGTACTGTGTGTGTGTGAGAGGATGGGGAGTGAGATAGGGTACAGTGTGTGTGAGGGTGGGGAGTGGGATCGGGTACAGTGCGTGCGAGGGTGGGGTAGTGGGATGGGTTTCAGTATGTTTGAGGGAGGGGTGTGGGATGGAGTACAGTGTGTGTCAGGAAGAGGATTAGGATGGGGTACAGTTTGTGTGAGGGAGGGTAGTGGGATAGGGTACAGTGTGTGTGAGGGAGGTTGCAGGATGGGGTACAGTGTGTGTGTCAGGGAGAGGAGTGGGATGGCGTACAGTGTGTGTGAGGGAGGGGAGTGGGATGGAGAACAGTGTGTGTGAGGGTGGGGAGTGGGATGGGTTACAGTGTGTGTGAGGAAGGGGAGTCGGATAGGATACAGTGTGTTTGAGGGAGGTGAGTGGGATAGGGTACTGTGTGTGAGGGTGGGGATTGGGATGGGGTACAGTGTGTGTAAGGGAGGGGAGTGGGATAGGGTACAGTGTGTGTGAGGGTGGTCGTGGGATGGGGTACAGTGTGTGTGAGGTATGGGAGTGGGATGGGGAACAGTGTTTGTAAATTTGGGGAGTGGGATGGGTTACAGTGTGTGTGAGGGTGGGGAGAGGGATGTGTTTCAGTATGTTTGAGGGAGGGGAGTAGGATGGAGTACAGTGTGTGTCAGGAACAGAATTGGGATGGGGTACAGTGTGTGTGAGGGTGGGGAGTGGGATGGGGTACAGTGTGTGTGAGGGAGGGGAGTGGGATGGGGAACAGTGTGTGTGAGGGTGGGGAGTGGGATGGGTTAAAGTGTGTGTGAGGAAGGGGAGTCGGATAGGGTACAGTGTGTGTGAGGGAGGTGAGTGGGATAGGGTACAGAGTGTGTGAGGGTGGGGAGTGGGATGGGGTACAGTGTTTGCGAGGGAGGGGAGTGGGATCGGGTACAGTGTGTGTGAGGGTGGGGAGTGGGATGGAGTACAGTGTGTGTGAGGGAGGGGAGTGGGAACGGGTACAGCGAGTGCGAGGGAGGGCAGTGGGATGGGTTTCAGTATGTCTGAGGGAGGGGAGTGGGATGGAGTACAGTGTGTGTCAGGGAGAGGAGTGGAATGGGGTACAGTGTGTGAGAGGGAGGAGAGTGGGGTAGAGTACAGTGTGTGTGAGGGAGGTTGTGCGATGGGGTACAGTGTGTGTGTCAGGGAGAGGAGTGGGATGGGGGACAGTGCTTGTGAGGGTGGGGAGTGGGATGGGGCACAGTGTGTGTGTATTTGTGAGGGTGGGGAATGGGATGGAGTACAGTGTGTGAGAGGAAGGGGAGTGGATGGGATACAGTGTGTGTGAGGGAGGGGAGTGGGATGGGGTACACTGTGTGTGACGGAGGGGAGTGGGAAGGGTACAGTGTGTGTGAGGGAGGTTGTGGGATGGGGTACAGTGTGTGTGTCAGGGAGAGGAGTGGGATAGGTGACAGTGTTTGTGAGGGTGGGGAGTGGGATGGGGCACTGTGTGTGTGTGTGTGTGTGAGGGTGGGGAGTTGGATGGGGTATAGTTTGCATGACGGTGGGGAGTGGGATAGGGTACTGTGTGTGTGTGTGAGGATGGGGAGTGAAATGGGGTACAGTGTGCGTGAGGGTGGGGAGTGAGATGGAGTACAGTTTGTGAGAGGAAGTGGAGTGGGATAGAGTACAGTGTATGAGGAAGGGGAGTTGGATAGGGTACAGTGTGTGTGAGGGAGGGGAGTCGGATAGGGTACAGTGTGTGTGAGGGTGGGGAGTGGGATGGGGTACAGTGTGTGTGAGGGTGGGGAGTGGGATGGGGTACAGTGTGTGTGAGGGAGGAGACTGGGATGGGTTACAGTATGTTTGAGGGAGGGGAGTGGAATGGAGTACAGTGTGTGTCAGGAAGAGGAGTGGGATGGGGTACAGTGGGTGTGAGGGAGGGGAGTGGGATAGGGTCCAGTGTGTGTGACGGAGGTTGTGGGATGGGGTACAGTGTATGTGTCAGGGAGAGGAGTGGGATGGGGGACAGTGTTTGTGAGGGTGGGGAGTGGGATGGGATACAGTGTGTGTGAGGGAGGGGAGTGGGATTGGTAGAGTGTGTGTGAGGGAGGGGAGTGGGATGGGGTACAGTGGGTGTGAGGGAGGGGAATGGGATAGGGTCCAGTGTGTGTGACGGAGGTTGTGGGATGGGGTACAGTGTGTGTGTCAGGGAGAGGAGTGGGATGGGGGACAGTGTTTGTGAGGGTGGGGAGTGGGATGGGATACAGTGTGTGTGAGGGAGGGGAGTGGGATTGGTAGAGTGTGTGTGAGGGAGGGGAGTGGGATGGGGTACAGTGTGTGAGACAGAGGGGAGTGGGATCGGGTACTGTGTGTGTGTGAGACGGTGGGGAGTGGGATGGAGTACAGTGTGTGTGAGAGAGGGGAGTGGGATGGGTTATTGTGTGTGTGATGGAGGGGAGTGGGATAGGGTACTGTGTGTGTGTGAGGGTGGGGAGTGGGATGGAGTACAGTGTATGTGAGGGAGGGGAGTCGGATGGGGTACACTGTGTGTGAGGGAGGGGAGTGGGAAGGGTACAGTGTGTGCAAGGGAGGTTGTTGGATGGGGTACAGTGTGTGCGTCAGGGAGAGGAGTGGGATTGGGGACAGTGTTTGTGAGGGTGAGGAGTGGGATGGGGTACTGTGTGTGTGTGTGTGTGTGTGTGTGTGTGTGTTTGTGTATGTGTGAGGGTGGGGACTGGGAAGGAGTACAGTGTGTGAGAGGGAGGGGAGTAGGATGACTTACAGTGTGTGTGAGACGGAGGGGAGTGGGATAGAGTACTGTGTGTGTGAGGGAGGGGAGTGGAATGGGGTACAGTGTGTGTGAGTGAGGGGAGTGGGATGGAGTACAGTGTGTGTGAGAGAGGGGAGTGGGATGGGGAACAGTGTGTGTCTGGGTGGGGAGTGGGATGGAGTACAGTGTGTGTGAGGGAGGGGCGTGGGATCGGGTACAGTGTATGCGAGGGTGGGGAGTGGGATGGGTTACAGTATGTTTGAGGGAGTGGAGTGGGATGGAGTACAGTGTGTGTCAGGAAGAGGAGTGGGATGGGGTACAGTGGGTGTGAGGGAGGGGAGTGGGATGGGATACAGTGTGTGTGAGGGAGGGGAATGGGAAGGGTAGAGTGTGTGTGAGGGAGGGGAGTGGGATGGGGTACAGTGTGTGTGTCAGGGAGAGGAGTGGGATGGGGGACAGTGTTTGTGAGGGTGGGGAGTGGGATGGGATACAGTGTGTGTGAGGGAGGGGAATGGGAAGGGTAGAGTGTGTGTGAGGGAGGGGAGTGGGATGGGGTACAGTGTGTGAGACGGAGGGGAGTGGGAGAGAGTACTGTGTGTGTGTGTGTGAGACGGTGGGGAGTGGGATGGAGTACAGTGTGTGTGAGAGAGGGGAGTGGGATGGGGTATTGTGTGTGTGATGGAGGGGAGTGGGATGGGGTACAGTGTGTGAGAGGATGGGGAGTGGGATGGGTTACAGTGTGTGTGAGGAAGGGGAGTGGGATGGGGTACAGTGTGTGAGAGGATGGGGAGTGGGATGGGGTACAGTGTGTGAGACGGAGGGGAGTGGGATAGGGTACAGTGTGTGTGTGTGTGAGGATGGGGAGTGGGATGGAGTACAGTATGTGAGAGGGAGGGGAGTGGGATGGGGTACAGTGTGTGTCAGGGAGGGGAGTGGGGTAGGGTACAGTGTGTGTGAGGGAGGTTGTGGGATGGGGTACAGTGTGTGTGTCAGGGAGAGGAGTTTGATGTGGGACAGTGCTTGTGAGGGTGGGGAGTGGGATGGGGTACTGTGTGTGTGAGTGAGGGGAGTGGGATGGAGTACAGTGTGTGTGAGAGAGGGGAGTGGGATGGGGAACAGTGTGTGTCTGGGTGGGGAGTGGGATGGAGTACAGTGTGTGTGAGGGAGGGGCGTGGGATCGGGTACAGTGTATGCGAGGATGGGGAGTGGGATGGGTTACAGTATGTTTGAGGGAGTGGAGTGGGATGGAGTACAGTGTGTGAGAGGAAGGGGAGTGGATGGGATACAGTGTGTGTGAGGGAGGGGAGTGGGATGGGGTACACTGTGTGTGACGGAGGGGAGTGGGAAGGGTACAGTGTGTGTGAGGGAGGTTGTGGGATGGGGTACAGTGTGTGTGTCAGGGAGAGGAGTGGGATAGGTGACAGTGTTTGTGAGGGTGGGGAGTGGGATGGGGCACTGTGTGTGTGTGTGTGTGTGAGGGTGGGGAGTTGGATGGGATATAGTTTGCATGACGGTGGGGAGTGGGATAGGGTACTGTGTGTGTGTGTGAGGATGGGGAGTGAAATGGGGTACAGTGTGCGTGAGGGTGGGGAGTGAGATGGAGTACAGTTTGTGAGAGGAAGTGGAGTGGGATAGAGTACAGTGTATGAGGAAGGGGAGTTGGATAGGGTACAGTGTGTGTGAGGGAGGGGAGTCGGATAGGGTACAGTGTGTGTGAGGGTGGGGAGTGGGATGGGGTACAGTGTGTGTGAGGGTGGGGAGTGGGATGGGGTACAGTGTGTGTGAGGGAGGAGACTGGGATGGGTTACAGTATGTTTGAGGGAGGGGAGTGGAATGGAGTACAGTGTGTGTCAGGAAGAGGAGTGGGATGGGGTACAGTGGGTGTGAGGGAGGGGAGTGGGATAGGGTCCAGTGTGTGTGACGGAGGTTGTGGGATGGGGTACAGTGTGTGTGTCAGGGAGAGGAGTGGGATGGGGGACAGTGTTTGTGAGGGTGGGGAGTGGGATGGGATACAGTGTGTGTGAGGGAGGGGAGTGGGATGGGTTACAGTATGTTTGAGGGAGTGGAGTGGGATGGAGTACAGTGTGTGAGAGGAAGGGGAGTGGGATGGAGTACAGTGTGTGTGAGGGAGGGGAGTGGGATGGGGTACAGTGTGTGAGAGGATGGGGAGTGGGATGGGTTACAGTGTGTGTGAGGAAGGGGAGTGGGATGGGGTATAGTGTGCGAGACGGAGGGGAGTGGGATAGGGTACAGTGTGTGTGTGTGTTTGTGAGGATGGGGAGTGGGATGGAGTACAGTATGTGAGAGGGAGGGGAGTGGGATGGGGTACAGTGTGTGTGAGGGAGGTTGTGGGATGGGGTACAGTGTGTGTGTCAGGGAGAGGAGTTTGATGTGGGACAGTGCTTGTGAGGGTGGGGAGTGGGATGGGGTACTGTGTGTGTGATGGGGGGGAGTGGGATAGGGTACTGTGTGTGTGTGTGAGGGTGGGGAGTGGGATGGAGTACAGTGTGTGTGAGGGAGGGGAGAGGAATGGGGTACAGTGTGTGTGAGGGTGGTTGTGGGATGGGGTACAGTGTGTGTGAGGGAGGAGAGTGGGATGGGGAACAGTGTGTGTGAGGGTGGGGAGTGGGATGTGTTACAGTGTGTGTGAGGAAGGGGAGTCGGATAGGGTACAGTGTGTGTGAGGAAGGGGAGTCGGATAGGGTACAGTGTGTGTGAGGGAGGTTGTGGGATAGGGTACAGTGTGTGTGAGTGTGGTTGTGGGATGGGGTAGAGTTTGTGTCAGGGTGGGGAGTGGGATGGGTTACAGTGTGTGAGGGTGGGGAGTGGGATGGGGTACAGTGTGTGTGAGGGTGGGGAGTGGGATGGGGTACAGTGTGTGTGAGGGAGGGGAGTGGGATTGGGTACAGTGTGTGTAAGGGAGCGGAGTGGGATGGGGAACAGTGTGTGTGAGGGACGGGAGTGGGATGGGGTACAGTGTGTGTGTGGGAGGGGAGTGGGATGGGGTACAGTGTGTGTAAGGGAGCGGAGTGGGTTGGGTTTTAGTATGTTTGAGGGAGGGGAGTGGGATGGAGTACAGTGTGTGTCAGGAAGAGAATTGGGATGGGGTAGTGTGTGTGAGGGAGGGGAGTGGGATGGGGTACAGTGTGTGTCAGGGAGAGGAGTGGGATTGGGGACAGTGTTTGTGAGGGTGGGGAGTGGGATGGGATACAGTGTGTGTGAGGGAGGGGAGTGGGATGTGGTACAGTGTATGTGAGGGAGGGGAGTGGGAAGGGTACAGTGTGTGTGAGGGTGGGGAGTGGGATGGGGTACAGTGTGTGTGACGGAGGGGAGTGGGATAGGGTCCTGTGTGTGTGTGTGAGATGGTGGGGAGTGGGATGGAGTACAGTGTGTGTGAGGGAGGGGAGTGGGATGGGGTACAGTGTGTGTGACGGAGGGGAGTGGGATAGGGTACTCTGTGTGTGTGTGTGCGTCTGTGTGTGTGAGGGTGGGGAGTGGGATAGGGTACAGTGTGTGTGAGGGTGGGGAGTGGGATGGGGTACAGTGTGTATGAGGGAGGGGAGTTGGATAGGGCACAGTGTGTGAGAGGGTGGGGAGTGGGATGGGGTAAAACAGTGTGACGGAAGGGAGGGGTATGTGGTGCAGTGTGTGCGACGGACGGGAGTGGGATGGGGTACAGTGTGTGTGAGGGAGGGGAATGGGATGGGGTACAATGTGTGTGTGTGTGTGTGTGTGTGTGTGTGAGGGTGGGGAGTGGGATGGAGTACAGTGTTTGTGACGGGGGGGAGTGGGATAGGGTACTGTGTGTGTGTGAGCGTGGGGAGTGGGATGGAGTACAGTGTGTGTGAGGGAGGGGAGTGGGATAGGGTACAGTGAGTGTGAGGGTGGGGAATGGGATGGGATACAGTGTGTGTGAGGGAGGGGAGTGGAATGGGGTACAGTGTGTGTGAGGGAGGGGAGTGGGGTAGGGTACAGTGTGTGTGAGGGAGGTTGTGGGATGGGGTACAGTGTGTGTGTCAGGGAGAGGAGTGGGATGGGGGACAGTGTTTGTGTCAGGGAGAGGAGTGGGATGGGGGACAGTGTGTCAGGGTGGGGAGTGGGATGGGGTACTGTCTGTGTGTGTGTGTGTGTATGTGAGGGTGGGGAGTGGGATGGAGTACAGTGTGTGAGAGGGAGGGGAGTGGGATGGGATACAGTGTGTGTGAGGGAGGGGAGTGGGATTGGGTACAGTGTGTGTGAGGGAGGGGAGTGGGATGGGGTACAGTGTTTGTGACGGGGGGGGAGTGGGATAGGGTACTGTGTGTGTGTGAGGGTGGGGAGTGGGATGTGGTACAGTGTGTGTGAGGGAGGGGAGTGGGATCGGGTACAGTGTGTGCGAGGGTGGGGAGTGGGATGGGTTACAGTATGTTTGAGGGAGGGGAGTGGGATGGAGTGGAGTGTATGTCAGGAAGAGGAGTGGGATGGGGTACAGTGTGTGTGAGGGAGGGGAGTGGGATAGGGTACAGTGTGTGTGAGGGAGGGGAGTGGGATGGGGTACAGTGTGTGTGTCAGGGAGAGGAGTTGGATAGGGACAGTGTTTGTGAGGGTGGGGAGTGGGATGGGATACCGTGTGTGTGAGGGAGGGGAGTGGGATGGGGTACAGTGTGTGTGAGGGAGGGGAGTGGGAAGGGTACAGTGTGTGTGAGGGAGGGGAGTTGGATGGGGTACAGCGTGTGTGACGGTGGTGAGTGGGATAGGGTACTGTGTGTGTGTGTGTGTGAGACGGTGTGGAGTGCGATGGAGTACAGTTTGTGTGAGGGAGAGCAGTGGGATGGGGTACAGTGTGTGTGAGTGAGGGGAGTGGGATAGGGTACAGTGTATGTGAGGGAGGTTGTGGGATGGGGTCCAGTGTGTGTGTCAGGGAGAGGTGTGGGATGGGCTACAGTGTTTGTGAGGGTGGGGAGTGGGATGGGTTACAGTGTTTGCGAGGGGGGGGAGTGGGATGGGGTACAGTGTGTGTATGTTTTAAATTTCATCTGCCCATTTTCCCAGACTAAATCCTTCTGAATGCTGTTCATATTTTTCTTTATTACTATTCTATTCTTCACTATTAGTTCAGTTTCATGCTGACAATAAACTTGAAATGAAACCTTTTCTGCCCATGTTAAGGTCCTCATGTACATCAAAATAATAGCTCCAACACTGTCCCCTTTAAAACACATCCCATTGAATCCTTCTCTCTCAACCCATAAACTGTTGGGTACCATCACTCTCTGATAGCTGTCCCTTCGGCAGTGGTTTTATTCATGCTGCATATACCCTTTGATTATTTTATGATGTCTGGTGAGACTTTGTCAAATGTCTTTTGAAAATCAACATCTACGTCAAAGGAACTTGAAAACATGTCTGTCATACATGATGGACTGCCTTTTGGATTACTTACAAATTTTAATTTAGCAGCCCACATCCTTCCCATTTTGAGAAGATGCTGTAACGGCAATAATGGAAATGTGGCTCTGAAATACTGAATAATATTCAAGGATACAAATTGTTTGAAAAGATGGGAATTTAAAGAGGGAGGTTGTGTGGGTGTACTGCACAGGGGTTGTCACTGACAGATGGATAAACACATATGCAGGGAGATCACAGAGATATGCAAGAACTATACAGGGGTGATACCACAGAACTTTAATTACCGATACAGTACAGTGATTGGAATAATATTTCAGTTCAACTAAAAAGGAGGCATTTTTGGATCTTGTGTTGGTATGTGGTGGGTAAGTTGTTGGAGGGGATTCGGAGGAACAGGATTTATATGTTTCTGGAAAGGAAAGAACTGATTACAGATAGTCAATATGGCTGTGTGCATGGGAAATAGTGTCTCATAAACTTCATTGAGTTTTTGAAGAGGTGATAAAGAAGATTGATGAAGGCAGAAAAGTAGACATTACCTACATGGACTTCAGCAAAGCGTTTGACAAGGTTCTGCATAGTAGACTGGTTAGTAAGCTTAGATCATATGGAATCCAGGCGCAGCTATCCAACTGCATTAAAAATTGGCTTGAAGGTAGGAGATAGGGGGTGATGGTAGAGGGTTGCTTTTCAGACTGGAGGCCTGTCACCAGTGGTGTGCCACAAGGGTCGGCGCTGGGCCCACTGCTTTTCATCATTTATGTAACTGATTTGGGTGTGAATATAGGAGATACGGTTAGTAATTTGCAGATGACACCAAAATAGGTGATTTAGCAGACAGTGAAGAAAATTTTCGTGAAGTACAACAGGACCTCGGTAAGGTGGGCTAAGGAGGAGCAGATGGAGTTTAATTTAGATAAATGTGAGGGGTTGCATTTTGGAAAGGAAAATCAGGGCAGGACTTATGCAGTTAATGATAGGGCCCTGGGTACTGTTGACAAACAAAGAGATCCGGGGGGTGCAGATGCACAGTTCCTCGAAAGGATGTGGACAGGATGGTGAAGGTGGTGTTTGGCACTCTTGTCTTCATTTGTCAGTGCATTGAGTATCGGGGTTGGGATGTCACGCTGCAGCTGCATAGGACATTGGTGAGGCCACATTTAGAATACGGTGTACAATCCTGGTCGCACTTCTATAGGAAAGATGTTGTTAAACTTGAGAGATGCACAAAAGACTTACGAGGATGTTGCCAGGATTGGAGGGTTGGAGCGATAGGGAGAGGTGAAATAGGCTGGGAGGTGTCAGAGGCTGAGGGGTGACCTTATTAAGGTTTACAAAATCATGAGGTCATGGATAGAGTGAATAGTCAAGGTCTTTTTCTAAGGGTAGCAGAGTCCAAAAGTAGAGATCATAGGTGTAAGGTGACAGGGGAAAGATTTAAAAGGAACCTGAAGGATAACCTTTTCATGCAGAGGGTGTTGCCAGTATGGAATGAGCTGCCAGAGGAAGTGGTGAAGGTTGGTACAATTACAACATTTAAAAGATATCTGGATGGGTATATGAATAGGAAGGGTTTAGAGGGATATGGGCCAAATGCTGGCAAATGGGATTAGGTCAGATTGGGATGTCTGGTCAAGACGGACAAGTGGATCAAAGGGTCTATTTCTGTGCTCAATGACTCTGTGACTTCATGAGCGAGATAGGCTGAGGATCTGTGGAAATAACATTGGGGAAAGAGTGTTCATCATAGTGTTTAGATTAGTCATAGAGAAGCACAATGAATCATCAAACCTACATCTCCTAAAGTGGGAGAGGATTCACTGCAATGGGATTAGATAGGATTTAGCAAATGGCAATATAAAACCAAAAACTAACAGATAGATTGTAACAGCACAAAGGGTGGAATTTAACTAGAGGAAGTTTCAGATCAGGCTGGGTAAATTCCAACAAGGGTGAGCAGCTTTGAAAAGACTGGCAAAGAGCCATCAAGCTTCTGCCTCAACCTAAGCAGCACGGCACTGTCAGAGGATCAGTACTGAGGGGGTGCTGCACTGCCGGAGGATCAGTGCTGAGGGATTGCTGCACTGTCGGAGGATCAGTGCTGAGGGAGTGCTGCACTGTCGGAGGATCAGTACTGAGGGAGTGCTGCACTGTCGGAGGATCAGTGCTGAGGGATTGCTGCACTGTCGGAGGATCAGTACTGAGGGAGTGCTGCACTGTCGGAGGATCAGTGCTGAGGGAGAGTTGCACTGTCAGAGGATCAGTGCTGAGGGAGTGCTGCACTGTCGGAGGATCAGTGCTGAGGGAGTGCTGCACTGTCGGAGGATCAGTGCTGAGGGAGTGCTGCACTGTCGGAGGATCAGTACTGAGGGAGTGCTGCACGGTCGGAGGATCAGTACTAAGGGAACGAAGTACTGTCGGAGGATCAGTACAGAGGGAGCGCTGCACTGTCGGAGGATCAGTACTGAGGGAGTGCTTCATTGTCGGAGGATCAGTACTGAGAGAACAGGGTACTGTCTGAGGATCAGTACTGAGGGAGTGCTGCATTGTCAGAGGATCAGTACTGAGAGAACACAGTACTGTCTGAGGATTATTACTGAGGTAGCGCTGCTCTTTCGGAGGATCAGTACTGAGGGAATGCTGCACTGTCAGAGGATCAGTACTGAGGGAGCACTGCACTGTCAGAGGATCAGTACTGAGGAAATGCAGTACTGTCTGAGGATCAATACTGAGGGAGTGCTGCACTGTCGAAGGATCAATACTGAGGGAGTGCTGCACTGTCGGAGGATCAGTACTGAGAGAACACAGTACTGTCTGAGGATCAGTACTGAGGGAGTGCTGCACTGTCGGAGGATCAGTACTGAGAGAACACAGTACTGTCTGAGGATCAGTACTGAGGGAGTGCTGCACTGTCGGAGGATCAGTACTGAGGGAGTGCTGCACTGTCGGAGGATCAGTACCGAGGGAGTGCTGCACTGCCAGAGGATCAGTACTGAGGGAGTGCTGCACTGTCAGAGGATCAGTTCTGAGGGTGCACTGCACTATCAGAGGATCAGTACTGAGGGAACGCAGCACTGTCGGAGGTTCAGTACTGAGGGAATGCTGCACTGTTGGAGTGTAAGTACTCAGGGAGTGTGGCACTGTGAGAGGGTCAGTACTGAGAGAGTGCTGCACTGTTGTAAGGTCAGTACCGAGAGCTTCATTGTCAGAAGGTCTGTATTGAGAAAGTAGAGAGAGTGCACCATGCTCTCAGAGGGGCAATATTGAGTGAATGCTTTGCTGTAGGAGGGGCTGTGGTGAGGGAAGCACATTGTTCAAGGGTCAAGACTGAGGGAGCAATGCACTGTTGGTGGGTCAATTACTGAGAGAACAGCACTGACCAAGGGTCCTGTCAGAGGCAGTATTTAAGGAGTACAGCACTGTTAAAGGACAATATTGAAGGAGTGCTACACTGTCAGAGTCAGTACTGAGGGAATGTCACACTGTCCGAGGTCAGTATTGAGGGAGTGTGGCACTGTCGGAGGGCAGTATTGAGGGAGTGTGGCACTGTCGGAGGGCAGTATTGAGGGAGTGTGGCACTGTTGGAGATCAGTACTGAGGGAGTGTCGCACTGTCAGAAGTTAGTATTGAAGGAGTGTTGCACGTTCAGAGATCAGTACTGAGGGAGTGTTGCACTGTTGGAGGTTAGCATTGATGGAGTGTAGCACTGTCAGAGCTCAGTATTGAGGGAATGTGGCACTGTCAGAGGTTAGTATTGAGAGAACGTGGCACAGTCAGAGGTCAGTATTGAGGGACTGTGGCACTATCAGAGCTCAGTATTGAGGGAGTGTGGCACTGTCAGAGGTCAGTATTGAGGGAGTGCTGCGCTGTCAGAGAATCATTACTGAGGCTGTGCTGCACTGTCGGAGGATGAGTACTGAGGGAGTGCTGCACTGTCAGAGGATTAGTACTGAGGGTAAGCACCACTGTCGGAGGATTAGTACTGAAGGATTGCTGCACTGTTGGAGGATCGGTACTGAGGGAACTCTACACGGTCAGAGGATTTGTACTGAGGGAGCACTGCACTGTCAGAGGATTAATACTGAGGGAATGCAGCACTGTTGGAGGATTAGTACTGAGGAAGTGCGGCACTGTCGGAGCTCAGTACTGGGGGAGTGCTGCACTGTCAGAGAATCAGTACTGAGGGAGCACTGCACTGTTGGAGGATTAGTACTGAGGGAACGCAGCATTGTCGGAGGATCAGTACAGAGGGAGCACTGCACTGTCAGAGGATCAGTACTGAGGCTGTGTTGCACTGTCAGAGAATCAGTACTGAGGGAGCACTGCACTGTCGGAGGATTAGTACTGAGGGAACTCAGCACGGTCAGAGGATTTGTACTGAGGAAGCATTGCACAGTCGGAGTATCAGTACTGAGGGAGCACTGCACTGTTGGAGGATCAGTACTGAGGGAACACTGCACTGTCGGAGGAATAGTACTGAGGGAGCGCTGCACTGTCAGAGGATTAATACTGAGGGAGCACTGCACTGTCGGAGGATCAGTACTGAGGGAACACTGCACTGTCGGAGGAATAGTACTGAGGGAGCGCTGCACTGTCAGAGGATCAGTACTGAGGGAGCACTGCACTGTCAGAGGATTAAAGCTGAGGGAATGCAGCACTGTCAGAGGATTAGTACTGAGGAAGCACTTTCGGAGGATCAGTACAGAGGGAGCACTGCACTATCGGAGGATCAATACTGAGGGAGCACTGCACTGTCGGAGGATCAGTACTGAGGGAGTGCCGCACTGTCGGAGGATTAATACTGAGGGAATGCAGCACTGTCGGAGGATCATTACTGAGGGAATGCAGCACTGTCGGAGGATTAGTACTGAGGAAACGCAGCACTGTCCGAGGATCAGTACTGGGGGAGCACTGCACTGTAGGAGGATTAGTACTGAGGGAGCAGTGCACTGTTGGTGGATTAGTACTGAGGGAGTGCTGCACTGTCAGAGAATCTGTACTGAGGGAATGCAGCACTGTTGGAGGATCAGTACTGAGGGAATGCTGCACTGTTGGAAGGTCAGTACTGAGAGCGTGCTGCATTGTCAGAAGGTCAGTATTGAGAAAGTAGAGAGAATGCACCATGCTCTCAGAGGGTCAATATTGAGTGAATGCTTTGCTGTAGGAGGGGCTGTGGTGAGGGAAGCACATTGTTCAAGGGTCAAGACTGAGGGAGCAATGCACTGTTGGTGGATCAATTACTGAGAGAACAGCACTGTCCAAGGGTACTGTCAGGGTCAGTATTTAAGGAGTACAGCATTGTCAAAGGACAACATTGAGGGAGTGCTACATTGCTAGAGTCAGTACTGAGGGAATGTCACACTGGCAGAGGTCAGTATTGATGGAGTGTGGCACTGTCAGATGGTAGTATTGAGGGAGTGTGGCACTGTGAGAGGTCATTACTGAGGGAGTGTCACATTCTCATAGTATAATATTCAGGGAGTGTCGCAATGTTAGAGGTCAGTACTGAGGGAGTGTGGCACTGTCAGAGGTCAGTATTGATGGAGTGTGGCACTGTCGGTGGTCAGTACTGAGGGAGTGTCGCACTGTCGGAGGTTAGTAATGAGGGAGTGTCGCACTGTTGAAGGTCAGTATTGAGGGAGTGTCACACTCTCAGAGGTTATTATTGAGGGAGTGTCGCACTCTCGGAGGTTAGTACTGAGGGAGTGTCGCACTCTCGGAGGTTAGTATTGAGGGAGTGTGGCACTGTCAGAGGTCAGTATTGATGGAGTGTGGCACTGTCGGTGGTCAGTATTGAGGGAGTGTGGCACTGTCAGAGGTCATTACTGAGGGAGTGTCACATTCTCATAGTATAATATTCAGGGAGTGTCACAATGTTAGAGGTCAGTACTGAGGGAGCGTCGCACTGTCAGAGGTCAGTATTGATGGAGTGTGGCACTGTCGGTGGTCAGTACTGAGGGAGTGTCGCATGTCGGAGGTTAGTATTGATGGAGTGTCGCACTGTCAGAGATCAGTACTGAGGGTGTGTGGCACTGTCAGTGGTTAGTATTGAGGGAGTGTGGCACTGTCGGAGGCTAGTGTTGAGGGAGTGTTGCACTGTCGGAGGCTAGTGTTGAGGGAGTGTTGCACTGTCGGAGGCTAGTGTTGAGGGAGTGTTGCACTGTCGGAGATCAGTACCGAGGGAGTGTCACACTGTCAGAGGTTAGTATTGAGGGAATGTCGCACTGTCGGAGGTTAGTATTGACGGGTGTGGCACTGTCGGAGGTCAGTATTGAGGGGTGTGGCACTGTCAGAGGTTAGTATTGAGGGGAGTGTTGCACTGTCGGATGTCAGTACTGAGGGTGTGTGACACTGTCAGAGGTTAGTATTGATAGAGTGTGGCACTGTCAGAGGTTAGCACTGACGGAGTGTGGCACTGTCGGTGGTCAGTATTGAGGGAGTGTGGCATTGTTGGAGGTCAGTATTGAGGGAGTGTTGCACGGTTGGAGATCAGTACTGAGGGTGTGTGGCACTGTCAGAAGTTAGTATTGAAAAGGTATTGCACTGTCAGAGATCAGTACTGAGGGAGTGTGGCACTGTCAGATGTCAGTATTGAGGGAGTGTCGCACGGTCAGTGGTCAGTATTGAGGGAATATCACACTGTCGGAGGTCAGTATTGATGGAGAGTGGCACTGTCAGAGGTCATTACTGAGGGAGTGTCACATTGTCATAGTTCAGTATTGAGGGAGTGTGGAACTGTCGGTGGTCAGTATTGAGGGAGTGTGGCACTGTCGGAGGTTAGTATTGAGGGAGTGTGGCACTGTCAGTGGTCAGTATTGAGGGAGTGTCACACTGTCAGAGGTCAGTATTGAGGGAGTGTCACACTGTCGGAGGTCAGTATTGATGGAGAGTGGCACTGTCAGAGGTCAGTATTGAGGGAGTATGGCACTGTCAGAGGTCAATATTGAAGGAGTGTCGCACTGTCACAGATCAGTATTGATGGGGTGTGGCACTGTCAGAGGTCAGTATTCAGGGAGTGTCGCACCGTCGGAGGTTAGTATTGAAGGAGTGTGGCACTGTTGGAGGATAGTATTGAGGGAGTGTGGCACTGTCAGAGGTCAGTATTGAGGGAGTATGGCACTGTCAGGGGTCAATATTGAAGGAGTGTCGCACTGTCAGAGGTTAGTATTGAGGGAATGTCGCACTGTCGGAGGTCAGTATTGAGGGAAGGCCGCACTGTCGGAGGTCAGTACTGAGGGAGTGTGGCACTGTCGGAGTTTAGTATTGAGGGGTGTGGCACTGTCGGAGGTCAGTACTGAGGGTGTGTGGCACTGTCAGAGGTTAGTATTAATGGAGTGTGGCACTGTCAGAGGTTAGCACTGACGGAGTGTGGCACTGTCGGTGGTCAGTATTGAGGGAGTGTGGCATTGTCAGAGGTCAGTATTGAGGGAGTGTTGCACGGTTGGAGATCAGTACTGAGGGTGTGTGGCACTGTCCGAGATTAGTATTGAAAAGGTATTGCACTGTCAGAGGTCAGTACTGAGGGAGTGTGGCACTGTCAGATGTCAGTATTGAGGGAATTCGCACGGTCAGTGGTCAGTATTGAGGGAGTATCACACTGTCAGAGGTCAGTGTTGATAGAGAGTGGCACTGTCAGAGGTCATTACTGAGGGAGTGTCACATTGTCATAGTTCAGTATTGAGGGAGTGTGGCACTGTCGGTGGTTAGTATTGAGGGAGTGTGGAACTGTCGGAGGTTAGTATTGAGGGAGTGTGGTGCTGTTGGTGGTCAGTATAGATGGAGTGTGGCGCAGTCAGAGGTTAGTATTGAGGGAGTGTCGCTCTGTCGGATGTCAGTATTGAGGGAGTGTGGCACTGGGGAGGTCAGTATTGAGGGAGTGTCACGCTGTCAGAGGTCAGTATTGATGGAGAGTGGCACTGTCAGAGGTCATTACTGAGGGAGTGTCACATTGTCATAGTTCTGTATTGAGGGAGTGTGGCGCTGTCGGTGGTTAGTATTGAGGGAGTGTGGCACTGTCGGAGGTTAGTATTGAGGGAGTGTGGCACTGTCGGAGGTTAGTATTGAGAGAGTGTCGCTCTGTCGGAGGGTAGTATTGAAGAGGTATTGCACTGTCAGAGATCAGTACTGAGGGAGTATGGAACTGTCGGTGGTCAGTATTGAGGGAGCGTGGCACTGTCGGAGGCTAGTGTTGAGGGAGTGTGGCACTGTCGGAGATCAGTACTGAGGGAGTGTCACACTGTCAGAGGTTAGTATTGAGGGAATGTCGCACTGTCGGAGGTTAGTATTGACGGGTGTGGCACTGTCGGAGGTCAGTATTGAGGGGTGTGGCACTGTCAGAGGTTAGTATTGAGGGGAGTGTTGCACTGTCGGATGTCAGTACTGAGGGTGTGTGGCACTGTCGGTGGTCAGTATTGAGGGAGTGTGGCATTGTCGGAGGTCAGTATTGAGGGAGTGTTGCACGGTTGGAGATCAGTACTGAGGGTGTGTGGCACTGTCAGAAGTTAGTATTGAAAAGATATTGCACTGTCAGAGATCAGTACTGAGGGAGTGTGGCACTGTCAGATGTCAGTATTGAGGGAGTGTCGCACGGTCAGTGGTCAGTATTGAGGGAATATCACACTGTCGGAGGTCAGTATTGATGGAGAGTGGCACTGTCAGAGGTCATTACTGAGGGAGTGTCACATTGTCATAGTTCAGTATTGAGGGAGTGTGGAACTGTTGGAGGTTAGTATTGAGGGAGTATGGAACTGTCGGTGGTCAGTATTGAGGGAGTGTGGCACTGTCGGAGGTTAGTATTGAGGGAGTGTGGCACTGTCAGTGGTCAGTATTGAGGGAGTGTCACACTGTCAGAGGTCAGTATTGAGGGAGTGTCGCTCTGTCGGATGTCAGTATTGATGGAGTGTGGCACTGTCAGAGGTTAGTATTGAGGGAGTGTCGCTCTGTCGGATGTCAGTATTGAGGGAGTGTGGCACTGTGGAGGTCAGTATTGAGGGAGTGTCACACTGTCAGAGGTCAGTATTGGTGGAGTGTGGCACTGTCAGAGGTCAGTATTGAGGGAGTGTCACACTGTCAGAGGTCAGTATTGAGGGAGTATGGCACGTCAGAGGTTAGTATTGAGGGAGTGTGGCACTGTGGAGGTCAGTATTGAGGGAGTATCACACTGTCAGAGGTCAGTATTGATGGAGAGTGGCACTGTCAGAGGTCAGTATTGAGGGAGTATGGCACTGTCAGAGGTCAATATTGAAGGAGTGTCGCACTGTCACAGATCAGTATTGATGGGGTGTGGCACTGTCAGAGGTCAGTATTCAGGGAGTGTCGCACCATCGGAGGTTAGTATTGAAGGAGTGTGGCACTGTTGGAGGATAGTATTGAGGGAGTGTGGCACTGTCAGAGGTCAGTATTGAGGGAGTATGGCACTGTCAGATGTCAGTATCGAGGGAGTGTCGCACGGTCAGTGGTCATTATTGAGGGAGTATCACACTGTCAGAGGTCAGTATTGATCGAGAGTGGCACTGTCAGAGGTCATTACTGAGGGAGTGTCACATTGTCATAGTTCAGTATTGAGGGAGTGTGGCACTGTCGGAGGTTAGTAATGAGGGAGTGTCGCTCTGTCGGATGTCAGTATTGAGGGAGTGTTGCACTGTCAGGGTTTAGTTTTGAAGTCGCTTCGCAGTATCGGGGGTCAGTACTAAGGGAGTGTCATGTTATCGAAGAAACACATTTCCCAGTGCAAGTCTCAATAACGAGTCTTCAATTTCGCCAAAATCACAAGGAATTGGGACGTTTATGCAATATGATTAGTGCTGTAAAACACCCAACACTTTGCTGCAATTTCGCATAAAGGTGCATCTGTACCAAAAGGAAAAAAAAATGAGGAGGAATGATGCAAGAATTGATTGTGAACTTGTTTTCTGGTCATTGTACTGATGCCCTTCGCACTGAGTGCCCGGGATACAGACATGTGTGCTTCATTGCTGTAATATTGACATTAAACTATCAATGAAGATCTAGGGCAGTTAGAACAATCTCATTCTGTGTTTGCTTCATGGTTTGCACTGGAGCCCAAATTCTGTCTGAAACATTCAATGGTGCATTGTCAAAATACTGTCTGTCAGATGTTAAAGCCCCATCGCTTTCTCAGTGGGAATCTGGGACATTATTCAGGTTATAGTAGGACAGGTGTCTCGAGTAGCCTGGCCAGTATTTATCCTTCAACCTATCTTCCTAAAAAAAACTCTCTGGTCATTATCATGTAGTTGTTTGAAGGATCTTGCTGTGTCTAAATTGGCTACTATCTTTCCATTAATTCAGCAGTTGCCAAGCTTCAAAAGTACTTCATTGACTGTAAAGTACTTTGGGATATCTTGAGGTAGTGACAGGCACTATAAAAATGCTAGTGAGTCTTGTTTTCTCATTGTACCATGTGGCCATCAGGATGGTGAACCAGAATGACCTTGATCTTTTGTCCCTAACTTCCTGCAAGAAGTTGGAATTGCGTTAAAGCAATATTGGCACGAGCCACGGAATCCCACACAGTGATCAGAGAATTGAAGTTCACTCCAATCTCAGCCAGTGACCCCTGCCTGAGGATTGTGAAAGCTCCGTGCTGTCTCAGAGCCTAACTGTGTTGCTCCATCACTGTGTACACTGAGGAAACCAGCTGAGGTCACAGGCACTGAACAGTAAACATTGCACTAATCTCAGCTTTACACCCTGCAGCTTCAACAATGCTAAAGAAACTCAATGTCATTCAGGACAAAGCAGTTCCATTCTCATCTACTGAACTCAATACTCACTGCCCACCATATGGGTGCAGTGGCAGCAGGGTGTACCAAATGTAAGATATATTGGAGCAACTCTTCAACAGCAAATCCATGGTCTCTGTGATCTAGAAGGACAAAGGTAACAACTGCATGGACAAACCACCTTGTTTTCCTCCTCGAGCCACTCACTGTTCTGACAGAGAACTAAGTCACCGTTCCGTCACCATTGCTAGGTCAAACTCCTGGAACCTGCTAACACCGCCATGGGTTGCTAACACCACATAGACTGCAGTGATTCAAGGTGGCAGCTCTACACCACCTTCTCAAGGGCATTTAGGATCATCTCATAGATTAAGGGAAATATAGCCAGTGTGCTACACTGTTAGGGGCATCTGAATTAAAATTAGCATTTTTTCACAGTGTCAAGGTGTCGGTGTTCGACTGGGGTGGACAAAGTCAGATGACACCAGGTTACAGTCCAACAGGTTTATTTGAAATCAGAAGCTCTCCGAGTGTTGCCCCTTCACCTGATGAAGAAGCAATGCTACGAAAATTTATGGTTTCAAATAAACCTGTCGGACTATTACCTGGTGTTGCAATTTCTGACATTTTTCCGCTGTTTGGCAGTCGATCCCTGTTAATTCATCCTCTGGCCACTTAAACGTTCATTCCAAATCCTACAGCCCGGGACCCACATCACATCAAACCTATTCAAATCTTGGAGTGAAAATTTCTGCCAGGCTTCTGGTGTCACTGACGCTTCCAGGAATAACTGATTAGAATATAATCATGCTCCTTGATATAAACAATTCAAATTTGAACTTGTGAATCAATTTTTAACACTGCTACCCCGTAGTCAACTGAACTGCCTGTTCCCTAGATTACGTGATATGTTTCTCTCCTAAAGAGGTGTAGGTAATGCCTGGGTTCACAGCCTACTGGTTCCAGTGGAGCTAAGCAGAGGCATCAATCTGTCAGGGAAGGCAAACTGACTCCTCAGTAGCCCATCCGACCGAGTCCTCTATTGTTTCTAAAGGGTTACAGGAGCCTGGGCAGCTGCAGGTTATGTTAGCAGCACAGAGGGCCTCCGAGAATCAGTGCCAGGATGAACCATTTGTTCCTGATCATTTAATGTACAGCACCACAGGGTTTGGAAAGGGAATTGATGGGACGAGTTCCTTCTGGACAATGGTTCAGCTGATTAAGAAGAGGGAGAAGGATGTCATGGATACAGTTACAATCTGAGAAGTGAAATAGGAGACACACTCACAACACAAAGCAACGTGAGATAATTCTACAAACGCAGTGAGCTTTCCAGAATTGTCCAGCCTGTGTGCTATCTGAAAACCACAGAATGTGGGAAGTTTCCAGGTCCTTTTCTGTCAGAGGTAGTCACAACCTATTCTGAAACACACCATGTGAGCAGGTGAAGGACTTTATCCTGTACTCTGCTCAAGGCAGTCCCCTCTAACACACCCACCCCATCTCTGGCGATACCAACTTGTGATACGGTATAGGGGAGCTCGAAGAGACATTCTCAGTGGGAGAGTGGACAGCGAAAGTTCACAGGCAATTCAATCACAGCAGAAGGGACTCTGTTCTCAACCACACCCACACTTCCCAGCAACAGTTAGGGAATACAGTCAGTATGCAAAACCCTAGGGATATTCTCTCCACACCCACAGTCAAAGAAACAAACCATTCCATCAACCAATGTGAGAAAGTGGAGTTTGTCTCTGCACATCTGTGTGCCTGTACATCTGTGTGTGCATATGCCTATTTGCCAGTATGCACATTTATGTGTGCGCGCTTGTGTATATGTATATGTACATGTTTACATGTGAAAATGTGTGTGTGTATATATATATATATATATAAAATATATATATTATACACACACACACACACACGTGTGTGTGCACATGTCTGTGTGTGTGTTTATTTCAATATCTGTCTAGGCTTTCACAACCTCAGGATGTCTCAAAAACCTTTACATCCAATTCAGTGCTGGGGGATCGCTCCTGATTGTCTTTGAATAGTGCCACAGGATTTTTTACATCCAGAGATGACAAATGGATCATCAGTTTTTATTTAACTCTCCTGTGGGACTTGGGAGTTAGTGTCAAAATCTCTGACAATGCAGCAACCCTTCAGTTGGCAGAGTTAGTCTGAAGTTGGTTTGAACTCAACCTCTGATTCTGACCCTCTGAGAAAAACAGAACTTTAACTGAAACTAGAAGCCACAGCAAATTATCATGCAGCAGCGAGGCCAGTAGCTGTACTCACATTCATTGAGAGACACAGGCGATCCACCTCTAGACTTTCTGAAATCCTCGCCATAACTGTATGAAGACAGGTTTGGATGACTGGATCCTCGACCAAAGGTTGTTTGTTGGTTACTGCCCATTCCTGTAGCCACCTGGGACATCCTTTCTTTAGTTTTCAGTGCGTGAGCTCGATCCTGGCGCAAACGCTCTTCATCTTTCAGCAGAGCAACCAACTGTTTGGCCTTCTCTCTCACATTGATACCTTGGTCTTTCCCATCCCGGTCAATGTACTGAAAATCCTTCAGAGTCTGCACAGTGAAGATGTTCTCCTTACATTGCTGAGACACCTTCTCTGAACCAGTCTTGATCAAATAATCTAGCAGAGTCAGTGCCTTGTAGACATGTCTCCAATTCTTCCCATGATCATTCAAACGCTTCCAAATCATGCCCATGATCTCGGAAAATGCCACCACATTAAAGGTCAGGTCCGCAATGTTGGACATGAGGGAACTGGGTGGGCCCCAGGGGTCATTGGATGTAGCTTCTCGCACTTTGATCTCGGCATCCGAGTAATTATGGACAATGTTCTTCATTTGTCTTCGAATCGCTGAGGTGGCCATTCTTGGTCTTCGACTCAATCCCGACTGGAGACAAATCAACTCGACCCGGGGAGTTTGTATTACTGTAATCCAAGAGGACAGGGGGGTCACTATCCCATCAGGATTTGTCCCCAACCACCAGCAAGAATCAGGGAGCCTCAGCTGTGAGCGGAAGAATGAGAGGAGTCATCTTAGAGATCTACAAACTCACACTGTCCCCTTGAGTAACTCCCTCCCAGAAGAGGGTCTCACCCTGCTGCCGGTGGGGGGAGTGGTTCTGGTGCTGACTCCCCGCATTCTGAAGCAGGGAGCTACAACCAAAACACTCAAGCAATGATGGGGCTCCCTCACTAATAGGCCAGCTTTTAAAGTTAAACCTTTAATTCCAATTCATTTGTAAGTTCATTTTGAGAGCCACCATCCCAGATTAAGGTCTGCACACAAGTCACACACACTCACTCAAACACATCCACTTCAATTACCCACTTTGCTCACTCAGTTCACCCTCCCCATGCTTTAAACTTCCCACCTCCCTCAGCACTCACCCTCACACACAGAAACTGAGATCACTCACACATACACAAACAGTTTCTCCATTCACTTGGAATGTGCTAACCCTATGCAGCCTGGTATTAGCACTGCCAACCTTACAGCAGCCCGCCAGTTCAATCAGTGAGTGAAATGAACACTTTGACTGCCTTTGCAATGGAGCAGGTGACTTTATCTGGGTCCAAGCTTGAAGCAATCACCTCTTGCTCTCCTCGGCTCAATGTACTCACTGCAACATGGAATTAATGGGAGCTCTCCAAAGCAGAAAGAGAGAGACAGTCCATTCAGATTACTAGAGCAGAATAAGACAGACTGAATTTAGTGAGCCCAACTTTCAAACACCCATTGGTGGATACAAGTTCTTGCAGTTTATCCACCGAATGATTGTTGTCCAGAGAGAGATCAGCTGTGTGAAATTTTTAAAATTCAGATACATTACTGAGAGCACATTCAGATATGTTACAGAACTCACCGATCACTGGATAAACGTGTCCTGTAAGCAACTCCCAAACAAAGTGAGCAGGATTTGCAAAACCAGCAACTCTGAGGTCAAACAGAGCAGGAGGGCGGACTGGAGGGGAAGCAAACCAGATCAATCCATTGCTGGAATCCAGGGAGTGTTCACTAACTGTAACGCTAGCACTCACCATTCTCCCATTAGAGAGAATCATCACAGTTTTGAACAGAGGCAGAGGGGGGTTGCTCCACACTGTAGTGTCTGTGAAAGCCAGAATGAAGGGTTGTCTGTTTTTGACAGCTCAGCTCACTCTGTGAGGCTTCCCCATTTACACAGACTTCACTTTAACTCAATCCAAATAGAGAGAGGCAGGAAAAGAACTTAAGCTCTGGACCAGAGAAAAGGTTATCGATACCTCAGCTCCCGCCTTTGGAGCTGATTGACTTGGTTGGGGGAAGGGAGAGCTGATCGACTGTGGGGGGGTGGAAGGATAGGACAGGAGCTGATCGACTGTGGGGAGAAGGGCAGGAAGCTGATTGAGGGGAGGATTAGGGGGAAGCTGATCCTCTGTGGAGGGCAGTGAGGAAGCTGATCAAGTGTGGGGGGGGTGGGGGGAAGCTGATCAAGTGTGGGGGGGGGTGGGGGGAAGCTGATCAAGTGTGGGGGGGGTGGGGGGAAGCTGATCAAGTGTGGGGGGGGGGGTGGGGGGAAGCTGATCAAGTGTGGGGGGGGTGGGGGGAAGCTGATCAAGTGTGGGGGGAAGCTGATTGAGTGTGGGGGGGTGTAATGGAGGAATCTGATCAACTGTGGAAGGCAACAGTTGAACTTTGAGGGAGAGAAGGGAATAGATCAGATGTGTGAGGATGGGGGTGGGAGTGGGCTGGGGAAGCTGATTGACTGGATTGATTGAGGGTGAGGAAATAAACTCCGAAAAGGGTAGCTGATCGACTGAATGAGGCAGCAGTTAATAGATTGTTCCAGGGAGCAGTGGCAGAGAATAGAAAAAGTGTTTGTTAAAATTGATTTGCTGAGTTAGTTATTGCAGTTCACGTGCTAGGCTCTGTGGACTTTGCTGATGTCATCTGACTATTGGCCTGAGTTGATGAATTATTAAGCATTTGCTGAGACTGGTGGTTCTTCTGCTACTGATTTATTACATGGTCCACAATTACACATACAGTTCAGGGAAGTGGGTGAGAATTGCCTCAAATTCTTACTACAAACTCCAAGCAGCTTCTCGTCTGATCTCTGATTTACCCCAAACCTTACTGACAGGGCTTGGTGCTGTAGCAAGACTCTAACAGCTCCCTTCACACTCACACATTCCTCTCTGCAGGAATCACACTGGAAAAGAAACCAGAAACAAAATCTCAGGCTAAATTCTCCCTCTCTCTCATTAATGGATTCATAGGCTGATGCTGACTGGACTTAGGTCACCAGGCACTGCAGGGAATAGGACTCAAACACAGAATAACAGAAAGCTCCTGTATTTCTACAAAACCTTTCACTATCCCAAGAGGTTATGATGCTTTGCAATCATGCAGCAATTCTGAACAAAACAGACAGCAGCACTGCAGCAACCATAATTATACACAGCAAGATCTCACAAACAGCACTTGAAAATATCCAGATAACTTCTTCCCTTTCTTTAAAAATAGTGTTCTGGTATTTTGTGTGCACTTAGAAGTGCATCAAGTGAAAGAATCAGCAAGCGTGATCTTCAACTATGTTGCATTCCCTTACTAGCAGTCCTCAGACAGTGCTGTACTCCCTCAGCACTGAGACTGTTAATGCAGTACTCCCTCAGTACTGATCCTCTGATAGTGCAGTATTCCCTTAGCACTGACCCTCCGATGGTGCATCGCTCCCTCAGCACTGAGACTGTTAATGCAGTACTCCCTCAGTACTGATGCTCTGATAGTGCAGTATTCCCTTAGCACTGACGCTCCGACGGTGCATCGCTGCCTCAGCCCTGACCATCTGATAATGCAGTACTCCTTCAGCACTGACCCACCAACAGTGCAGTACTCCCTCAGCACTGACCCACCGACAGTGCAGTACTCCCTCAGCACTGACCCTCTGACAGTGCAGGACTCCCACAGCACTGACCCACCGACAGTACAGTACTCCAACGGGCACTGACCCTCCGACAGTGCAGACACCCTCAGCACTAACCCACAGACAGTGCAGATTACCTCAGCACTGACTCTCTGACAGTGCAGTACTACCTCAGCCCTGACCCTCCGATAATGCAGTACTCCTACAGCATTGACCCACCAACAGTGCAATACTCCCACAGCACTGACCCACCGACAGTGCAGTACTGCCTCAGTACTGACCCTCTGACAGTACAGTGCTACCTCAGCCCTGACCCTCCGATAATGCAGTACTCCTTCAGCACTGACCCACCGACAGTGCAGTACTACCCCAGCCTTGACCTTCCGATAATGCAGTACTATCTCAGCACTGACCCTCTGACAGCGCAATAATACCTCAGCACTGACCCTCAGACACAGCAGGACTCCCACAGCACTGACCCTCCAACAGTGCAGTACTCCCTTAGCACTGACCCTCTGACACAGCAGTACTCCCTCAGCACTGACCCTCCAACAGTGCAGTACTCCCTAGCACTGACACTCCGATAATGCAGTACTCTCTCAGAACTGACCCTCTGACAGTGCAGTACTCCCTCAGTAGTGACCCTCTGACAATGCAGCATTCCCTCAGTACAGACCCTCAGATAGTGCGGTACTCTCCGAGTACTAAACCTCCGATAGTGCGGTGCTCCCCTAGTACTGACCCTATGAAAATGCTGCACTCCCTCAGTACTGACCCACCGACAGTGCAGTACTCCCTCAGCAGTGACCCACCGACAGTGCAGTACTACCTCCGCACTGACCCTCCCACAGTGCAGACGCTCTCAGCACTGACCCACCGACAGTGCAGTACTCCCTCAGCACTGACCCACCGACAATGCAGTACTCCCTCAGCACTGACCCTCCAACAGTGCAGTACTCCCTCAGCACTGACCCTCCGACAGTGCAGTACTCCCTCAGCAATGACCCACCGATAATGCAGTACTCCCTCAGCACTGACCCTCCAACAGTGCAGTGCTCCCTCAGCACTGACCCTCCGACAGTGCAGTACTCCCTCAGCACTGACCCACCGACAATGCAGTACTCCCTCAGCACTGACGCTCCGACAGTGCAGTACTCCCTCAGCACTGACCCTCCAACAGTGCAGTACTCCCTCAGCACTGACCATCTGACAGTGCAGTACTACCTCAGCCCTGACCCACCGACAGTGCAGTACTCCCTCAGCACTGACCGTCCGACAGTGCATTACTCCCTCAGCACTGACCCTCTGACAGTGCAGTACTACCTCAGCCCTCACCCTCCAATAATGCAGTACTCCTTTAGCACTGACCCTCCAACAGTGCAGTACTCCCTCAGCACTGACCCTCCGACAGTGCAGTACTACCTCAGCACTGACCGTCTGACAGTGCAGGACTTCCACAGCACTGACCCACCGACATTGCAGTGCTCCTTCAGCACTGACCCTCTCACAGTGCAATACTTCCTCAGTACTGACCTTCTCACAGCGCAGTACTCCCTCAGCACTGACCCACCGACAGTGCAGTTCTCCCTCAGCACTGACTCTCTGACAGTGCAGTGCTCCCTTAGCACTGACCCTCCGACAGTGCAGTACTCCCTCAGCACTGACCTTCCGACAGTGCAGTACTCCATCAGCACTGGCCTTCAGACAGTGCAGTACTCCCTCAGCACTGACCCTCTGACACAGCAGTGGTCCCTCAGCACTGACCCTCCGACAGTGCAGTACTCCCTCAGCAATGACCCACCGATAATGCAGTACTCCCTCAGCACTGACCCTCCAACAGTGCAGTGCTCCCTCAGCACTGACCCTCCGACAGTGCAGTACTCCCTCAGCAATGACCCACCGATAATTCAGTACTCCCTCAGCACTGACCCTCCAACAGTGCAGTACTCCCTCAGCACTTACCCTCCAACAGTGCAGTACTCCCTCAGCACTGACCCTGCAACAGTGCAGATGCCTTCAACACTGACCCTCTGATAGTGCAGTGCTCCCTCAGCACTAACCCACTGATAGTGCAGTGCTCCCTCAGCACTGGCCCTCCGACAGTGCAGACACCATCAGCACTGACCCACTAACAGTGCAGATGCCCTCAGCACTGACCTCTGACAGACCAGTACTACCTCAGCCCTGACACTTCGATAATGCTGTACTCCTTCAGCACTGACCCACCAACAGTGCAGTGCTCCCTCAGCACTGACCCTCCGACAGTGCAGTACTCCCTCAGCACTGACCCTCCGACAGTGCAGTACTCCCTCAGCAATGACTCACCGACAGTGCAGTACTCCCTCAGCACTGACCGTCCAACAGTGCAGTACTCTCTCAGCACTGACCCTCCGACAGTGCAGTACTCCCTCAGCACTAAACCACCGACAGTGCAGTACTCCCTCAGCACTGACCGTCCAACAGTGCAGTACTCTCTCAGCACTGACCGTCCGACAGTGCAGTACTCCCTCACCATTGACCCTCCGACTGTGCAGTACTCCCTCAGCACTAAACTACCGACAGTGCAGTACTCCCTCAGCACTGGCCATCCAACACTGCAGTACTCCATCAGCACTGACCTTCCGACAGTGCAGTACTCCCTCAGCACTGACCCTCTGACACAGCAGTACTCTCTCAGCACTGACCCTCCAACAGTGCAGTACTCCCTCAGCACTGACACTCCGATAATGCAATACTCTCTCAGAACTGACCCTCCGACAGTGCAGTACTCCCTCAGTAGTGACCCTCCAACAGTGCAGTACTCCCTCAGTACAGACCCTCAGACAGTGCGGTACTCTCTGAATACTAACCCTCCGATAGTGCGATGCTCCCCTAGTACTGACCCTATGACAATACTGCACTCCCTCAGCAGTGACCCTCTGACAGTGCAGTGCTACCTCAGCCCTGACCCTCCGACAGTGCAGACACCCTCAGCACTAACCCACAGACAGTGCAGATTACCTCAGCACTGACCCTCTGACAGTGCAGTACTACCTCAGCCCTGACCCTCCGATAATGCAGTACTCCTACAGCATTGACCCACCAACAGTGCAATACTCCCACAGCACTGACCCACCGACAGTGCAGTACTGCCTCAGTACTGACCCTCTGACAGTACAGTGCTACCTCAGCCCTGACCCTCCGATAATGCAGTACTCCTTCAGCACTGACCCACCGACAGTGCAGTACTACCCCAGCCTTGACCCTCCGATAATGCAGTACTATCTCAGCACTGACCCTCTGACAGCGCAGTAATACCTCAGCACTGACCCTCAGACACAGCAGGACTCCCACAGCACTGACCCACCGTCAGTGCAGTACTCCCTCAGCACTGACCCTCCAACAGTGCAGTACTCCCTTAGCACTGACCCTCTGACACAGCAGTACTCCCTCAGCACTGACCCTCCAACAGTGCAGTACTCCCTAGCACTGACACTCCGATAATGCAGTACTCTCTCAGAACTGACCCTCTGACAGTGCAGTACTCCCTCAGTAGTGACCCTCTGACAACGCAGCATTCCCTCAGTACAGACCCTCAGATAGTGCGGTACTCTCCGAGTACTAAACCTCCGATAGTGCGGTGCTCCCCTAGTACTGACCCTATGAAAATGCTGCACTCCCTCAGTACTGACCCACCGACAGTGCAGTACTCCCTCAGCACTGACCCAACGACAGTGCAGACGCCCTCAGCACTGACAGTGCAGTACTCCCTCAGCACTGACCCTCCAACAGTGCAGTGCTCCCTCAGCACTGACCCTCCGACAGTGCAGTACTCCCTCAGCACTGACCCACCGACAATGCAGTACTCCCTCAGCACTGACGCTCCGACAGTGCAGTACTCCCTCAGCACTGACCCTCCAACAGTGCAGTTGGCCTCAGCACTGACCATCTGACAGTGCAGTACTACCTCAGCCCTGACCCACCGACAGTGCAGTACTCCCTCAGCGCTGACCGTCCGACAGTGCATTACTCCCTCAGCACTGACCCTCTGACAGTGCAGTACTACCTCAGCCCTCACCCTCCAATAATGCAGTACTCCTTTAGCACTGACCCTCCAACAGTGCAGAACTCCCTCAGCACTGACCCTCCGACAGTGCAGTACTACCTCAGCACTGACCGTCTGACAGTGCAGGACTTCCACAGCACTGACCCACCGACAATGCAGTGCTCCTTCAGCACTGACCCTCTCACAGTGCAATACTTCCTCAGTACTGACCTTCTCACAGCGCAGTACTCCCTCAGCACTGACCCACCGACAGTGCAGTTCTCCCTCAGCACTGACTCTCTGACAGTGCAGTGCTCCCTTAGCACTGACCCTCCGACAGTGCAGTACTCCCTCAGCACTGACCTTCCGACAGTGCAGTACTCCATCAGCACTGGCCTTCAGACAGTGCAGTACTCCCTCAGCACTGACCCTCTGACACAGCAGTGGTCCCTCAGCACTGACCCTCCGACAGTGCAGTACTCCCTCAGCAATGACCCACCGATAATGCAGTACTCCCTCAGCACTGACCCTCCAACAGTGCAGTGCTCCCTCAGCACTGACCCTCCGACAGTGCAGTACTCCCTCAGCAATGACCCACCGATAATGCAGTACTCCCTCAGCACTGACCCTCCAACAGTGCAGTGCTCCCTCAGCACTGACCCACCGACAGTGCAGTACTGCCTCAGTACTGACCCTCTGACAGTACAGTGCTACCTCAGCCCTGACCCTCCGATAATGCAGTACTCCTTCAGCACTGACCCACCGACAGTGCAGTACTACCCCAGCCTTGACCCTCCGATAATGCAGTACTATCTCAGCACTGACCCTCTGACAGCGCAGTAATACCTCAGCACTGACCCTCAGACACAGCAGGACTCCCACAGCACTGACCCACCGTCAGTGCAGTACTCCCTCAGCACTGACCCTCCGACAGTGCAGTACTCCCTCAGCAATGACCCACCGATAATGCAGTACTCCCTCAGCACTGACCCTCCAACAGTGCAGTGCTCCCTCAGCACTGACCCTCCGACAGTGCAGTACTCCCTCAGCACTGACCCACCGACAATGCAGTACTCCCTCAGCACTGACGCTCCGACAGTGCAGTACTCCCTCAGCACTGACCCTCCAACAGTGCAGTACTACCTCAGCACTGACCGTCTGACAGTGCAGGACTTCCACAGCACTGACCCACCGACAATGCAGTGCTCCTTCAGCACTGACCCTCTCACAGTGCAATACTTCCTCAGTACTGACCTTCTCACAGCGCAGTACTCCCTCAGCACTGACCCACCGACAGTGCAGTTCTCCCTCAGCACTGACTCTCTGACAGTGCAGTGCTCCCTTAGCACTGACCCTCCGACAGTGCAGTACTCCCTCAGCACTGACCTTCCGACAGTGCAGTACTCCATCAGCACTGGCCTTCAGACAGTGCAGTACTCCCTCAGCACTGACCCTCTGACACAGCAGTGGTCCCTCAGCACTGACCCTCCGACAGTGCAGTACTCCCTCAGCAATGACCCACCGATAATGCAGTACTCCCTCAGCACTGACCCTCCAACAGTGCAGTACTCCCTCAGCACTTACCCTCCAACAGTGCAGTACTCCCTCAGCACTGACCCTGCAACAGTGCAGATGCCTTCAACACTGACCCTCTGATAGTGCAGTGCTCCCTCAGCACTAACCCACTGATAGTGCAGTGCTCCCTCAGCACTGGCCCTCCGACAGTGCAGACACCATCAGCACTGACCCACTAACAGTGCAGATGCCCTCAGCACTGACCTCTGACAGAGCAGTACTACCTCAGCCCTGACACTTCGATAATGCTGTACTCCTTCAGCACTGACCCACCAACAGTGCAGTGCTCCCTCAGCACTGACCCTCCGACAGTGCAGTACTCCCTCAGCACTGACCCTCCGACAGTGCAGTACTCCCTCAGCAATGACTCACCGACAGTGCAGTACTCCCTCAGCACTGACCCACCGACAGTGCAGTACTCCCTCAGCACTGACCCACCGACAGTGCAGTACTCCCTCAGCACTAAACCACCGACAGTGCAGTACTCCCTCAGCACTGACCGTCCAACAGTGCAGTACTCTCTCAGCACTGACCGTCCGACAGTGCAGTACTCCCTCACCATTGACCCTCCGACTGTGCAGTACTCCCTCAGCACTAAACTACCGACAGTGCAGTACTCCCTCAGCACTGGCTATCCAACACTGCAGTACTCCATCAGCACTGACCTTCCGACAGTGCAGTACTCCCTCAGCACTGACCCTCTGACACAGCAGTACTCTCTCAGCACTGACCCTCCAACAGTGCAGTACTCCCTCAGCACTGACACTCCGATAATGCAATACTCTCTCAGAACTGACCCTCCGACAGTGCAGTACTCCCTCAGTAGTGACCCTCCAACAGTGCAGTACTCCCTCAGTACAGACCCTCAGGCAGTGCGGTACTCTCTGAATACTAACCCTCCGATAGTGCGATGCTCCCCTAGTACTGACCCTATGACAATACTGCACTCCCTCAGCACTGACCCTCTGACAGTGCAGTGCTACCTCAGCCCTGACCCTCCGACAGTGCAGACACCCTCAGCACTAACCCACAGACAGTGCAGATTACCTCAGCACTGACCCTCTGACAGTGCAGTACTACCTCAGCCCTGACCCTCCGATAATGCAGTACTCCTACAGCATTGACCCACCAACAGTGCAATACTCCCACAGCACTGACCCACCGACAGTGCAGTACTGCCTCAGTACTGACCCTCTGACAGTACAGTGCTACCTCAGCCCTGACCCTCCGATAATGCAGTACTCCTTCAGCACTGACCCACCGACAGTGCAGTACTACCCCAGCCTTGACCCTCCGATAATGCAGTACTATCTCAGCACTGACCCTCTGACAGCGCAGTAATACCTCAGCACTGACCCTCAGACACAGCAGGACTCCCACAGCACTGACCCACCGTCAGTGCAGTACTCCCTCAGCACTGACCCTCCAACAGTGCAGTACTCCCTTAGCACTGACCCTCTGACACAGCAGTACTCCCTCAGCACTGACCCTCCAACAGTGCAGTACTCCCTAGCACTGACACTCCGATAATGCAGTACTCTCTCAGAACTGACCCTCTGACAGTGCAGTACTCCCTCAGTAGTGACCCTCTGACAATGCAGCATTCCCTCAGTACAGACCCTCAGATAGTGCGGTACTCTCCGAGTACTAAACCTCCGATAGTGCGGTGCTCCCCTAGTACTGACCCTATGAAAATGCTGCACTCCCTCAGTACTGACCCACCGACAGTGCAGTACTCCCTCAGCAGTGACCCACCGACAGTGCATTACTCCCTCAGCACTGACCCAACGACAGTGCAGACGCCCTCAGCACTGACAGTGCAGTACTACCTCCGCACTGACCCTCCCACAGTGCAGACGCTCTCAGCACTGACCCACCGACAGTGCAGTACTCCCTCAGCACTGACCCACCGACAATGCAGTACTCCCTCAGCACTGACGCTCCGACAGTGCAGTACTCCCTCAGCACTGACCCTCCAACAGTGCAGTTGGCCTCAGCACTGACCATCTGACAGTGCAGTACTACCTCAGCCCTGACCCACCGACAGTGCAGTACTCCCTCAGCGCTGACCGTCCGACAGTGCATTACTCCCTCAGCACTGACCCTCTGACAGTGCAGTACTACCTCAGCCCTCACCCTCCAATAATGCAGTACTCCTTTAGCACTGACCCTCCAACAGTGCAGTACTCCCTCAGCACTGACCCTCCGACAGTGCAGTTCTACCTCAGCACTGACCGTCTGACAGTGCAGGACTTCCACAGCACTGACCCACCGACAATGCAGTGCTCCTTCAGCACTGACCCTCTCACAGTGCAATACTTCCTCAGTACTGACCTTCTCACAGCGCAGTACTCCCTCAGCACTGACCCACCGACAGTGCAGTTCTCCCTCAGCACTGACTCTCTGACAGTGCAGTGCTCCCTTAGCACTGACCCTCCGACAGTGCAGTACTCCCTCAGCACTGACCTTCCGACAGTGCAGTACTCCATCAGCACTGGCCTTCAGACAGTGCAGTACTCCCTCAGCACTGACCCTCTGACACAGCAGTGGTCCCTCAGCACTGACCCTCCGACAGTGCAGTACTCCCTCAGCAATGACCCACCGATAATGCAGTACTCCCTCAGCACTGACCCTCCAACAGTGCAGTGCTCCCTCAGCACTGACCCTCCGACAGTGCAGTACTCCCTCAGCAATGACCCACCGATAATGCAGTACTCCCTCAGCACTGACCCTCCAACAGTGCAGTGCTCCCTCAGCACTGACCCACCGACAGTGCAGTACTGCCTCAGTACTGACCCTCTGACAGTACAGTGCTACCTCAGCCCTGACCCTCCGATAATGCAGTACTCCTTCAGCACTGACCCACCGACAGTGCAGTACTACCCCAGCCTTGACCCTCCGATAATGCAGTACTATCTCAGCACTGACCCTCTGACAGCGCAGTAATACCTCAGCACTGACCCTCAGACACAGCAGGACTCCCACAGCACTGACCCACCGTCAGTGCAGTACTCCCTCAGCAATGACTCACTGACAGTGCAGTACTCCCTCAGCACTGACCCACCGACAGTGCAGTACTCCCTCAGCACTGACCCACCGACAGTGCAGTACTCCCTCAGCACTGACCCACCGACAGTGCAGTACTCCCTCAGCACTAAACCACCGACAGTGCAGTACTCCCTCAGCACTGACCGTCCCACAGTGCAGTACTCTCTCAGCACTGACCGTCCGACAGTGCAGTACTCCCTCACCATTGACCCTCCGACTGTGCAGTACTCCCTCAGCACTAAACTACTGACAGTGCAGTACTCCCTCAGCACTGGCCATCCAACACTGCAGTACTCCATCAGCACTGACCTTCCGACAGTGCAGTACTCCCTCAGCACTGACCCTCTGACACAGCAGTACTCTCTCAGCACTGACCCTCCAACAGTGCAGTACTCCCTCAGCACTGACACTCCGATAATGCAATACTGTCTCAGAACTGACCCTCCGACAGTGCAGTACTCCCTCAGCACTAAACCACCGACAGTGCAGTACTCCCTCAGCACTGACCGTCCAACAGTGCAGTACTCTCTCAGCACTGACCCTCCGACAGTGCAGTACTCCCTCAGCAATGACTCACCGACAGTGCAGTACTCCCTCAGCACTGACCCACCGACAGTGCAGTACTCCCTCAGCACTGACCCACCGACAGTGCAGTACTCCCTCAGCACTAAACCACCGACAGTGCAGTACTCCCTCAGCACTGACCGTCCAACAGTGCAGTACTCTCTCAGCACTGACCGTCCGACAGTGCAGTACTCCCTCACCATTGACCCTCCGACTGTGCAGTACTCCCTCAGCACTAAACTACCGACAGTGCAGTACTCCCTCAGCACTGGCCATCCAACACTGCAGTACTCCATCAGCACTGACCTTCCGACAGTGCAGTACTCCCTCAGCACTGACCCTCTGACACAGCAGTACTCTCTCAGCACTGACCCTCCAACAGTGCAGTACTCCCTCAGCACTGACACTCCGATAATGCAATACTCTCTCAGAACTGACCCTCCGACAGTGCAGTACTCCCTCAGCACTGACCCACTGACAGTGCAGTACTCCCTCAGTACAGACCCTCAGACAGTGCGGTACTCTCTGAATACTAACCCTCCGATAGTGCGATGCTCCCCTAGTACTGACCCTATGACAATACTGCACTCCCTCAGCACTGACCCTCTGACAGTGCAGTACTCCCTCAGCACTGACCCTCTCACAGTTGAGATGCCCTCAGCACTGACCCACTGATCGAGCAGTACTACCTCAGCCCTGACACTTCGATAATGCAGTACTCCTTCAGCACTGGCCTTCAGACAGTGCAGTACTCCCTCAGCTCTGACCCTCTGACACAGCAGTACTTCCTCAGCAATGACCCTCCGACAGTGCAGTACTCCCTCAGCACTGACCCACCGACAGTGCATTACTCCCTCAGCACTGACCCACTGACAGTGAAGTACTCCCTCAGCACTGACTGTGCAGTACTACCTCAGCACTGACCCTCTGACAGCGCAGTACTCCCTCAGTACTGACCCTCCAACAGTGCAGTACTCCCTCAGCACTGACCATCTGACAGTGCAGATGCCCTCAGCACTGACCCTCCGACAGTGCAGTACTCCCTCAGCACTGACCATCCGACAGTGCAGATGCCCTCAGCACTGACCCTCCGACAGTGCTGTACTCCATCAGCACTGGCCCTCCAACACCGCAGTACTCCATCAGCACTGACCTTCCGACAGTGCAGTACTCCCTCAGCACTGACCCTCTGACACAGCAGTACTCTCTCAGCACTGACCCTCCAACAGTGCAGTACTCCCTCAGCACTGACACTCCGATAATGCAATACTCTCTCAGAACTGACCCTCCGACAGTGCAGTACTCCCTCAGTAGTGACCCTCCAACAGTGCAGTACTCCCTCAGTACAGACCCTCAGACAGTGCGGTAGTCTCTGAATACTAACCTTCCAATAGTGCGGTGCTCCTCTAGTACTGACCCTATGACAATACTGCACTCCCTCAGCACTGACCCTCTGACAGTGCAGTACTCCCTCAGCACTGACCCTCCCACAGAGCAGTACTCCCTTAGCACTGACCGTCCGACAGTGCAGTACTCCCTCAGCACTGACACTCCGACAATGCAGTACTCTATCAGCACATACCCTCTGAGAGTGCAGTGCTCCCTCAGCACTGACCCTCCAACAGTGCAGTACTCCCTCAGCACTGAACCTCAAACACAGCAGTACCCCCTCAGCACTGACCCTCCAACAGTGCAGTACTCCCTTAGCACTCACCCTCTGACACAGCAGTATTCCCTCAGCACTGACCTTCCAATAGTGCAGTACTCCCTCACCACTGACCTTCCGACAGTGCAGTACTCCCTCAGCACTGACCCTCTGAAACAGCAGTACTCCCTCAGCACTGACCCTCCGACAGTGCTGTACTCCCACAGTAGTGACCCTCTGACAGTGAAGCATTCCCTCAGTACAGACCCTTACACAGTGCAGTACTCTCTGAGTACTAACCCTCCGATAGTGCGGTGCTCCCCTAGTACTGACCTAATGACAATGCTGCACTCCCTCAGCACTGACCCTCTGACAATGCTGCACACCCTTAGCACTGGCCCTCTGACAGTGCAGTGCTCCCTCAGCACTGACCCACCGATAATGCAGTACTCCCTCAGCACTGACCCTCTGACAATGCTGCACACCCTCAGCACTGGCCCTCTGACAGTGCAGTGCTCCCTCAGCACTGACCCACCGATAATGCAGTACTCCCTCAGCACTGACCCACCGACAGTGCAGTACTCCCTCAGCACTGACCCTCCGACAGTGCAGTTCTCCCTCAGCACTGACCCTCCAACAGTGCAGATGCCCTCAGCACTGACCCTCTGACAGTGCAGTGCTCCCTCAGCACTGGCCCTCCGAAGTGCAGACACCCTCAGCACTGACCCTCCCACAGTTGAGATGCCCTCAGCACTGACCCACTGATCGAGCAGTACTACCTCAGCCCTGACACTTCGATAATGCAGTACTCCTTCAGCACTGGCCTTCAGACAGTGCAGTACTCCCTCAGCTCTGACCCTCTGACACAGCAGTACTTCCTCAGCAATGACCCTCCGACAGTGCAGTACTCCCTCAGCACTGACCCACCGACAGTGCATTACTCCCTCAGCACTGACCCACTGACAGTGCAGTACTCCCTCAGCACTGACCCTCTGACAGCGCAGTACTCCCTCAGTACTGACCCTCCAACAGTGCAGTACTCCCTCAGCACTGACCATCCGACAGTGCAGATGCCCTCAGCACTGACCCTCCGACAGTGCAGTACTCCCTCAGCACTGACCATCCGACAGTGCAGATGCCCTCAGCACTGACCCTCCGACAGTGCTGTACTCCATCAGCACTGGCCCTCCAACACCGCAGTACTCCATCAGCACTGACCCTCCGATAGTGCAGTACTCCCTCAGCACTGACCCTCTGACACAGCAGTACTTCCTCAGCAATGACCCTCCGACAGTGCAGTACTCCCTCAGCACTGACCCACTGACAGTGAAGTACTCCCTCAGCACTGACTGTGCAGTACTACCTCAGCACTGACCCTCTGACAGCGCAGTACTCCCTCAGTACTGACCCTCCAACAGTGCAGTACTCCCTCAGCACTGACCATCTGACAGTGCAGATGCCCTCAGCACTGACCCTCCGACAGTGCAGTACTCCCTCAGCACTGACCATCCGACAGTGCAGATGCCCTCAGCACTGACCCTCCGACAGTGCTGTACTCCATCAGCACTGGCCCTCCAACACCGCAGTACTCCATCAGCACTGACCTTCCGACAGTGCAGTACTCCCTCAGCACTGACCCTCTGACACAGCAGTACTCTCTCAGCACTGACCCTCCAACAGTGCAGTACTCCCTCAGCACTGACACTCCGATAATGCAATACTCTGTCAGAACTGACCCTCCGACAGTGCAGTACTCCCTCAGTAGTGACCCTCCAACAGTGCAGTACTCCCTCAGTACAGACCCTCAGACAGTGCGGTAGTCTCTGAATACTAACCTTCCAATAGTGCGGTGCTCCTCTAGTACTGACCCTATGACAATACTGCACTCCCTCAGCACTGACCCTCTGACAGTGCAGTACTCCCTCAGCACTGACCCTCCCACAGAGCAGTACTCCCTTAGCACTGACCGTCCGACAGTGCAGTACTCCCTCAGCACTGACACTCCGACAATGCAGTACTCTATCAGCACATACCCTCTGAGAGTGCAGTGCTCCCTCAGCACTGACCCTCCAACAGTGCAGTACTCCCTTAGCACTCACCCTCTGACACAGCAGTATTCCCTCAGCACTGACCTTCCAATAGTGCAGTACTCCCTCACCACTGACCTTCCGACAGTGCAGTACTCCCTCAGCACTGACCCTCTGAAACAGCAGTACTCCCTCAGCACTGACCCTCCGACAGTGCTGTACTCCCACAGTAGTGACCCTCTGACAGTGAAGCATTCCCTCAGTACAGACCCTTACACAGTGCAGTACTCTCTGAGTACTAACCCTCCGATAGTGCGGTGCTCCCCTAGTACTGACCTAATGACAATGCTGCACTCCCTCAGCACTGACCCTCTGACAATGCTGCACACCCTCAGCACTGGCCCTCTGACAGTGCAGTGCTCCCTCAGCACTGACCCACCGATAATGCAGTACTCCCTCAGCACTGATCCACCGACAGTACAGTACCCCCTCAGCACTGACCCACCGATAATGCAGTACTCCCTCAGCACTGACCCTCCGACAGTGCAGTTCTCCCTCAGCACTGACCCTCCAACAGTGCAGATGCCCTCAGCACTGACCCTCTGACAGTGCAGTGCTCCCTCAGCACTGGCCCTCCGAAGTGCAGACACCCTCAGCACTGACCCTCCCACAGTTGAGATGCCCTCAGCACTGACCCACTGATCGAGCAGTACTACCTCAGCCCTGACACTTCGATAATGCAGTACTCCTTCAGCACTGGCCTTCAGACAGTGCAGTACTCCCTCAGCTCTGACCCTCTGACACAGCAGTACTTCCTCAGCAATGACCCTCCGACAGTGCAGTACTCCCTCAGCACTGACCCACCGACAGTGCATTACTCCCTCAGCACTGACCCACTGACAGTGCAGTACTCCCTCAGCACTGACCCTCTGACAGCGCAGTACTCCCTCAGTACTGACCCTCCAACAGTGCAGTACTCCCTCAGCACTGACCATCCGACAGTGCAGATGCCCTCAGCACTGACCCTCCGACAGTGCAGTACTCCCTCAGCACTGACCATCCGACAGTGCAGATGCCCTCAGCACTGACCCTCCGACAGTGCTGTACTCCATCAGCACTGGCCCTCCAACACCGCAGTACTCCATCAGCACTGACCCTCCGATAGTGCAGTACTCCCTCAGCATTGACCCTCTGACAGTGCAGTAGTCCCTCAGCACTGACCCTCAGACAGTGCAGTACTCCCTCGGTACTGATCCTCTGACATGCAGTACTCCCTCGATACTGACCCTTTGACAGTGTGTCAACCCCTCAGTGCTGATTCTCTGACAGTGTAGTACTCCCTCAGTACTGACCCTCCAACAGTGCAGTACTCCCTCAGCACTGACCCTCCCACAGTGCAGAGGCCCTCAGCACTGACCCTCCGACAGTGCAGTACTCCCTCAGCACTGACCCTCTGACACAGCAGTACTACCTCAGCACTGACCCTCCAACAGTGGAGTACTCCCTCAGCACTGACACTTCGATAATGCAGTACTCTCTCAGAACTGACCCTCCGACAGTGCAGTACTCACTCAGTAGTGACCCTCTGACAATGCAGCTTTCCCTCAGTACAGACCCTCAGATAGTGCAGTACTCTCCACGTACTAACCCTCCGATAGTGCGGTGCCTCCCTAGTATTGACCCTATGACAATGCTGCACTCCCTCAGCACTGACCCTCTGACAATGCTGCACTCTCTCAGCAGTGACCCACCGACAGTGCATTACTCCCTCAGCACTGACCCAACGACAGTGCAGACGCCCTCAGCACTGACAGTGCAGTACTACCTCCGCACTCACCCTCCCACAGTGCAGTACTCCCTCAGCACTGACCGTCCGACAGTGCAGTACTCCCTCAGCACTGACCTTCCGACAGTGCAGTACTCCCTCAGCACTGACCCTCTGACACAGCAGTACTCCCTCAGCACTGACCCTCCAACAGTGCAGTACTCCCTCAGCACTGACACTCCGATAATGCAATACTCTCTCAGAACTGACCCTCCGACAGTGCAGTACTCCCTCAGTAGTGACCCTCCAACAGTGCAGTACTCCCTCAGTACAGACCCTCAGACAGTGCGGTACTCTCTGAATTCTAAGCCTCCGATAGTGCGGTGCTCCCCTAGTACTGACCCTATGACAATACTGCACTCCCTTCGCACTGACCCTCTGACAATGCTGCACACCCTTAGCACTGACCGTCTGACAGTGCAGTACTCCCCCAGCACTGACCCACCGACAGTGCAGTACTCCCTCAGCAATGACCCACCGACAGTGCAGTACTCCATCAGCACTGACACTCCAACAGTGCAGTACTTCATCAGCACTTACCCACTGAGAGTGCAGTCCTACCTCAGGACTGAACCTCTGACACAGCAGTACTCCCTCAGCACGGACCCACTGACAGTGGAGTACTCCATCAGCACTGACATTCTGACAGTGCAGTACTCCCTCAGCACTGACCCTCCAACAGTGCAGTACTCCCTCAGCACTGACCCTCTGACACAGCAGTATTCCCTCAGCACTGACCCTCCAACAGTGCAGTACTCCCGCACCACTGACCTTCCGACAGTGCAGTACTCCCTCAGCACTGACCCTCTGACACTGCAGTACACCCTCAGCACTGACCCTCCAACAGTGCAGTACTCCCTTAGCACTGACCCTCTGACACAGCAGTACTCCCTCAGCACTGACCCTCCAAAAGTGCAGTACTCCCACAGTAGTGACCCTCTGACAGTGAAGCATTCCCTCAGTACAGACCCTTACACAGTGCAGTACTCTCTGAGTACTAACCCTCCACTAGTGTGGTGCTCCCCTAGTACTGACCCAATGACAATGTTGCACTCCCTCAGCACTGACCCTCTGACAATGCTGCACACCCTTAGCACTGACACTCTGACAGCGCAGTACTCCCTCAGCACTGATCCACCGACTGTACAGTACTCCCTCAGCACTGACCCACCGATAATGCAGTACTCCCTCAGCACTGACCCACCGACAGTGCAGTTCTCCCTCAGCACTGACCCTCCAACAGTGCAGATGCCCTCAGCACTGACCCTCTGACAGTTGAGATGCCCTCAGCACTGACCCACTGACCGAGCAGTACTACCTCAGCCCTGACACTTCAATAATGCAGTACTCCTTCAGCACTGGCCTTGAGACAGTGCAGTACTCCCTCAGCACTGACCCTCTGACACAGCAGTGCTCCATCAGCACTGTCCCTCCGACAGTGCAGCACTCCCTCACCACTGACCCACCGATAATGCAGCACTCCCTCAGCAATGACCCTCCAACAGTGCAGTACTCCCTCAGCACTGACCCACCGACAATGCATTACTTCCTCAGCACTGACCCACTGACAGTGCAGTACTCCCTCAGTACTGACCCTCTGACAGCGCAGTACTCCCTCAGTACTGACCCTCCAACACTGCAGTACTCCATCAGCACTGACTTTCCGACAGTGCAGTACCCCCTCAGCACTGACCCTCTGGTAGTGCAGAACTCCCTCACACTAGCCCTCTGACACAGCAGTACTCCCTCAGCACTGACCCTCCAACAGTTCAGTACTCCCTCTGCACTGACACTCCGATCATGCAATACTCTCGCAGAACTGACCCTCCGACAGTGCAGTACTCCCTCAGTAGTGACCCTCCAACAGTGCTGTACTCCCTCAGTAGTGACCCTCCGACAGTGCAGCATTCCCTCAGTACAGACTCTCAGACAGTGCGGTACTCTCTGAGTACTAACCCTCCGATAGTGCGGTGCTCCCCTAGTACTGACCCTATGACAATGCTGCACTCCCTCAGCACTGACCCTCTGACAATGCTGCACTCCCTCAGCACTGACCCACAGACAGTGCAGTCCTCCCTCAGCACTGACCCTCCAACAGTGCAGTACTCCCTCAGCAGTGACCTTCCGACAGTGCAGTACTCCATCAGTACAGACCCTCCCACAGTGCAGTACTCCCTCGGTACTGTCCCTTCGACACTGCGTCAACCCCTCAGTGCTGATTCTCTGACAGTGCAGTACTCACTCAGCGCTGACCTTCTGACAATGCAGCACTCCTTCGGTACAGACCCTGAAACTGTGCAGTACTCCCTCAGTACTCCCTCCTTCGACAATGCAATACTGCCCCAGTACTGACACTCCAACAGTGCGGTGCCCCCTCCTTACAGACCCTGCGACAATATGGTACTCCCTCAGTACTGACCCTCTGAAAGTACAGTACCTCCTCAGGACTGACCTTCTGACAGTGCAGTACTCCCTGAGCACTGATCCTCTGACAGTGCAGTACTCCCTCAGCACTGACCCACCGACAGTGCAGTTCTCCCTCAGCACTGACCCTCCAACAGTGCAGATGCCCTCAGCACTGACCCTCTGACAGTTGAGATGCCCTCAGCACTGACCCACTGACCGAGCAGTACTACCTCAGCCCTGACACTTCAATAATGCAGTACTCCTTCAGCACTGGCCTTGAGACAGTGCAGTACTCCCTCAGCACTGACCCTCTGACACAGCAGTGCTCCATCAGCACTGTCCCTCCGACAGTGCAGCACTCCCTCACCACTGACCCACCGATAATGCAGCACTCCCTCAGCAATGACCCTCCAACAGTGCAGTACTCCCTCAGCACTGACCCACCGACAATGCATTACTTCCTCAGCACTGACCCACTGACAGTGCAGTACTCCCTCAGTACTGACCCTCTGACAGCGCAGTACTCCCTCAGTACTGACCCTCCAACACTGCAGTACTCCATCAGCACTGACTTTCCGACAGTGCAGTACCCCCTCAGCACTGACCCTCTGGTAGTGCAGAACTCCCTCAGCACTGGCCCTCTGACACAGCAGTACTCCCTCAGCACTGACCCTCCAACAGTTCAGTACTCCCTCTGCACTGACACTCCGATCATGCAATACTCTCGCAGAACTGACCCTCCGACAGTGCAGTACTCCCTCAGTAGTGACCCTCCAACAGTGCTGTACTCCCTCAGTAGTGACCCTCCGACAGTGCAGCATTCCCTCAGTACAGACTCTCAGACAGTGCGGTACTCTCTGAGTACTAACCCTCCGATAGTGCGGTGCTCCCCTAGTACTGACCCTATGACAATGCTGCACTCCCTCAGCACTGACCCTCTGACAATGCTGCACTCCCTCAGCACTGACCCACAGACAGTGCAGTCCTCCCTCAGCACTGACCCTCCAACAGTGCAGTACTCCCTCAGCAGTGACCTTCCGACAGTGCAGTACTCCATCAGTACAGACCCTCCCACAGTGCAGTACTCCCTCGGTACTGTCCCTTCGACACTGTGTCAACCCCTCAGTGCTGATTCTCTGACAGTGCAGTACTCACTCAGCGCTGACCTTCTGACAATGCAGCACTCCTTCGGTACAGACCCTGAAACTGTGCAGTACTCCCTCAGTACTCCCTCCTTCGACAATGCAATACTGCCCCAGTACTGACACTCCAACAGTGCGGTGCCCCCTCCTTACAGACCCTGCGACAATATGGTACTCCCTCAGTACTGACCCTCTGAAAGTACAGTACCTCCTCAGGACTGACCTTCTGACAGTGCAGTACTCCCTGAGCACTGATCCTCTGACAGTGCAGTACTCCCTCAGCACTGACCTTCCGACAGTGCAGGATTCCCTCAGCACGGATCCTCCAACAGTGCAGTACTCCATCAGCACTGACCCACCGACAGTGCAGTACTCCCTCAGCACTGACCCACCGACAGTGCAGTAGTCCCTCAGCACTGACCCACCGACAGTGCAGTAGTCCCTCAGCACTGACCCTCCGACAGTGCAGTTCTACCTCAGCACTGACCCTCTGACAGTGCAGTTCTACCTCAGCACTGACCCTCTGACAGTGCAGTGCTCCCTCAGCACTGATCCTCTGACAGTGCAGTACTCCCATAGTAGTGACCCTCTGACAGTGCAGCATTCCCTCAGTATAGACCCTTACACAGTGCAGTAATCTCTGAGTACTAACCCTCCAATATTGCGTTGCTCCCCTAGTACTGACCCTATGACAATGCTGCACTCCCTCAGCACTGACCCTCTGACAATTCTGCACACCCTCAGCACTGATCCTCTGACAGTGCAGTACTCCCTCAGTAGTGACCCTCCAACAGTGCAGTACTCCCACAGTAGTGACCCTCCGACAGTGCAGCATTCCCTCAGTACAGACCCTCAGACAGTGCAGTACTCTCTGAGTACTAACCCTCCAATAGTGCGTTGCTCCCCTAGGACTGACCCTATGACAATGCTGCACTCCCTCAGCACTGACCCTCTGACAGTGCAGTACTCTCTCAGCACTGACCTTCTGACAATGCAGCACTCCTTCGGTACAGACCCTCAGACAGTGCAGTACTCACTCAGCACTGACCCTCCGACAGTGCAGTGCTCCCTCGGTCCTCACCCTTCGACAGTGTGTCAACCCCTCAGTGATGATTCTCTGACCGTGCAGTACTCCCTCACTACTGACCCTTCGACAATGCAATACTGCCCCAGTACTGATACTCCAATAGTGCAGTGCCCCCTCCTTACAGACCCTGTGTCAATATGGTAGTCCCTCAATACTGTCCCTCTCAAAGTACAGTACCTCCTCAGGACTGACCTTCTGACAGTGTAGTACTCCCGCAGCACTGACCTTCCGACAGTGCAGTACTCCCTCAGCACTGACCTTCCTACAGTGCAGTACTCCCTCAGTACTGATCCTCTGACAGTGCAGTACTCCCTCAGCACTGACCTCCCGACAGTGCAGTACTCCCTCAGTACTGTCCCTCTGACAGTGCAGTACTCCCTCAGCACCTACCCTCCAACAGTGCAGTACTCCCTCAGCACCTACCCTCCAACAGTGCAGTACTCCCTCAGCACTGACCCACCGACAGTGCAGTACTCCCTCAGCACTTACCCTCCAACAGTGCAGTACTCCCTCAGCACTGTCCCTCCGACAGTGCAGTGTTCCCTCAACACTGACGCTCTGATAATGCAGTACTCTCTCAGTAGTGACCCTCCGACAATGCTGCACTCCCCCAGCACTGACCCTCTGACAATGCTGCACTCCCTCAGCACTGACCATCTGACAGTGCAGTACTCCCTTGGTACTGACCCTTTGACGGTGCAGTACTCCCTCGATACTGACCCTCTCACTGTGCAGTACGCCCTCGGTACTGACCCTCTAACAGTGCAGTACTCCCTCGGTACTGACCCTCCGACAGTGTGGCAACCTCTCAGTGCTGATTCTCTGACAGTGCAGTACACCCTCAGCGCTGACCCTCTGACAGTGCATCACTCCTCAATACAGACCCTCAGATAGTGCAGTACTCTCTGAGTACTAACCCTTCGATATTGCGGTGCTCCCCTAGTTCTGATCCTATAACAATGCTGCACTCCCTCAGCACTGACCCTCAGACAGTGCAGTACTCCCTCAGCACTGACCCTCTTATGGTGCATTAGTCCTTCAATACTGACACTCTGACAGTGCAGTACTCCCTCAGTACTGACCCTTCGACAATGCAATACTGCCCTAGTACTGACACTCAAATAGTGCGATGCCCCCTCATTACTGACCCTGTGACAATATGGTACTCCCTCAGTACTGACCCTCTGACAGTACAGTACCTCATCAGGACTGACCTTCTGACAGTGCAGTTCTGCCTAAGTACTGGCCCTCAGATAGTGCAGTACTCCTTCAGTACTGACTGTATGACAATGCAGCACTCCCTCAGCACTGAACCTATGACATAACAGTACTCCCTCAGCACTGACTCTATGACAATACAGTATTCCCTCAGCACTGACTCTCCAACAGTACAGCACCCCCTCAGCACTGACCCTCCGACAGTACAGCAACCCCTCAGCACTGACCCTCTGATAGTGTAGCGCTCCCTCAGTACAGACCCTAAAACAATGTAGCACTCCCTCAGCACTGACCTTATGACAATACAGCACACCCTCAGTATTGATCCTCTGACAGTGCAGCACTCCCTCAGTGCTGACCCTATGACAATATAGCACTCCCTTAGTACTGACTCTCTGACAGTGCCACAGTCACTTGCTACTGATCCTTTCATAGTGCAGCACTCTCCCTATGATAATGCAGTACTCCATCAGTAGTGACTCTGACAGTACAGCACTCCCTCAGTGCTGATCCTCTTGCAATGCAGAGGACTGCTAATACTGCATAGGGATTGAAAGCCTGAAATTTTATGCTCAACATCTTCTAGTGGGACTTTGCCCCATAACCTTCTAATTTGGGAGATCAACCATTCAAAGCTGATACCATCTGATTTCCCAATCACTCACAATAACATTGCTCTAATTTAACTCACACATTCTAAAGAGAAAGCATTGATTTAGCAACTTGCTCGATATGAGGTTGGTTTGTTCAGTAAGATGGTTAATAATATTGAGCATCTCCAACAGCACAGAATTAGTTCCAAGGTTACCATGAAAGTCCCAGACTGTTGATGTTACCTCTTGTCTGAGTTGTGGTGACCCTCAGGTTAAAACACCACCAGTCATCTCTCTCTCAACTGAGGGTGCAGCCTAATTGTCCCCTAGGGAGTTTATCTTTACTTTATCCTCATAAATGAACAATGTGATATGAGTTTCAGTACCATGGTGATGCCAGGTATGTAGGTGGTATGTCTAAACAACTGTTTGCTTTTTATGACAAAACAAATGCTTGCTCAACTTGCCTTGCCTGTTCAAATATTTGAGTAGGTACCATTCTCCACCACCACCACCCCCACAACTTGTCACCAGGTTTCTCTGTTCCTGCACCACCTTAGAACTGTACCCTTCAGTTTATATTGTCTCAACTCATTCTCCTTTTGAAATACACAGCACTTCACATATCTCCGTGTTACATTTCATCTGCCTATTTAACTAGCCATTCTTCGTCTTCCTGAAATTTATCATGATCCTCTTATAAAGATTGAATGTACAGCGAGTGAAAGCAATGGACAGAATCGGCCAGTTGGTATTTGGATTAGGCTCCAGATACTTGAGTTCCAACCTGCAGCACATTTGGAACCCATCTCAAACTAACAGTCGTGAGTATTGCCTTTTGCAAGTGTGAGTTTTTAAACAGTTTTGTTGATGTTGTCAGATCTGTCAGAATTGGAGTAGTCAGACTTGAGCTTCAGAGATTGTCTCAGAAGAAACAATGCTGCTGAATACATTGATAGCTTCATTGTTCAAACACCTCAAAGGCAATAACAATTAAGACCATTCCACTAATAAACTGACTCAAACCTGCCTTCCCCCAGTTTTCAATAGAGTGACAAAGACTTGAATGAGACCCAGTGCCCAATTAATACTCAGACACTCATTAAACAAAGTGGAAGCTGACCTCCAGTCAGACTGACATATTCTGGAAAATTCCATCATATGACCTCCCACTTCCATCCAACTGTCACTGGTAACCTAGTATGTCCATCATGGCAATGCTCCACCTTCCTGCATTGATTTAAAAACACCAGAAACTATCAGCAAATTGGATGACTCATGACTGACAGCTTGTCATAAAGCCTTTTCTCCATCTCCAATATTTTTTAGAACCAAGAAACAGAAATCTTCAAAGGAAGCAGAAAGACTCTCTTGGGTTGCTCAAAACTGTTTCTAAATGGATCTTAAATTCCTGGAAAGTCCCCAACAATCCTGGAGGCTCAGCAACCTGACTAGGAAGTGACAATCATATTTAAGTGCCCAGTTGCCACACCTCCAGATATTCAATTCCGGGACACTTTGGGAGAAAGAACAACTTGCGTTTTGAAGGGCAGGCAAACTGCAGATCAAGTCATTTGAATGTTGCATTCAGCAAATTAGCAATTGAAATGCAACACCCTTTAGGAATATTAAACACAAAACCAGGGCTTTGCATTAGTTAATTGAATGACCTTGCCTGGTTCACTGACTCATAAAAACATCAGCATTCAGCCCACAGCTCAGCCACCTTCAACACTGACCACCTCTTACAAGTACAAACAGCACATCCAAAAAGCACGTCATTGGCAGGCTGCCAAGGTTTGTACATGACATTTCAGAATCACTTTTAAAATTTAAGCTCCTGTTTTCATATCCCTCCATGGCTTCACCATTGCGCATCTCCAATCTCCTCCAGCTTCACAGCTGTGTTACATGTACAATCCTATACTGCGAGAGATAAGGGGTCTGACATTTAATGCAGAGATAAGAAAGATTTTTTTTCTCTTGGTGAGATGTTAATCTTTGGAATTCTCTTCCACAGAAAGCAGTGAGGGCTATATTCAGTGGTAAGTTAGATTTTCGATTGACAAAGGATTATGCTGGAAGGCAGAGTTAAGGCCACAATCAAATCAGCTGTGGTCTTATTGAGGGTGGAACAGGCTTGATTGACCCAATGGTCTGCCCTTGTTGCTATTTCTAATGATCGTATAAAACAGAGCTTTGAAACATAGGGAGCATGTTAGCAGGTCTTAGGGCCCTTGGGTGTGCACGCGCGCGTGCGCGCACACACACACACACACACACACACACACACTATATGGTTTAAAGTGAATGTAACATCACTAGATTAGAGATACACCTGTATCACATCAGGAGTCCTTTCAGTTCATACTTGTTTTGAGAACCACGTCACTCACCCACAACCTTTGGTACATGACGCACTCTACCACTAAAATATTACACTTCAAAGGCAAGCAGTTCAGGGTTCATGTGTGAGGAACCTAATGCAAGCCCTCAAATGTTGACATCTCTTATATCATCAGTACTCCCACTAGTTACTAGTGGTGGACTGGAAGGGTCGGTGTTGGGTCCACTGCTGTTCATCATTTTTATAAACGACCTGGGTGAGGGCGTAGAAGGGTGGGTTAGTAAATTTGCAGACGACACTAAGGTCGGTGCAGTTATGGATAGTGACGAAGGATGTTGTAGGTTACAGAGTGACATAGATAAGTTGTAGAGCTGGGCTGAGAGGTGGCAAATGGAGTTTAATGCAGACAAGTGTGAGATGATTCACTTTGGTCGGAGTAACCGGAATGCAAAGTACTGGGCTAATGGTAAGATTCTTGGTAGTGTAGATGAGCAGAGAAAACTCGGTGTCCAGGTATACAGATCCTTGAAAGTTGCCACCCAGGTTGACAGGGTTGTTAAGAAGGCATAGAGTGTTTTAGCTTTTATTTATAGAGGGATTGAGTTCCGGAACCATGAGGTTATGCTGCAGCTGTACAAAACTCTGGTGAGGCCACACTTGGAGGATTGTGTACAGTTCTGGTCACTGTATTATAAGAAGGATATGGAAGCTTTGGAAAAGGTGCAGAGGAGATTTACAAGGATGTTGCCTGGTATGGAGGGAAGGTCTTATGAGGAAAGGCTGAGGGACTTGAGGCTGTTTTTGTTGGAGAGAAGAAGGTTGAGAGGTGACTTAATAGAGACATATAAGATAATCAGAGGGTTAGATAGGGTGGACAGGGAGAGCCTTTTTCCAAGTATGGTGACGGCGAGCATGAGGGGGCATAGCTTTAAATTGAGGGGTGATAGATATAGGACAGATGTCAGAGGTAGTTTCTTTACTCAGAGAGTAGTAAGGGTATGGAATGCTTTGCCTGAAACGGTAGTAGATTCACCAACTTTAAGTACATTTAAGTCGTCATTGGACAAGCATGTGGACGTACATGGAATAGTGTAGGTTAGATGTGCTTCAGATTGGTATGACAGGTCGGGGCAACATAGAGGGCCGAAGGGCCTGTACTGCGCTGTAATGTTCTATGTACTCAGCCAGGGTTATATACTCAAGAAAGGTTCCTTGAGTTGTTCAGCCTGAACAAAACCAACACATTAGGCTTTGAGTAAAAACATAGAAAAATAAAAACAGGGAACACAAAAAATTAACACAAAGTATGACATAGAATGTGATTATTCAATGCAACAATTTCAGTCATTGAAGATGGAATTGATTGGCTGATATCTCAACCATAATCATAGAATCCTTTGTTACGGACTAGGTCAGATCACTCAAAACATTAAGCAGGCAGCCCAGACCATCACTTTGCAACTTGTTTCAGTAAGTGTACAGTGAAAATTCCCCGGAGTATGTTAGTGAGGTTGACTACCAAGTTTCAAAACAGACAAAAATTTATTTACAAGATTACACAATGAAACACAAAGAACAGAATAGAGAACCCTGACACGACAGAACTCAGTCTATCCAAACTAGACTTAATTATGCTGTTCCAAATATATTTACAACAGTCCCAATAAGCAAACCCCCTTAAAAACCAGCATAAATGGAACAGATGGTTACAGGTTGAAGTTAGAAGGGCAGAGAGACAGAGAGTTTGTTTCCACACAGCTCACTGTTGAACTCCCAACCAGTTCTGGACTGAACTAAACTGCTCAGTTAGAGGTGACCACAGGTTACTTCTAAAACACGACCACTTTGGCCTGAAGTCTCATCTGTTTACATATAAACAAAAAGGCCTCTCAATACCCTATAATCTGTACCAAACCAGTCTAATCGGCATCGAGAGCAGTTTATTACCCCTCTGACAAAAACCAAGGACACAGTATCCTTGAGAAAAGAATCAGCTTTTAGAAAAAAAAAGAAACCAGCTTTGTGACACCTCCCCCCTCTAAAAAAAAGAACCAAAAGATGGCTTCATTTTTAAAACCCTTCAAAAACCCAGTTAGTAGTCTAAACACACATATACACTATACTAACTATAAACATGCAAACATGCACAACCACATGCAAATTCAGGCTGTGGTACACCCACCACCGAATGCCCCTGTATCTTATTCAAGTCTCGATAATGCATCGGCAATCATGTTTTCGTGACCTGCCACATGCCCAATTGTCAAATTAAATGGCTACAACAACAAGTTCCGTCTAAACAGTCTGACATTTTTGTCCTTAAATTTTTCCACAAATGTCAATAGGTTATGATCAGTGTATGTGATAGTCTCAGATGCATTGCTGGTAATATAAACACTGAAATGTTGTAATGCCAACACCAAAACCAGGCTTAAAGTATCTTTCTCCACTGTTGAATATTTCTGTTAATGAACGTTCAACATCCTGGGAAAATACCCGATGGGTCTTTCTACCCCTTTGTCATCCTCCTGCAGTAGCACTGCACTGACACTCACATCACTGGCATTGATAGCCATCTTGAAAGGCTTTGTGTAATCTGGTGTGGCTAATACTGGGTTAACACAGTTTTTAGGCTGGCACATGCCTTTTTACAGTCCACTGTCCACTGAAAACTCTTGCCCTTTTTTGAATAATTCAGTGATTGGAGCAGCCACACTGCTAAAGTCTGGCACAAACCTTCGTAAAATCCACTCAATCCCAGGAACCGTAGGACTGCTTTTTTTGTCGACGGTGTGAGAAATTCCCCATTTCATTTTTGCATCATGTGGGGCCATTTGTCAATGTCCAGTAACATGGCCCAGGAAGGTGAGTTGGGCTTTGGCAAATTCACTTTTAGCTAGGTTTACCACCACGTCTGCTTTCTGAAGTTGATTGAACACGTCGATAAATGCTGTAAATGTTCTTTCTGTGAGTGACTAAAAATCACCAGGTCATCGATGTACACCACACAGTTGGGTAATCCGGCAATGATCTTATTAGTCAGTCTCTGAAAAGTGGTTGGAGTGTTTTTCATACCAAATCGCATGTCTTTGAACTTAAGTTGTCCATTTGGTGTTAGGAAAGCTGAAATTGACTTTGTTCTTTCTGACAGGGGACTTGCCAGTAGCATCTGAGCAATTCCAACTTAGAAATGTATGTTGCTTGTCCCACTTTTTTAACACAGTCCTCCAACCATGGGATTGGATATGCATCAGTCTTTGTAACAGCGCTGCCTTTGTGATAGTCCACATATAACTGTTGGATACCATCTGGCAATGGCACCATAATTATGGGTAAGCTCCAGTCACTGTAACTCAATTATGCCATCTTGGAGCATACACTCTATCTCCTTCTGAACCTGTGACAACTTTAGAGGGTTATGCCTATAAGGATGTTGGCAAAAGTGAGGACTGCAGATGCTGGAAATCAGAATCTAGATTAGCGAGGTGCTGGAAAAGCACAGCAGTTCAGGCAGCATCTGAGGAGCAGGAAAATCAACGTTTTGGGCAAAAGCCCTTCGTCAGGAATGAAAGCGGGGAGCATCCGGGGTGGAGAGATAAATGGGAGGAGCATGGGGCTGTGGAGAAGGTAGCCAAGAGTACAATAGGTGGATGGGGATGGGGATGGGGATGAAAGTGATAGGTCAGAGAGGAGGATGGAGCGGATCAGTGGGAAGGAAGATTGGCAGGTAGGACAGGTCATGAGGATGGTGCTGAGCTGGAAGGTTGGAACTGGGGTAAAGTGGGGGAGGGGAAATGAGGAAACTGGTGAAGTCCACATTGATGCCCTGGGTTTGAAGTGTCCCGTGGCGGACGATGAGGCGTTCTTCCTTCAGGCGTCGGGTGGTGAGCGGAGTGGCGGTGGAGGAGGCTCAGGACCTACATGACCTCAGCAGAGTGGGAAGGAGAATTGAAACGTTGAACCACGGGGCGGTGGAGTTGATTGGTGCGGGTGTCCCGTAGATGTTCCATAAAATGCTCTGCGAGAAGATGTCCAGTCTCTCCAATGTAGAGGAGACCGTATTGGGAGCAACGGATACAATAAATGACTTTGGTGGTTGTGCAGGTGAATCTTTGATGGATGTGGAAGGCTCCTTTGGGGCCTTGGATGGAGGTGAGGGAGGAGGTTTGGGCACAGGTTTTGGGATTCCTGCGGTGGCTGGGGAAGGTGCCAGGAGGGGACGGTGGGTTGTTGGGGGAGTGTTAACCTGACCAGCTGGTCACAAAGGGAGCAGTCTTTGTGGAAAGTGGAAAGGGGTGGGGAGGGAAATATATCCCTGGTGGTGGGGTCTGTTTGGAGGTGGTGGAAATGTCGGCGGATGGTGCGGTTTATGCGGAGGTTGATAGGGTGTGAGGACTTGGGGGGGGGGGGTGTGTCTGCCCTCGTTACAGTTGGAGGGGTGGTGTTTGAGGGCAGAGGTGCAGGATGTGGATGAGATGCGTTGGAGGGCATCATCAACCACGTGGGAAGCAAAATTGCGGTCTCTAAAGAAGGAGGCAATCTGTTGTATCCTGTGGTGGAACTGATCCACCTGGGTTCAGATACGGCAGAGGCGGAGGAATTGGGAATCCGGGATAGCATTTTTGCAGGAGGTCGGGTGGGAAGAGGTGTAATCCAGGTAGCTGTGGGAGTCAGTGGGTTTGTAAAAAAAAAAATCAGTGTCAAGTCGGATGGAGATGGAGATGGAGAGGTCCAGGAAGGGGAGGGAGGTGTCAGAGATGGTCCAGGTAAATTTAAGGTCAGGGTAGAATGTATTGGTGAAGTTGATGAACTGCTCAACTTCCTCGTGGGAGCAAGAGGTGGTGCCGATGCAGTCATCAATGTAGCGGAGGAAGAGGTGGGGAGTGGTGCCGGTGTAATGACGGAAGATGGACTGTTCTATGTAGCCAACAAAGAGACAGGCATTGCTGGGGCCCATACGTGTGCCCATGGCTACCCCTTCGGTCTGGAGGAAGTGGGAGGATTCAAAGGAGAAATTGTTAAGGGTGAGGACCAGTTCAGCCAAATGAATGAGAGTGTCAGTGAAAGGGTACTATTGGGGATGTCGGGAGAGGAAGAAACAGAGGGCTTGGAGGCCCTGGTCATGGCGGATGGAGGTGTAGAGGGTTTGGATGTCCATGGTGGAGATGAGGCATTGGGGGCTGGGGAAACGGAAGTCTTGGAGGAGGTGGAGGGCATGGGTGGTGTATTGAACATATGTGGGGAATTCCTGGACTAGGGGGGAAAGGACAGTATCGAGGTAGATGGAGATGAGTTCGGTGGGGCAGGAGCAGGCTGAGACAATGGGTTGGCCAGGGTGGTCAGGCTTGTGAATCTTGGGAAGAATAAAATCGGAACAGCATCTCCTATTCTGCATCATGCAGAGTTAGGTTAGTACTTCCCAGTTTATTTCCGCATATCTCCCCACATGATAGTAATAACTCTTTCAGGTAACTCCGATTTTTTTGTGGAAGGTAACTCAATAATTTATCCCAATTTTTGATAACTTCCTCGTTGTCCAATTTGATTTGAGGAATGTCCAATTCAGAATGCTCTGAGCTTGGTTCTTCCTTCTGTAATCATTAACACCTTCTCCTCTTGCTTTCCTTCCCTATCAAAATACCTTTTGAGCATATTCCCATGATACACTCTGTGAGATTTCATAATCAGCTCATAATCATCAGCCACTTCAGCTGCTAACCTTGCTGTTTTAACTCTCTGTCCTTCCACATGAGTTTGTACTACCTCAGGCAGTGAATTTTTGAATTCCTCCAAAATAGTTACCTCCCTAAGAGTATCATAGGTTTGCTCGATGTTTAAAGTTCTTATCCATCTATTGAAATTACTCTGTTTGATATTTTCAAACTCAATATAGGTTTGACCAGGGTGCCTCCTTAGATTCCTGAGAGGTTGTCAATAGGCTTCTGGTACAAGCTCATTTGCGCTTCAAAATGGCTTTTTTCACCTCCTCATACTTCCCAGATAGTGATGCGAATATCTCACTAGCGCTACCTACAAGTTTCATTTGTATCAAGATAACCCACATTGCCACTGACCACTGCCTTTGTTTAGCCACCTTTTCAAAAGGCTTCCACATCCTTCTCAAATTTAAGTAATGCTTGACCATACTTCAACAGTTTCTCACTAGGCCTCTGACTACTAGGGTCTTGCTCCTCCTCACTAAGCCTATCCTCAGCCTTTATCTCCAGCATTTTCAGCTGACTTTCCTTTGTAAGTGTCAGTTTTTGAAGTTCAAAAGCTCTCTCTTTTTCTCTCTATTCTGCTGCTCTCTTTTTCTCTCTCTTCTGCTTTTAGTAGTAACTCAAACTGTTTCATTTTTGCTGCCCTTTCCTTATCTCTTGCCTCTGACTCAAGTTGCTTCATTTAAAATTGAATTCTTGCTATCTCTCTAGATTCTGATGGTTTCTCCAGCAAGTTTAAATGCTGAGCCACTGCTGCAATTATCTCTCCTTTCCTCACATAAGCAGGCAGTTCCAATTCCATCTTCTCTGTTTGGTCTTATTCACTTTTTGCAAAACTTCCAAAGTCACCACATCCACTTCCAGAAAACGTTTGGTGACTGCAAGAGCCATAACCATCCCAAGCTTTGTCCACCCAACCAGATTACTCAAGACATTCTTAAGCAGGCAGCACAGACCATAACTTTGCAATTTGTTTTGGTAAGTGTACAGTGAAAATTAGCTGGAATAAGACAAAACTTTATTCACAAGATTACACAATGAAGCACAAAGAACAAAATAAAGAACCCTGACATGACAGAACTCAGCCTATCCAAACTAGACTTCATTATGTTGTTCCGGATATACACAACATTCCCAATAAACAAACCCCCTTAAAAACCAATATAAATGAAACAGATTAGAAGGGCAGAGAGAGAGTGTTTGTATCCACACAGCTCACTGCCAACCAGTTCTGGACTGAACTAAACTGCTCAGCTAGAGGTGACCACTCCCCTTTCTTTATACAGGTTACTTCTAAAACATTACCACTTTGGCCTGAAGTCTCATCTGTTTACATATAAACAAAAAGGCCTCTTTAATCTCTGTACCAAATCAGTCTAATCGATACCGAGCAGTTTATTACCCCTCTGATAAAAACCAAGGGCATAATATCCTCGAGAAAAGGAATAGCTTTTAGAAAAATGAAACCAGCTTTGTGACACCTTTTAATATGGAAACAGGCCATTCAGTCTATCAGGTCCACAATGACTCTCTGAAGAGCATTCCATCCAGACCTATTCTATAACTCTGCATTTTCCATAGCTAATCCACCTACAGGGCAATTTAACATGGCTATTCCCCTAACCAGCACATCCTTGGACTGTGGGAGGAAACTGGAGCACCTGGAGAAAATCCTCACAGATTCAGGGAGAATACCCAAACTCCACACAGACAGTCACCCAAGGTTGGAATCGAACCCAGGTCCCTGTCACTGTGAGGCTGCACTGAGCCACTATGCTGCCCCTTATTACCAAGAATGCCTGAAAACTTAGCTCTGTTCATGGGCTGTATGACTTACTGCCTTAATTTCCATTAGATGTCAAAACAGGTTTCTCCACTTTTTAAGGTATCTAGAGCTCAGATTTATTTGCCAAGCCTCTCACTATGAAGAAATTGCAGCCACAAACTAGCCTCAGGAAAGAATGCAACAAAGTTACAAATCCCAATCCATCCGAGTGACCTCTTGAAACGTCCACCTTTTGTTCAACAGACCTTGGTTAAATCTCAATCCATAATCCTGATTCCGATTCTCCATCTGATAGATCTGTCCTAAATTTATCATACCCTTTCTACAACTCCAAAAGCATAGACATCCTGAATTAAAGGTGCAGATTTGTTAGGCCCATGGTTAGGAGAAACCTCCTATCAAACTGACATAATCCGACCACACAACATCATGGTAGCAAATAACTGGTTGATAGGACAATGAGTTAATTATACATCATGCATTGATCAGTCACAACAGCCTACGTGTATGCCTTACACCATGATTAAGTCTGTAACTGACAAGCGCAGACTGAATGAATTCATTCACAACAACTGGACCCACTGTTCAAGGTGTAGTCTGGCCATTGTCTTGTACAGTTTCATTCATCTTGTGGATGTGATCATCTCATGGGCTTTGCTTTTCTGCATTACTACATATAGAATCATGATTTTCTTTCAATTTTATTTGTAGCTACTTTAACAGTAACTATGTGCCTATCTAACCTAATCTCCTGAATTAACACAATAGACTTACTTATGATAAATTACATCTGCCACCCATACACTTAATTGTGACCACAGGACAGTAGGACTCGGCTGGATCAGCATGAAAATTACTGTGGAGTCTGTAACTTTTAAGAAGAAATCAGAATTTCACAAAGACGTGGCTACTAAGACAATAGACAATAGGTGCAGGAGTAGGCCATTCTGCCCTTTGAGCCTGCACCACAATTCAATATGGTCATGGCTGATCATCCTTAATCAGAATCCTGTTCCTGCCTTATCTCCTTAGCCCTTGATTCCACTATCCTTGAGAGCTCTATCCAACTCCTGGTGAGACTACTACGACCACTAGGACTCATAACAGCACACAAACCAACAGCCACTCTCAGACAACAATTCACCAGGATAAAGGACCCGATACCCAGCATGAGCAAAACCAACGTAGTGTACAAAATCCCATGCAAGGACTGCACAAAACGCTACATAGGACAAACAGGAAGACAACAATCCGTATCCATGAACACCAACTAGCCACGAAACGACATGACCAGCTATCTTTAGTAGCCACACACGCAGATGACAAGCAACATGAGTTCGACTGGGACAACACTACTATTATAGGACAAGCCAAACAGAGAACAGCCAGGGAATTCCTAGAATTCCTAGAGGCATGACACTCATCCACAGATTCTATTAACAAACACATCGACCTGGCCACTGCAGCGGACAGCTGGAACTGACAACTGGAAGTGGCAGAGACAAACCACTATAAATGCTGGAGGAAACATCACAGAAGCGCTTCACAGGAGGCTCCCAAGCACTGAGGATGTCACCTAGACAGGGGATGAAACGTCTGCAACATAAATTCCCAGCTCGGCGAACAGAACCACAACCAAGGGTTCAGAGTTTATCCTGAAGTTATTCAAAATAGACAAACCTTTTCACTTCATTCTTCACAAAGCTTTTTGATTCAAATGCAAGTTCCCACCTGCATCCCTGAACAGTGAGATACAGAGATTTGCCACATTTAGCTGTTCTCTCTCTCAGGATCCTTGCAGACTGCACATGTCTGTCAAAGAGAGGGAGATCTTTGAGAAGAACTCAGAATTTTTATCCTACAGAAATTTCTTATGATTCCTTCCCTTCTCATGATAATGTAAATCTACATTATACACAAGTAGAAATGTAGATTGGCTATCCTTTAGGATTCTGACTTCATTCAACCTTGAAACCAAATAAACAGTCAAATCGTAACTTTCCATGTGATCTGATACTCATAACACTGCCTCTTTGGAGATTAAAAGTCTACCCACATTCAGAATCAATGTTTCTGCGATTGGCTACAAAAATAAATACCTTGAGGCTTCTTCTCAATAGAACAATCTGTACCTCCTGTGCCCCCCACCACTTTTAATCCTTAACAATCGAACCAGGTAATCTACTTCAGCAACAGAAACAGAACTGTTCTCATAAAAGATCACTGGACTCGAAATGTTAACTCTGTTTTTTCTCTCTGCGGATGCTGCCAGATCTGCTGGGTTTATCCAGCACATTCTGTTTTTGTTCAGATTTCCAGCATCCACAATTTAATATGAATCTATTTGAGTGATAAAGGAGTGAAATTGTGTGCTCAAGGTTCTGAAGTGGAACTTGAACTTAATCTTCTGACTGGGAGAACAGAGTGTGCACACAACAGGGGAAGCAAACGAAGCAGAAATAGAAACAAAATAACTCATTGTAAGGATGGGAGCCACAGCACAAAGAACAGTATAAGTGCAGGAGGAGGCCATTCAGCCCCCTCAAACCTTTTCTGTACCATAATTAGATAGTTGCTTAAAAATGTGTTGCTGGAAAAGCGCAGCAGGTCAGGCAGCATCAATGGAACAGGAGGATTGATGTTTCAGGCATAAGCCCTTCTTCAGATTGTTGCTGATCTGTACCTTAACTCTATTGACCTCAATTTGTTGCACAACCCTTTAAACCATTCTAAAATCAAAATCTTTTCTTTTCTCAGCTTCAAAGTTTGCAATTGCCGAAAAGTGTGCTGCTGGAAAAGCACAGCCGGTCAGGCAGCATCTGAGGAGCAGGAGTGTCAATGTTTCGGGCATAAGCCCTTCATCAGGAATGAGGAGGTGGCCTAAGGGGGCTGAGAGATAAATGGAGGTGATGGAGCTGGGGGAAGGTTGCTGGGAATGCAATAGGTAGATGGATGTGGGGGGGTGATGATGATAGGTCAAAAAGGAAGGTGGAGCACATAGTTGGGAAGGAAGATGGACAGGTAGGACAGTTCAAGAGGACAGTGCCAAGTCAGAAGTTTGGATCTGGGATAAGGTGGGGGGAGGGAAAATGAAGAAACTGGTGAAATTGACATTGATCCTGTGTAGTTGGAGGGTCCCAAGGCGGAAGATGAGGCACTCTTCCTTCAGGTATCAGGTGGCTAGAGTTTGGCGGTGGAGGAGGCCCAGGACTTGCATGTCCTTGGCGGAGTGGGAGGGGGAGTTACAATGTTCAGCCACAGGGTGGTGGGGTTGTTTAATGCATGTGTCCCTGAGATATTCTTGGAGACATTCCACAAATTGGTATCCTGTCTCCCCAACGTACAGACCACACCGAGAGCAATGGACACAGTCGGTGACATCTGTGGAAGTACAGGCAAATCTCTGTCGAGTGTGGAAGGATTCTTTGGGGCCTTGAACAGAGGTGAGGGGGGAGGTGTAGGAGTAGGTTTCGCTATTCCTGCGGTGGCAGGGGAAGGGGCCAGAAGTGGAGCATCGGTTGTGGGGACCATGGCCTAACAAGGGAGTCACGGAGGAAATGGTCTCTGCGGAACGTGGTTAGGGGTGGGAAGGGAAATATATCCCTGGTGATGGGGTCTGTTTATAGGTGGCGGAAATGGCGGAGGATGCAATTTGCAATTGCTCAACCTCAACAGATTTTTGAGAGATAGAGAACTCCAGATTTCCACAACCCTTTTTTGTGAAGATGTGCTTCCTAACATTACCCTGAATGGTCTACCTCCAATCTTAAGGATAAGCCCCCTTGTTTTGGACACTCCCACCAGAGTATCATAGAATCCCTACAGTGTGGAAACAGGTCCTTCGGCCCAACCCTCCGAAGAGTAACCCACCCAGACCCATTCTCCTACCCTATTACTGTACTCTACATTTACCCCTGACTAATGCACCTAACCTATACATCCCTGAATACTATGGACAATTTAGCGTGGCCAGTTTTTATCTAGCCTGCATACCTCACGGTCCTGTGAAGGGTGGGAAGTAGGCTCACAAGTGAGGTTTGAGTCTCAATCAGAGAGTATGCAGTGATTTCAGACTGCTGTCAGTTGTGGGGGAAGTAGACCCTGCTCAGGTGATTGTGACAGCAACTCAACTTGAAGACCAGAGATGCTGATTAAAGAGGCCTGAAGCTAGCAGGACTATCTCCAGGGAAGGGAAACTCCTCCACAGGGCTATCGAGAGTCAGAACTGTGGCGTTTCATCCTTGTGGCCCCTCACTGAGCCGCACAATATCCTGTTCCCAATACGCTGCCAACCTCAGCATGCTGTGAGGGTTAGTTCAACATGGTAATACTGTGGCCTTGATTCCCCACCTCCTTGGGAATATCCCCTGGACTTGGGAATGTGTTCAAATAACCTGACTGTCCACAAACTCTCAGTGACTACAATCCTGACAGACTGCTAGTACTGCCATGTCTATCCTAATGTAAATGTTGAAGTGGCTCAGTTATTTATTTATTTATTTATATATATATGTCAGGTGCTAAATGAATCTCCAAATATGTTTCTTTACTTACTTATAACATTTAGTTTAATTAATTCATCCAACTGGTTCTTTTTTTTTCAAATTAATGGTTTGGTTTTTATCCAGGCTTTGTATGCATTATTTTAAATTTCTTATTTGTATAATTAATTGTAACTGGCTCTGAGCTGCTTCATTTTGGGAGGATGAATAAGGAGGCCAGAGCCCACAGGAGAATCTAAATAGGATAGAGGACCAAAAGGGATCTGAAAACACAGATGTACAAATCTCAAAACGCAGATAAATGCAGCCAAACAAAATGGAAACTAAACGTTGAGGTTCATTTTAAAAGGTTAGTTTCAAGAAAAGTCAGTAGGTTATGTTAATCATGTATAGAACCTTGGTCAGATCACACTCAGAGGATTGTGATTATGTACAGAGGCCTGATTTTACATAATACTGCATACAACAATTTGATACAAACAGCCCCCATAGAGAAGGTGTAGTTCAAAAGGATGTTTACCAGACCTGAGTAATTATATCCATGTGCAGCTCCTATCCTTCATTTACACTGGACAGAGGTGATGATAATTAGGAAAGAGTTAACTATGGTGGATGTCAAGAGTTTAACTTCTTAGCTTCGCATTTTTACTGAACCAGCAATAATCTCTCATTCTTTGCTGTTGTTTTTTTCAAATCCCAGCCCCTGAACAAAACTATATAAAACCCCTGGAGCGGATCTTTATCATGGAATGTGCATTGTAAATATCACACTTCATTGCAACAAGTATTGAGGCATTTCAGAATGTCAAACCTGAATTTTACTTGCTTCAATCCCTCACAGCTCACTACCATCCCCTTACAGTTCAAACTGTAAGGTTACAAACACTTATGAATAAAATATATTAATGAGAAAGAACTTTTTTAATATGCTCTTGATAACCTACACTATTACTTATATTTATTTGTGTATCAGTCCGTAAAAGTCTATTTTACAATCAATCAAGTCGATTCACAATTTTTCCAAAACATTAGGGAGGCCTATTTAGAGTTAAGGAAGAAGGCAAAAGAGGGGTGTGGGCAGATGAGAGGGAGTGGTGTTTTTGTTAATAGAAAGGGAGGGTGTAATGTAATAATTGAGGGGTGGAGGTAGATATGGGCTGCAGGTTTGCACATTCATCTTGAAAATACACTTGAATAAAAGCTAACCAATATTTGGGGACAAAGTGCAGGGTCACGCTGAGGTTATGGTATTAGACTAGTACCAATAGTTCTAGGTATGAGAACAATACAGAACAGTACAGACCTTTTGGCCCTCGATGTTGTGCCAAGCTTTTGGATAGGCATGTTGATGATAGTAAAATGAAGGGTATGTTGGTTACTTTGATCTTAGAATAGGATAAAAGGGTAAGAACATAAAATAGATCATTTGACCCATTGAGCCCAGCCAACAGTTCAAATTACTCTATGGTAAGCTGTGACAGTGAATTTAACAAATTTGTGATTTGTAGACCATCTGGTCTGCAAATCCACAATGGTCATGGATCCTTTACCTGGTTCACTGATGTCTGTCAGGGAAGGGAATCTACTCAATTTACCTGATCCTGCCTACATGTGATTCCAATCTCACATTGTGCTGTCCATGTGAACTACAGCCACAAAATAAATAAAGAAAACATCAGGATGAGGATTCTATGGGTGAATTTTACTTGCTTCAATCCCTCACAGCTCACTACCATTCCCTAATGCCATCCCTCATCCCCATCCCCTATTGCAATTCAGTAGGATGTTCAGCTCCCTAGCTGGACATTCAGGATATGTCACTCCTTGGAAATGTAATCTTATTGCACCCAACAAGACACATCACTCCATTTTGACTGTCAGCCTTGGCTCAGTGTTAACACTCTCACCTGGGTCAGAATATTGTGGGTTCAAGGCCTGTTTCAGGATTTGAGCACCAAACTGAGGTGGGCTTTCTAATCCAGTACTGAAGAATTCCACACTGTCAGAAATGCTGCCCATCAGATGAGATGCTCAAGCAAGGCCATATGTGCTCCCTCTGTTGGATGTAGCAAATCAAAAAGGGCAAAGGCAGCTACTGGAAGTCAGGCTGCAGGTCAGCTTTACCTGAGGATAAAACAGGAGAGTTAATAGCTTACTCATTTTCCTATTCCCTGTGGCACCATTCAAACAGAGTAGCCGAGTTGTCCATAGTGTCTTGTCTAATATCTATCCCTCAACCAACAGCATAGAAACATGTGAGTTGGTCTTTATCATATTGTTGCTTGAGGGAGTTTGCTGCATACAAATTAGTTGCTGCATTTCCTACAACAGCATTTTAGGAGGTCCTGCCGTGTTGAAAGATACAATATAAATACTAGAGTTTATGTCAAGGGAGCGAGGATTATTGCAGAAAATAGTTATCACTCAGAGAGCCACAACTAGTTCCAACTCATTTGTGTCACAATAATGAACAGGCTGCTCAGAAAGGTATCTATTCTCAGAAGTCACTCACCACAAAATGCAATTAAATTATCCGATAATAGCAAATAGTCATGCAAAGCCAATTTACAGAAATTAACTTTAATGAATGCCAAACTGTGCAGTTTCCATAGGATCTCAGTGAGTTGGTGACAATCCAGAGCAGATACAGCACAAGTTCAATTGTCAGTTATTAACAGCAGGAATATACCTTCTGATGGCATCTATGCCACAGATTACAATGAAGATGAAGATGTGAATGCAAATCTATATCTCCCCCCCTATCACAGCAGTGTTGTGTTCTGGACATCGCAAGGATGTGAAAGGTGCTACATAAATACTACTTCTTTCATTTACTCTGCTGTTCTTCCACCAGCATGATGACACATCAGCATGAAGCAGCAGTGACCCTGTCAGAGTGGAATTTTCCAGTCGAATCAGAGCTGTGATGATTTCACGGACACCATATTTCAACGTCACAAAATAATTGTGTTTCCAGTGTTAGTTTTACAGAAATTCCCAGAAACGGAAATACGTCAACAAGCTAATAAGCATCAGCAGATAGTCATACATTAAAATGCAAATATGTAAACACATTAATAGGGAAAATAGATCAGAAAAAATAATTAGAACAGGTATAGGCTATTAAACATAGCCTCCTCTCCTATGTCCCTTATCCCACTTAACCATCATCTCCCCATATCCCACAATCTCCATCTAATAACCTCCTCCATATGTCCCTCAATCCTATCCCGCTACCTCATCCCATATTCCTTGTAACCACCTACCCACTGACTCCCTCATTTCATCAACCTATCCACCTTCTGCTGGTTTTCTTCAATCTCTCTTCCCCCACCACCCCACCCCCCACCCCCACCCTCACCCACATTCCATGTCCCATCACTTCTCAAGGGCAGTTAAGAAGGGGTAATAACACTGGCCTTGCCAGAGGTGCTCGCTTGCCACGAATGTGAGAAGTTAATGAGTTTAGGAGGACAAAAGGGAGACATCTCATTCGTGTTTGTTATTAAATCTTTTAGGTACAAATTACAAGGAGCATAGTTAAAGTAGATAGGAAGAATTAATTCCTCTTCAGACAGGGATCAATAACCAGAGGGCACAGTTTAAGGTAAAGGGCAGGAATTTTGGAGGGGATTTAAGGAAGAATGTTTCCACTCGGAAGGTGGTGGGCATCCTGAACTTTGTCTGAAAGAATAATAGAGGCAGAAACCTTCACAACATTTCAGAAATACTTAAATGATCACTTGAAGAGGCATGGCATACAAGGATACAGGCCAAGAGCTGGAAAACGCAGAAATGTAGATCGGCACTTGATGATCCATTATGTGGATGCAATGAGCCAAAGGGCCCCTTGTGGAGGCCTAACTGATGACAAGAAGCATTACAGAGAGGGTCTATCATACAGCTTTTGATTTTAGTTATCAATGACTTCTACATCTAGTGAATGGAAGATTAAATCAAAGCCAACACATCAGATGGGGATTAGAGCCGCAAGACAGGCTGAGAGAGTAAAAATATTTATCTTCCAACTATAGGCACAGGTAATTTTGTGTTCATCCAGATGAGGGGTGTCAATATTTGAAATTAGGATCATGGAATTTCAGAAACCCAGACTTGTCAATTATTACTCTTGGAATAGGTATAGCATGTGATAGACAGATCAAACCTTAGATATAGAATGGGGAAGGATGGTGTCGGTCTGTCACTGCACAACGCTTAGTTACAGTACTGTTGGGGAAAGGTCTGTGACAAAGAAACACTTAGTCAGAGTCATACAGTCATACAGCACGGAAACAGACCTTTCACTGCCAAACATAATTCCAAACTAAACTAGCCCCACCTGCCTGCTCCTGGCCCGTATCTTCCAAAGCTTTTCTAATCATGTACTTATTCAAATGTCTTTTGAACATTGTAATCATACCCACATCCACCACTTCCTCAGGAAGTTCTTTTCACACACAGGCCACCTTCTGTGTAACAAATTTGCCCCTCGTGTCTTTTTTTAAATCTCTCTCCTCTCACCTAAAAACATGCCCCCTAATCTTCCCCCAACCTCGGGGAAAGAAAACTACCATTAACTTATGTTTACCCTCATTATTTTGTATAAGGTTGCCTCTCAATCTCTTATGCTCCAGCTAAGAAAGTCCCAGCCTATCTAGCCTTTCTTTATAAAGCAAACCTTCCATACCCAGCAACTTCCTGGTAAAACTCTTCTGAATCCTCTCCAGCCTAATAATATCCTTTCTCTAACTGGGCGACCAGAACTGGACACAGTACTCCAGAAGTGGCCTCACCAATGTCTTGTACAACCTCAACATGACTATTATACTCAAGGACCATAATGCTGAGCACAGGTCTGTCATTGCAGAACCCTAGGTTTCATCATTGGTGGCCCAGTCTGTCATTGTATAACAATGGGGTACCATACGGTGAGTACATTTCCGTCATTGTATTCATGGTGGTGTACTGTACTGGTAGGTGCAGGTCTGTCACTGTAAAACATTGGGATATAATATTGGTGGGAGTGCAGGTCTGTCACTGTAAAACATTGGGATACAATATTGGTGGGAGTGCAGGTCTGTCGCTCTAAAACATTGGGATATAATATTGGTAGGTGCAGGTTTGTCACTGTAAAATACTGAGATACAATATTGGTGGGTGCAGGTCTATCACTGTAAAACATTGGGACACAATATCGGTAGGTGCAGGTCTGTCACTATATAACACTTCATATCTTTTGATATATAATACATCAAACATTAGTCTCAAAAGTGAAAATTTCAATGGTGAGCAGCAGTAAAATAAAAAACTAATTATTCTATTTCTATTAGAGTTTAATGAGGAGCAAATGTTGATCCAAATTGCCCCTTTTCAGCAAATACCATGCCATCATTTCCATTCTTACAGATGGAGTCTTGGTTCTGACCTGAAAGGTGACATTCACAGGATTGCACTCATTGGCAATCACACTGGACAATTTGCTGAGGCCTACATCGGGTCCTGAGGCAAAGTCAGACTGCTGCTCATTGAGCCCATGGCTGGCTCTGTCAATGGTGGCAGGAGCCAGTCAAGAGAATTAATAGGATTTTCATACATATTGGCACAACCCACAGTCCTTTCAATCAAGGAATGAAATCCTAGACTGGGGCTGGTCAATGGTGGCAGGAGCCAGTCAAGAGGATTAATAGGATTTTCATACATATTGGCACAACCCACAGTCCTTTCAATCAAGGAATGAAATCCTAGATTGGGGCTGGATGGCACAGTCAGGTGGAAATGTTTCCTGATTGTCTGCTGTTAACCAACTGATCAGCAAACACTTGTAGGTAATGGCTGAATGCCATCTGTGTTGCTTCCATGTTGTATCTGTGGATTTTTGCAGAAGTTACACCAATTACCAGCAGAGATCAGTTTTACACTGCAAGATTCTCAACAACTTAGAAGATATAAGAAATTGCATCTCATGCTCCCTCCATTATATTGAGCTGTTGAGGGCAGTGCTGTATGTACAATATAAATTACTCTCAGCAACATGAGGAGGTTATGGGAGGGACACAGCAGGAGCTCTCTAACTCTGTCTTGGAAACTTCAGGAAGCAGCCCACAATTTTCTGGGTAGGGGGAGGGGATGAATTCCTGATCTCTACTAGCCTCCGTGTGAAGAAGTGCTTCCTGATTACAGTCTTGAACAGCCAAGCTTAAAATACATTTTCTGATGTAATAAAATCAAACACAGTATATGGCTAGAGTATAAACAGAAAATTGAACTCATTAGCACGGCTAGGGTCTAACCAGTAAACTGATAGGATTTAATCAACTGAAATATCACTGCTACTATATTCCAATTACAGACAGCAACCCCAAGAGTCTATGACCAGATTATTGGAAGATGGACTGCAAAGTGCAGGTCTGTGACTTTTCCAAAGAAAAACAGTCAGAGTGACCCATTGAGATGATTCATTCCTCCATAACAATTAAAGCCTTTATGAACAATCTGTCATGCAAGAAAAAGAACCTTGTAATTGATGCATTACTTGAGGATGGATGCTATAGCAGCAGGCCATCAACAATTACATGCTTTACATGTAACTAACACTCTTGTAACAATCAGCAAAGTACAGCAAAACAACAAAATCAGTAACAAATGCAGTTTATCACACTTACGCAAAAACCATTCAGCTTTTCTTCTTATCTGTAAGGCATGTGGTGCCATGGGATTCTGGGCATATGGGCAGACAATCTGATTCCGAGGTTCAAACCACAGCCCAGAATGAAACACAGGTAATAAGGTGATACAACACAACAACACTGGCAGTAAGGAAAGAGTTAACATTTCAATGAGTTTCAGAGACAACCAAGAGAAAGGCAAATTTCAGAAGATAATCAATGTATTAAGGTTGTTAACTTCACACACCATGTCAATGGTAAAAGGTGATCAGAAGCTTTTGCCACCATTAATAGCATTTGTCCTGAAAAGACAAGGTCAAACACATTAAAGCCAAAATTGACATGAGTGCTCATACCAACTTATAACCACAACCCATCCTAAAAGACAGGCTACAGTCTACAAGAGATATTTCACAGTATACAGCAGATCACTAATTCTCGTGGTAAAAACAATGACTGCAGATGGTGGAATCCAGATCACTAATTCTGTGCATTGGAGCATGCAAGCACATCTTGGCTTCCTGATAATTTTGACCTGGTAGATACCAAAGGTCCAGTACTGGCAAGATTACCAATCTGCACAAATCTCACAAGATTGTTAGCATGGGAATCGATGCACTGGCCAGGGATGAATCAAGATATTCAATGACTCCAGAATGCATGCGAGGCATACCAAATATCTCAACACTAACACAGGAAGCTTCTCACCCACACAATGTTTCACTTACTCCTTGGATGAAAGTAGCAAAAGACCTATTCATACCACACCAGACCATTACACCTTCAGATGAATTACTTCTCCACATTTCCCATTGTTTAATGACTTATCCACACAATAAGTGCAACCGCTGTTGACTTGATGAATACTATTTTCAGTTTATTCAGTGTCCCAATCTGATAATATCTGACAATGTCTGAGTAGGGACCACAGTACACTGGCAAGCCATTTCAAGATTTGTATGAAGTGGGGAGTGACTCAAATCACATCATGGCCCCACTACCCATGCTCAAGTTGTCTAGCAGAATGCATGGAATCTCCGACTAAATCAACTGATGATTAAACGTCAAGCAACAAAGCAAGAATTTCCCATTGCATTAATGTATCTATGTGCAGAACCACAGAAGATGAGATTACCATCCCCGCACAACTTACACGGAGAAGACAAGTGTGAACTAGCTTGCTCAGGAAACCAACAATCATTCTGAGGCAGGAGGCATTCTTCATCACACAAAGGAGAATTAAAGAGACACATAAGTGAGAAGGTAGCCAACTACCAAAACCGTGCACTGGGCAGTGAATGTGAGTTAGAAATACAACACTTGGATACCAGCAAAGGTTTCTAAAATATGCAACCAGCTCAGATCATATTACTCAGCCAGCTCAGATCTATGTATGGATTATCAATCTTACATGAGCATGTGAGTAACAATACTAAGACATGCAAACTAATAATAAGGTAATTATATTAGGGAATTGCAACTACCTCAATATTAATTGGGATAATCATAGCTCACAGGTGACAGATTTCTTGAAATATAAAATTAAATATAAAAATTGCCCAGGTATGTCCTATACACAAGAAGCAGGACAAATCCAATCCGGCCAATTACCGCCCCATCAGTCTACTCTTAATCATGAGTAAAGTGATGGAAGGTGTCATCAAAAGTGCTATCAAGCCACACCTACCCAGCAATAGCCTGCTCAGTGATGCCCAGTTTGGGTTCCACCAAGGCCACTCAGTTCCTGACCTCATTACAGCCTTGGTTCAAACATTGACAAAAGAGATGAATCCCAGAGGTGAGGTGAGGTGAGAGTGATAGCACTTGACATCGAGCGAGAGTAGCATCAAGGAGCCCGTGCAAATCTGGTATCAATGGGTGTCAGAAGGAAAACACTCTGCTGTTTGGAGTCATACCTGGCACATAGGAAGATGGCTGCAGTTGTTTGAGGTCAATCATCTCCACCAGGATTTACATGTATTTGGAAAGGCAAGGACTGATAAGGGATAGCATGACTTTGTGTGTGGGAAATCATGTCTCACGAACTTGATTAAGTTTTTTTGAAGAAGTAACAAAGAGGACTGATGAGGACAAATCAGTAGATGTGATCTATATGGACTTCAGTAAGGCGTTCAACAAAGTTCCTCATGGGAAACTGTTTAGCAAGATTAAATTTCATGGAATACAGGGAGAACAAGCTATTTGGATACAGAACTGGCTCGAAGGTAGAAGACAGAGGGTGGTGGTGGAGGGTTGCTTTTCAGACTGGAGGCCTATGACAAGTGGAGTGCCACAAGGTTCGGTGTTGGGTCCACTGCTTTTCATCATTTACATAAATGATTTGGATGTGAGCATAAGAGGTATAGTGTGTAAGTTTGCAGATGACACCAAAGTTGGAGGTGCAGTGGGCAATGAACAAGGTTACCTGTTAGTACAACCAGTTCTTGATCAGATGGGTCAATGGGCTGAGAAGTGGCAGAAGAAGTTTAATTTAGATAAATGCGAAGTGCTGAATTTTGGAAAAGCAAATCAGAGCAGGACTTATACACTTAATAGTAAGGTGCTGGGAATGTTGCTGAACAAAGAGATGTTAGAATGCAGGTTCATAGCTCTTTGAAAGTGGAGTCGCAGGTAGATAGGATAGTGAAGAAGGCATTTGGTATGATTTCACTTAATGATCAGAGTATTGAGTACAGGAGTCGGGAGGTGATGTTGCAGTGGTTAGGCCACTTTTGGAATATTGCGTGCAATTCAGGTTTCCTTCCTATCGGAAAGATGTTGTGAAACTTGAAAGGGTTCAGAAATGATTTACAAGGATGTTGCCAGGATTGGAGGGTTTCAGCTATAGGGAGAGGCTGAATAGGCTAGGGCTCTTTTCCCTTGAGTGTCAGAAGCTGAGGGGTAACTTAGATTTATAAAATCATGAGGAGCATGGATAGGATAAATAGACAAAGTCTTTTCCCTGGGGTGGGGGAGTCCAGAACCAGATTAGGTTAGGTTATCTGGACGGCATGGATGAGTTGGTCTGTTTCTGTGCTGTACATCTTTATTATTCTATGACTCTGCAGGAGTTTGTCAGATTAGTGTCCTAAACCCAACCATCTTCAGCTGCTTCATCAATGACCTTCCCACTATCATAAGGTCAGCAGTGGGGATTTTGCTGTTGACTGCACTGTGTTCAGCACCATTTGGAACTCCTCAGATGTTCAAATGCAACAAGACCGGGACAATATTCAAGGATTGGGCTGATAAGTGTTTGAGGCTACACAATGGGAGTGACCACAACATTAAGTGATTAGATTGTCTATTACTGGAGATGATCATTGCTTGGCATTTGTGTGGTGTGACTATTAGTTGCCCCATGACATTCAATGATTTTACCATCACCGAATCTCCCACTATCAACACTCTGGGCCTTACCATTGATCAGAAACTCAAACAGACTTGCCACATGAACACAATGCAAGTCAGAGTTAGGAATATTGCAGCAGTTAACTCATCTCCTGACTCCCCAAAGCCTTTCCACAAGGCAAAATCCCACCATGGCAGATGGTAGAATTTGAATCTGGGGCAGCATGGTGGCTCAGTGGTTAGAACTGCTGCCTCACAGCACCAGGGTCTCAGGTTCGATTCCAGCCTCGGGCGACTGTCTGTGTGGAGTTTGCATGTTCTCCCCGTATCTGCGTGGGTTTCCTCCGGGTGCTCCGGTTTCCTCCCACAGTCCAAAAATGTGCAGGTCATGTGAATTGACCATGCTAAATTGCCCATGGTGTTGGGTGCATTAGTCAGAGGGAAATGGGTCTGGTGGGTTACTCTTCGGAGGGTCAGTGTGGACTGGTTGGACTGAAGGGCCTGTTTCCACACTGTAGGGAATCTAATCTTAAAAGTCAAGAGTGTGATGGAATACTCCCCACTTGCCTGGATGAGTGCAACAACATCCAGGAGAAAGGGCAGCACGGTGGCACAGTGGTTAGCACTGCTGCCTCACAGCGCCAGAGACCTGGGTTCAATTCCCGCCTCAGGCAACTGTCTGTGTGGAGTCTGCACATTCTCCCTGTGTCTGCGTGGATTTCCTCCGGGTGCTCCAGTTTCCTCCCACAGTCCAAAAGTGTGCAGGTTAGGTGAATTGACCATGCTAAATTGCCCGTAGTATTGGATGTAGGGGAATGGGTCTGGGTGGAATACTCTTCGGAGGATTGGTGTTAGCTTGTTGGGCCGAAGGGCCTGTTTCCACACTGTAAGTAATCTAATCTAAAGGAACTTGCTTGATTGACACCTCATCCAAACGCATTCACTCCCTCCACCACCGTTGCTCAGTAGCATCAGTGTGTACTATATCTACTAGATACACTTCATTTATTTGTCCAAAATTCTTAGACAAATATTCTAGAAGGACAAGAGCAGCAGATACATGTGAACCCCACCATCTGCAAGTTCCCCTCCAAGCCACTAACCATCGCGAAAATCTGGAAATATATATCCTGAAAATACATTAAGTTTCTTCTCTGTCACTGGGTCAAAGTCCTAGTATTCTCTCCATAAGGGCATTGTGGGTCTACCTACAGCAGATGGCACCTCACCACCACCACCATGAGAGAATAAATTTTTAAACTTTATACAGGAGAGCTTTTAATGTTAACATATAGATGGTCCTATGAGGGATGGTGCCAATTGTTCAAGGTGACAGTGCAGAAGCAGAAGCTGTAGCATAATAGCATAATATGCTGTAGCATAATAGCAACTACAGCATCTTATGTTTTAAAAGAAAACAAAGAACTGTGGATGCTGGAAATCAGAAACAAAAACGAAAAGAGTATGAAGACTTCAACAAGTGTGGCAGCATCTGTGGAGAGAAAGCAGAATGATTGTTTCAGGTCACTGGATCCAAAACATTAACTCTTTCTGTCCACACATCCTGCCATACCATATGTTATATGTTTGTTATGGGAAAGAGAAAGATGGTCTGCAAAAAAAAAAGGAGCTAGATTTTATTAAGGCGGATTTTATTAAAATTAGGCAGGATTTGGCAAAAACAGACTGAGAACAGTTAGTTGAGGGTAAATCTACAGCAGAACAGAGGGAGATGTTCTAAAAGGCACAGGGGAAGTATAGGCCCAACATGTTTCATTTAGGATGAAATGTAGGAGTATCAAGCCAAGAGAACCCTTACCACCTTACCCCAATCTAGCTCCTTTTTTTGGCAGACCATCTTTCTCTTTCCCACAAAAGGGACCTGAGGGGCAACCTTTTCACACAGAGTTTGTACATGGAATAAACAAAAGTTTAGAGGGATATGGGCCAAACACTGGCAAGTGGAATTAGTTACGTTTGGGAAACTTGGTTGGCTTGGATGAGTTGGACTGAAGGGTCTGTCTCCATGCTGTATGACTCTGATTCTCTTTGGATTTCACCAAGGTCTTTGATGAAGTCCCTTATGGGAAACTGATAAGGGTGATAAAAGCTCATAGGATCCATAGTAACTTGGCAAGTTGGATCCAAAATTGGCATACTGACAGTACTCAGGGTGCTTGTGTGACTGGAGGACAGTGTGTAGTGGTGTACCACAGAGATTAGTGCTGGGCCCCATATTGTTTATGATATTTATAAATGATGGAATTGAGAATATGCAGGGAATGATAATTAAGTTTGCCATGATGCAAAGATAGGCTGGGTGGTTGACAATAAGAAGGAAGGTGTTAGGTTACAGGAGGATTTAAATGGATTGCTTAAATGGTCAGATCTGTGGCAGAAGGAATTTAACCCTAAGAAGGTGCGGTGATGGACTTTGGAAGAAGTAACAAGACAAGGTAGTACTCAATGAATGGCAGGCCAGTTGGAAGTTCACAGGAATAGGAGGAGCTTGGAGTGTTTGTCCACATGTCCCTGAAGCCTGCAGGACAGGTTAGTATGGTAGTTAAGAAAGCATATGGGATACTTGCACTTATCAGTTGTGGCATAGCAGGGAGGTCATGTTGGGGCTGTACAGCTGGATTACTGCGCACAGTTCTAGTCACCACACTATAGGAAGGATGTGATTGCAGTGAGGTGATGCAAAGGAGATTCACCAGGCTGTTGTCTGGGATGGAGCATTTCAGCTATGCAGAGAGGCTGAATAACCTCAGGTTGTTTTCTTTAGAGCAGTAAATGTTGAGGGAGGAACGTACTCGAGGGATATAAAACTATGAGGGGCATTGACAGGGTGAATGGAAAACAATTGTTCCCCTTGGACAAAGGGTCAATAAGCAGAGGCATAATTTTCAAGTGAAAGGCAGGAGTTTTAAAGAGAATTTGAGGAAAACATTTTCCACCCAGAGAGTGGTGGGGGCCTGGAATACACTGCTTGGGGCGGTAGTTGATGCAAAAAACCTCACAACCTTTAAAAAGTTCTTGGATGACCATCTGAACCACCATAACAGTGTCATGGGCTAGTGCAGGAAAGTGGGACTAGTGTAGGTAATAGCATAATTTTAACAGTGCAGACTTGATGGGCCAAAGGGCCTCTTCTATACTGTAGGATTCTATGAATACTCAGGTGATAGCAATCAGCAGCAAGACAACACAGTTACCAAACAAGTATAGCAGATTTTTTTTGGAAAGAAAGGCTGTAATGTTATGTCTTACAGTCAGCATGTCAGTTTGCCTTTGAAAGAAATGCCCATGAAAGCATCACTGTTTCACAGCATGTGACTCGAGGGTACAAAGTGCTCATATTCCATCTTATGTCAGATCACTTGAAGCACAACACGCTACATGCTGCTCTGTTCATATACAGTAGATTAAAGTTAGTCCAGATACTCATGTGTTTGTGGAATGTAATGCTTGTACGTAAATCATTTTTGTAACAAATGTCTATGGATTATTTACACTTAGTTTCTTAAGCTCTGGGAAATATCATAAATATTGTTGCATCAGGAAAACACTTTGTAGAGGCAACTTTACAAGAGGAGTTAATTGCCAACTCTCAACTCTAGCCTGGAAGTTTCTGCCATTTTATGAATTAATGTGGTAAAAGTACAGATTCCAGCAGACACCTGGGGAATTCCCCTTGTGAAATCCTGCCGGAGTGTACTCAGTCATCTGTTTGATCCCACCATAATCCCCAATTTCTAACAGATGTTACAGAGCTCTCTCCAATTCCATGATTTTTTTCTACCTTTGCAAATAATCTCATTAAAATTTGTTTTTAAATGTTGAAAACAAGCATCAAATTATGTTATAGGGAAGTTAAAATCCATTGCCAGGGAATTGGCATATAGTAAATGATTATGTATCTGAATATTAACAACATATGGGTCAGGAGGAGAGAGATTGATTTTTTTTTACTGAACACTTCACAGTGATTCAGATCCATACAATCATATCCAGACAGTAACTAGCAGATTACAAATCTTCAATCTCAGCTGTTCAGAAACTATTTTTCATCATTAATCCTAAGGAGTGTTTTAGGAAATCAAATAAAAGCAAATTTTTGCAGATGTTGGAAATCTGAAATAAAAACTGAAAATGCTGAGGAAACGCAAGAGGCCAGGTAGCATCTGCGGAGAGAGAACAGGGTGAACATTTCAAGACCAATATGATTCTTCTTTGGAAAATGTGTTGTTTTCCTGAGAGCTGAGAAGGTTAAGGGGAGATTTAGTGACAATGTTCAAGATCATGAATTGTTTTGAGAGAGTATTTTTTTATCACATTATTTCCAACGGCTGCACGAACAGTAACCAGAGGACATAGATTTAGAGTGATTGACAAAGGACAAAAGTTGGGGTGGGGAATGAATATTTACTTAGTAAGTTATTGTGATCTGTAGAGTGCTGCCTAAAAGGGTAATAATGGAAAGCAGACTCCATGGTAACTTTCAGAATAGAATTGGATTAATACTCCAAGGAAAAATATTGCAGGGCAATGGGAACATGCTGGGGAAACTAATTGGGTCGTCCATTCAAGACACTGGCAATGGACCAAGTGGTCCCCTATTATGCGGTGCCATTCTATGATTTTACACAGAATGCAAGTTTCAGGTCATCCCTGATTACTTTGCCTCTCTCTCTCCTCACCCCTTCCTTCCCCCATGATCACTCTAGCCCTTCACTGCCCCTGTGCCCCTTCTTTGCCATTTCCCTTTCCCTGCAGCCCTGCCCCCTCCTTTCACTCCGTCCTCTCATCGTGAGATACGTTTGCCATCTGAATAAAGCCGGGGTTAATCGCAGTGCTCGCCCCATACACAGCCCCTCAGCAGCAGCCGGCCGCGGTATAATAACCTTTGCCGGGGGCGGGAGGGTGAAACTGAACCCATCGCCACTGCATCAAGCAGCGACGCCGCTTGTCCCTGACCTTGGAGCGGGAGCCGCTGCTGAGTAACTGCAGGGCTCCCCGTTCTCTCGCTCACAGCCGCCGTGCACTCACCTGATCTACCGGCGCTGGGCAGAGATGTGTACCGCCCCATGGGTGTCCTCCGCGGGATTGGACTGCCCCTCACTCCACACTGCAATCCCTCTCTCGCTGATTCATTCTCAGGTCCGAGTGCGGTTTGTTTTTGGAGGCGCGGGGGGGGGGTATGAGTCGAGAGAAGACGCACTCGCGTCCATCTGATGCAGACGGTGCAGTCTCCTCCTCCCGTCCTGAATTGCAGCCTTTCACAGAGAACCTTCGCTTAGAGAGAGGGGAAACGTGAGTGAGTGTCAGAGAGAGAGAGAAGGGGTGAGGGAGCCTGGTGCAGGGAGTCAGACCCTCTGCTGCCTGCCGCTCCAATCTCAAATGCGAACGGAGAGTAAGAATTGTCCAGGGTAACCAGGGACAAGGATACTGTTGTTGGATTGGCACTTACAGAACATTCCATCAGAGACAAGGCAAGATGTGAGTCAGTTTTCCTGATAACCCCCTCACCCCGGGGCTGAGAGAAAGCAAAGTGCAATTTTCCAAAACACATTTTCACCATCCCAGGTCACAACCCTTTGGCAGTTCAGCAAGGTCACTGCGGGACACTGGCTTTCTGCCTATCCACACTGCGGTTGAAAAACCTGATTGTTAAAAAAACCTGCCCTTCTTAGTCTTTCTCAGGTGAGAAAGGAGTAGTCAGACCTGGATATATATGACAGAGGAGTAGGCCATTCGGCCCCTCCAGCCTGCTGAGGTGGAAAGCCACCCAGAGAGAGAGGAGGTCAGTGACAGTCCTGGAGACAATGGCGTGATGTTCAAAAATGGGGCCATGGTCCAGGAGGAGGAAGTGTCTGGAGAGTTGACATTCAGCTCTGACCAGATAGAAGTCACTTGGCCAGACAACAGCTTATGCCCAAAGGGCTTATGCCCGAAATGTCAATTCTCCTGCTCCTTGGATGCTGCCTGACCTGCTCCGATGACTGGAGAACCCTTGGGGGAGTCCTAATTGCATGTCAATCCCAACCTCATTCCAGGAGTTTCTGATTTTCACTGGGACCTTTTAAAGGTGCGGCTTGCTTTGTACAACCCACAGTTGTACTCCCAACATGGCCATCTCCATAACTGGGACAGCAATACATCCTAAATCTCCACAATCTTCATCAAGTCAATCTAACTCTTCAAAGAGTCAAAGTTCACAGTATTGAAAATTGTACTCTGGAGCCACTTTTTCAGGTGAAGCTAGGGATTTTCCTGCCTCCCACTGAGGGAGGTCACTTCACTGAGGACAATTCAGTCTGCACTGGACCTGAGAAACTGAAGCTCAGAAGTTTAGAAGGAGACAGTATACAGTGAGAGAAGGGAGCAGAGGAATTATGATAACTAATGTCACGCTAGCAGTTCTTAATGAAAGGAGTGGGAGGTGGGAGAGAGAATACTTGAGGCAGTTGTAAGTGTAGGGTAACGTCTCCTTGCCAAAGAAACGGCCACAAAGACGAAGATAACAGAAGAGCTCAACATTGGTACCAGTCACAAAATTCATTAAGGCAAAGAAGTAAAAAAACTAACTGAGTCCTTTGCTTAAGTCAGATCATTTAATGTCAGAGAAGGGAAAGAAGGTATTGTAAATCTAGCATGAGGTGAGTTTAAAGGAAGGGATTTCCTGAAGAAGGGCTCAGGAAAAGTCGATTTTCCTGTTCCTTGGATGCTGCCTGACATGCTGCGCTTTTCCAGCAACACATTTTTAGCTCTGATCTTCAGCATCTGCAATCCTTACTTTCTCCTAAAGGAAGGGATGGGTCAGAGAGAAATGAAGTAAGATCTGGGTCAGAGTCATAGAGTCATAGAGATGTACAGCATGAAAACAGACCCTTCAGTCCAACCAGTCCATGCTGACCAGACATCCCAACACAATCTAGTACCACCTGCCAGCACCTGGCCCATATCCCTCCAAACCCTTCCTATTCATATACCCATCCAAACGCCTTTTAAATGTTACAATTGTATCAGCCTCCACCACTTCCTCTGACAGCTCATTCCAGGCTGAAGAGCTTAAACATTAGACATAGAACATAGAAACGTACAGCACAGAACAGGCCCTTTGGCCCATGATATTGTGCTAAGATTTAATCCTAATGTAAAATATAGTATCTTAACCTACGCACTCTTCAACTCACTGCTATCTATGTGCATGTCCAGCAGTCACTTAAATGTCCCCAGGAACTCTGCTTCCACCACCACAGCTGGCAACGCATTCATGCATTTACGACTCTCTGCATAAAAAACCTACCTCTGACATCTCCTTTATACCTTCCTCCTAGTATCTTCAAACTATGATTTCTCGTACCAGTCACTCCTGCCCTAGGGAAAAGTCTCCAGCATTGCTCTATTATTGATTTTTTTTCCTTTCTGATGAAAAGTCATGATCTGAAACTATTTCTCTTTGCACAGGTATACCAAACCTGCAGAGTATTTCCAGAGGTTTTTGACTTTATTTCAGAGTTCCAGCTTCAGCTTTTGCTTTTCCCTAGCATGTGAATACCATACTCTTAAATATCTGCTGCACTATCCTGTCACATACCTGTTTAACTACATTTTCTGAATAACTGGCAGAAAGAATGCATGTTGGCAGAGGGCTTTGAAAAATGTTCTACATTTTTTAAAACTCAAACTGTTCAGCGGTGTTATTAAACTCCTCTAGAACAGATGAGACTTGAACCCAGGTCTTTTAATCCAAGAGTAGAGATACTGGCTCTGCACCACAAGAGCCCTTCACTGGGGCTTTGAAAATCTCAGAATACTGATTAGGGTCAGGCTGTCGTACATGTTCATTAATTGCATCTTCAGCTGCCTGAAGAGCCCTAAACTCTGGAACTCCCTCTCTCAATCTCCCTACCTCTCTCTTGTTTTCCTCCTTTAAGATGCTCTAAAACCAGGTTTTGGTCACTTGTGCGACTGTTTCCTGTTGTTAAATTTTATATGATCATACTCCTGTGAAGCTCATTGGGAGATATTTCTCCCTATGTGAAAGGTATTAAGGAAGTGCAAGTTTTTGTGGTAGTTTGAGTTTTAATCTTAGGAAAGATCTGTAAACTTATGCCACAGTAACTCTGGAAGTTTGTCACAGTAACCGGGCCTGATGCATTCCTGATTCTGCTGCAATGAAACAATGAATGAGCTTTGTTCTGTGTTCAATCAAATAACAAACCTGACCTGAAACAGAAAATGCTTGGAAACAAATTGCCAAAATATATTCCTATTTCTCTTCCTTTAAGATTGCCTTAAATTGGGATTTGTGAATTCAGTGGTGTCTCTGAGGGAGTGCTCAAGGGATCAATGAGATCAAAGGTCTGCGTCAATCAAAGCTCAAAACAAAAGAGTTGGAAATCCACAGCAGGCGTATTCATGTTTGTTACAGACAGGGAAATGCTTAAGAAGAAGACAAGAAATGAGAGCAGGAGTAGGCCATTCAGCCCTTTGAGCCTGCTCTGCTACATATTGTACTTATGGTGGATCTTGGCTTTCGACTTAACTTTCCTGCCCATTTCCCACATCCCTTGATTTATTGAGAGACCAAAACTCTGTCTAGCCCAGCCTTAAATATATTCAACCAAACAGCATCTACAATCATCTGGTGTAGAGAATTCCAGATATTTGGCACTTTGAAATAATTTCTCCTTATCTCAGTCCTAAATGATCAGTACCTTATTCTGTGACTGTGCCGCTTTGTTTCACATTCAGAAAGCAGTGGAAACAATCTACTTTATCAGTGTCTACCCTATCAAGTCTCTACAAAATATTGTATGTTACGATGAGATCACTTCTCAATTCTCTTAATCGATAGGGTACTGAAAAAGTACCCAGTTTACTTCAACAAACAGTACACAGACCAGTCAGGCATGATCAATTAAACAATGCAATCCTTTTCCATGAAAAAAAAATCAGGCAACATGATCAGTTCACATTGGTTCAAAACATCTCCCCTGTTGTTTGGAAATGACATAGTAACAGCACCTAGCCCTTAAATGGACAAAGGTTTGAATGATCCATTTCTCTCAAAGGGAATTCATCGTGGTAATAATAGGCAGATACCAATACTATTAAATTAAGTGATCAATGTCTTGATTGTATCAGGCAGTGACAGGTAATGGCATTTTCCTGGAGAAAGTGAGGACTGCAGATGCTGGAGATCAGAGCTGAAAATGTGTTGCTGGGAAAGCACAGCAGGTCAGGCAGCATCCAAGGAACAGGAGAATCGACGTTTCGGGCATCATTCCTGAAGAAGGGCTAATGGCATTTTCCTGCATCACTATCCCATGCCGAGTCACTGCTTGAATTTAACCCCTGCATAATTGTGCTGAGGGTTGGTTTTTATTTGCAGCACTATGGAGTTTGACGATCTTTTTTATATTTCATAAAGTCCAGCTGGAGGGGATTCTGAACGTGCAGGATGAAGTGTAGCAGCAACACCAACAGCACTAGTTGCCTTGTCTTCAAATAGATATTCCTCCAAAGGCCTGAGTAGGTGAGAGCCCATTACAAATTCAAGAATCAGGAGATCAGCTTTCCTGATATACCTGTGCAACTGTCCCAGGGGTTCTGTCTCATGGCATTTGCTGCTCTGCAGCTTCTTGGGAGAAGACCTTCTGCGCCAGAGGTTGACAAGTTGGCTATCATCAGAGGGCCATCTTTCCCATCTAGTTCTTAGCCTATCCTTGGAGTTCTGCACGCTCTTCCCCTGCAAGAAGAGAAAGCTGAAACTTATCATAGAAATGGACTGTATGAAGAGTAAGAGAGGACATCATTTATGGAGGGCGACTGCGCGGTGTGGGAGTGAAAGGGCAACAGGATGAGGAAGGTGAGTTTGAATGTTGGCCATTTAGATGGAGGTGAGGTGCCTGGAGAGAAAAAAATGAGTGGAGCTATGAGATATGTTGTCCTCAGGATCTCCCATTTAGAAAAATACTGGAATAGTCAGAGTTGGAGCTTGAAACTTGCACATATTATTATGCCACTTACTTTTCTTGCCATTCTGCCTTCCTGAATCCATTGGTACACTGTCTCTAGGTTAGGAGAATCAGAATGTAATTGACATCCTTGGTCACTTCATTCTATGACTGTTTGGTTGGATATGTTGGTCTTTACATCTTGGCTTTTGAAGAATACATTACTACAGCCTCTCAGATCCCACTTAGGAACGCCAGGTAAGGTAGGAAGGAGAGATCTGATTGGGAGAGTGGATGCAAGAATTGGGGGTGGGGTGGGGTGGCTTTACAATGTCTCCTCTCCATTCCAGTGAGTGCTGAAGCCTCAGATCTCCATGTTCACTTCGGCCACTGTGACCTCTGCTAATCCCTTTACCAGATATTATCCCTTTGGCATATGGCACATCATCTCACTTATCCTCTCTGATTGGATGGGATTTCTGGAATTGGGAAGTTAACACAATGACTGTTAGAGTTACAACAGAGCCACTAACAAAACAAAGGTGTTTCTGACCCATTACCAAACCGTACTAGCTGTTAAGTTCCCACACACTGTTTGGAAAAATTTGAAGCATCTTGCAATCTCCCTTTCAAACCTCAAATTATTTTACCATGGTACCATTATTCAAAAAGTGTGCAAGAGAGAGGCCAAAATAATTCCAGGCTGGTCAGTCTGACCTTGGTGATGAACATATTACTAGACTGAATTCTGAGAGATAGGGTTCTATGTTACTTAAGCAGGCATTGATTAATCAGGGATAGTCAATGTTATTTTTTAAAGGGAAGGTTTTGTATTATTAACTTGATTGGATTTCTTGAAGAAGTAACAAGGAGGATTAATGAGGGTAGTGCAGTAGATGTTGTCAACATAGATTTTAGTAAGGCGTTTGACACGATCCCACGTGGCAGACTGGTTACAAACAAAACACGTAATTCAGGGGAATGTGAAGTTGGATTCAAAATCTGCTTGGTGACAGGAAATGAAAGGTAATGTCAGATATTTTTGCAAATGGAAAGCAGTTTCCAGTCATGTTCCACAGGGTTTAGCATCGGGTCTGGTGCTGTTTGTGGTAACTATTATTATTTTATACTTAAATGTGGGAGGCGTGATTGGGAAATTTGTAGACAACATAAAAATTGGCTATTCTGTTTGGTAATGAAAAGGATGGCTGATGAGTAAAGAGGATATCAATGGATGGGCATGTGGCAAATGGAATTTAATCCAGAGAAATGTGAGATTGCATGTTTAGAGGAACAGAGTTGAAAAGTGTGGCACTAGAAAAGCATAGCAGGTCAGGCAGCATCCGGGAAGCAAGAGAGTTAATGTTTCTGGCATAAGCCCTTCATCAGAAATATGGGAGTGGAGGGGCACAGAGAGATAAGTAGGAGGGAAGAGTGGAGTGAAGGTAGCCGGGAAGGTGATAGGTAGATGCAAGTGGGGGGGGGGGGGTGAGGGGGGGGGGGGTTATAATGATAGTGATAGGTCGGAGGGGAGGGTGGAGTGGATAGGTGGGAAGGAAGATGGATGGGTAGAACTGTTCAAAAGGGTCATGTTGAGTTGTAGAGTTGGTTCTAGGATTAGGTGAGAAGAGGGGAGATAAGGAAACTGGTGAAGTTGACATTGATGCAATGTGGTTAGAGGGCCCAAGGTGGAAGATAAGGCATTCTTCCTCCAGTCTTTGGGTGGCTTGGATTTGGCAGTCGAGGAGGCCCAGGACTTGCATGTAATTGGCGGAGTGGGAGGGGGTGTTGAAGTGGTTGGCCACAGGGCAGTGGAGTTATCTGGTGCGTGTGTCCCAGAGATGTTCCCTGAACATTCTGCGAGTTGGCATCCTTTCTCCCCAGTATAGAGGAGCAAACAAAGCAAGGGAATATACAAAATATGGAGGATATTGGAAGGATTAGAGGAAATAAGAGATCCTTGGAATGCATGTCAACAAATCACTGAAGATGGAAGAACAGGACTGACTATTGGAGTAGAAGGATAATGGTGAACACAGATGGTCTGACTCCTAGTCACTATGAAAGTTGGAAATCATCCTAGATTGGGTAAGGATAAGACTCCATATATTCTTCCCTATCACAGTGCAATACAATCTTAACATTCACTCTGACCTACAGGTGTAAAATGATGCTTGGGAGAATATGAAGGAGTGACCAGAGTTATGAATTGAAGTCCATAGAAGGTCAGCAGCTTTGACTTTTTTTCAGGATCTATTCCCAACAGTAACAGAAAGAGCTAAACCTTCCATCACAGTAAAAGCAAGCCTTCAAACAACATTGTTCTTAGACACTGAGTCAAATAACACTCATAATAAATTTATGGCCACATCAAAATGTTATTAATAAATAATGTCCTGTAGAAAGAGGTCCTGGGGCTACTAAGGAAATTATATAAATTATCAAATAGTGAACAAAAAGTAATCCATAGATTTATCTGTACACAGAATGGTTAATACATTCTTGATGATATAGAAAGCAACTGAGGAGAGGGTTGGACAAACAAGAATATATTCTGTTACATTATTAGCTGGGAACCAAGCTAGTGGTAACTGGAGCCAGAGATGAGCTCTACAACCCATTTTGCAAACATAACTAAGGACTGTCCTAGTCATAAATACTCCAATATTGACTCCAATATACCCCAATATTGACTGGCACTGAGATTTATAAGCTTTATACATGGAGAGAACAGATAGATTCAATACAGCTACAGAACATTTGTGTATGTATGTGTTTGCTACCTCTTATACCTTCCTTGGGAATGTTTGATAAGACAGTGTACAAGGAAGCTTTACTTTGTGTCTAAACTATGCTGTACAGGTCCTGGGAGCATTTGATAGAAGAATGTAGAAGGAGTTTTATACTCCCTATCTATCTTTGAATTTAAATTAAATTTTAAAAATGTCTGGATCTATGAATCTTCTGATGACCATGAACCATTGCTGATTGGCGGAAAAATTCATCTGGCTCACTAATATTCTTTTAGGGAAGGAAGCTGCCATCCTCACCAGGTCGGGCCTACATGTGAGTCCAGACCCACAACAACGTGGTTGACTCTCAGCTACACTCTGAAATGCTCAGTAAGCCACTCAGTTCAAGGGCAGTGAGGGACAGGCAATAAATGCTGGCCAGCCAGTGAAGACCATATCTTACAAATGAATAAGAAGAAATTGCATGGGAGTATTTGATGGAACAGTTAAGAGGCAGTTTTACTCTGTGTTTAAACTATAATGTATCTTCCCTATTTAAAAATCACACAACACCAGGTTATAATCCAACAGGTTTAATTGGAAGCACTAGCTTTCGGATCGCTGCTCTTTCATCAGATAGTTCATCACAACCACCTGATGAAGGAGTGATGTTCTGAAACCTAGTGCTTCCAATTAAACCTGTTGGACTATAACCTGGTGTTGTGTGATTTTTAACTTTGTACACCCCAGTCCAACACCGGCATCTCCAAATCCTATCAACCCTAGGAGTGTTACCTATGGGAGCAAAGTAAACTCACTTGACTGAGCAAATATATGAGGGGCAGCTTTAAATGCAAAACAAAGAAAAGCCATGTTTAAACATTCCTGGTGTGCTGCAACTATAAATACTAACTTTGAACTGAGGTCATTATCTAAAGGCTGAAACCTTATCCCATGGATAGAGCAGATCCTCCCTGACCCAGGTGGTGCTTAAGTCAGACAGGATTTGTCCTGAGTGATGTGAGTGTTGTGGCTGTTGCAGGAGCAATTCAAGCAGCTCAATCAAATAGGGCTGGATTTAACAAGGCACCTTATCCCTCAGCTAAAATTTCAATGGGGGCTAGTGGGGGTGCAACTACAATCCTTATAGCTACAGCAGTTTAACTGGGATCAACTTTAAATGTTCAATGTGAGAATGCTACCTATGTCAGAGGCAAGCAGCTCTGCAGCCCCATTAGCACCAACAAGAGTGGTTACTCCTGGGACAACAGGCAGTCCCTCCACACGGAGAAGTCCAGGTAAATTCTGAGTAAGGAGTCATGGCTGGAGTGGGCAGGGGCAGAGAGAAAGGGAAGAAGATAAGGAGAGGCTTAAAAGGGGAAGATAACCAGTGGGCTACTGCCTTGTATTGGTGCAGCAGAACTGAAAAGGAACTTTGTCGGAGTGATAGTTCCTTGTCATGAGGATGAATCAAAAAGTGTGGTGCTAGAAAAGCACAGGTCAGACAACATCCGAGGAGTAGGAGAGTCGACGTTTCAGGCATAAGCCCTTCATCGGGAATGTGATGACCTTTGCTCAGACCAAAAACCTGAAAGTAGAGTCTTTGAAAAAGGGGAAGCTGTTGCACTGCACCTACCATATGGTTCCATCTGACCTGCTGTTACCCTGGGTGTGTCAAAAGAATTTTCAAATTTGGCAGCATTACAAACTTACATGGTCATCACGTTCTGTGGCAAGATGTGAACCCAGAACTGCTAGCTCAGAGGTAGTCACGCTACCACTGCATCTCAAGACTGAAAAGGAGGAACTCCATTTTTCCCATATCAACCTATGCAGCTAACGTCACTGGGTTTCCTGCATGGCATTAGTCTCCCCCCCACATGGGTAAAATACCTTGTAAAAAACTTGTACACCTCAAACAAACCTGTCCTCAACCTCCTTTGCTCCAAGAATTATTCCAGGGGTGAGATACTTCAGTTGTGAGGAAATATAAGAATAATAGGGTGGTCATGGTAGGGGCTTTTAACTTTACAAGGAACTGCCATAGTGTCAAAGGGTTTAGATGGAGAGGAATTTGTTAAGTGTGTACAAGAAAATTTTCTGATTCAGTATGTGGATGTACCTACTAGAGAAGGTGCAAAATTTGACCTACTCTTCGGAAATAAGGCAGGGCAGGTGACTGAGGTGTCAGTGGGGGAGCACTTTGGGGCCAGCGATCATAGTTTTAAAATAGTCATGAAAAGTATAGACCAGATCTAACAGTTGAAGTTCTAAATTGGAGGAAGGCTAATTTTGACAGTATTAGGCAAGAACTTCCAAAAGCTGATTGGGGGCAGATGTTTACAGGAGAACGGATGGCTGGAAAATGGGAAGCTTTCAAAGATGAGATAATGACAGTCCAGAGACAGTATATTCCTGTTACGGTGAAAAGAAAGGCTGGTAGGTGTAGGGAATGCTGGATGACTAGAGAAATTGAGGTTTTGGTTAAGAAAAAGAAGGAAGCATATGTCAGGTATAGACAGGATAGATCAAGAGAATCATTACAAGAGTAGGAGTATGCTTAAGAGGGAAATCAGGAGATAGCTTTGGCAAAAAGGGTTAAGGAGAATCCAAAGGGTTTTTATAAATATATTAAGGACAAAAGGGTAACTAGGGCGAGAATAAGGCCCCTTAAAGATCAGCAAGATGCCTATTTGTGGAGCTGAAAGAGATGGAGCAGATACTAAATGAGTATTTAGCATCAGTATTTACTGTGGAGAAGGACATGGAAGATGTAGAAAGTGGATAAATAGATGGTGACATCTTGAAAAATGTCTCTATTACAGAGGAGGTGGTGCTGGATGTCTTGAAACGCATAAAAGTGGATAAATCCCCAATATTTGATTAGGTGTATCCTAGAACGCTGTGGCAAGCTAGGGAAGTGATTGCTGGGCCCCTTGCTGAGATATTTGTATCATCGATAGTCACAGGTGAGGTGCCAGAAGACTGGAAGTTGGATACTGTCGTGCCAGTATTTAAGAAAGGTGGTAAGAAAAAGCCAGGGAACTATAGACCAGTGAGCCTGATGTTGCTGGTGGGTAGGTTGTTGGAGGGAATCCTGAGGGACAGGATTTACATGTATTTGGAAAGGCAAGGACTGATTAGGAATAGTCAGCGTGGCTTTGTGTGTGGGAAATCATGTCTCATGAACTTGAGTTTTTTGAAGAAGTGACAAAGAGGATTGTTGAAGGCAGAGCGGTAGACGTGATCTATATGGACTTCATAAAGGCGTTTGACAAGTTCCTCATGGGAATCTGTTTCGCAAAGTTAGATCTCATGGAATATAGGGAGAATTAGCCATTTGGATAGAGAACTGGCTCAAAGGTAGAAGACAGAGGGTCGTCGTGGTGGGTTGCTTTTCAAACTTGAGGCCTGTGACCAGTGGAGTGCCACAAGGGTCAGTGCTGGGTCCACTACTTTTTGTCATTTATGTAAATGATTTGGAGCTGAACATAGGCGGTATAGTTAGCAAATTTGCAGATGACAGCAACATTGGAGGTGTAGTGGACAGCTAAGAAGATTACCTCAGAGTATAAGGGATCTTGATCAGATGGGCCAATGGGCCGAGGATTGGCAGATGAAGTTTAATTTAGATAAATGTGAGGTGCTGAATTTTGGAAAAGCAAATCAGATCAGGACTTATACACTTGCTGAACAAAGAGATGTTGTAGTGCAGGTTCATTGTTACTTAAAAGTAGAGTCTCAGGTAGATAGGATAATGAAGAAAGCATTTGGTATGCTTTCCTTTATTGGTCAAAGCATTGAGTACAGGAGTTGGGAGGTCATGTTGCAGTTGGATAGGACATTGGTTAGGCACTGTTGGAATATTGCGTGCAATTCTGGTCTCCTTCCTATCGGAAGGATGTTGTGAAACTCGAAAGGATTCAGAAAAGAGTTGCCAGGGTTGGAGGATTTGAGCTGTAAGGAGAGGCTGAATAGGCTGGGGTTGTTTTCCCTGGAATGTTGGAGGCTGAGGGATGACCTTATAGAGGTTTATAAAATGATGAGGGGCATGGATATGGTAAATTAACAAGGTCTTTTCACTGGGGTGGGGAGTCCAGAACTCAAGCGCATAGGTTTAGGGGAGAGGGGAAAGATATAAAAGGGACCTAAGGGGCAACCTTTTCACACAGAGGGTGGTGTGTGTATGGAATGAACTGCCAGAGAAAGTGGTGGAAGTTGTTACAATTACAGCATTTAACAGGTATTTGGATAGGAAGGGTTTAGAGGGATATGGGCCAAGTGCTGGCAAATGAGACTAGATTAGGTTAAGATATCTGGTTGGCATGGACGTGTTGGACAGAATGGTCTGTTTCCATGCTGTACATCTCTGTGACTCTAAGTTTGGACTTTTTCCCTTGGTGGGGGGAGAAGGCTAACAGGAGACTTGATAACGTTTTTAAAAATCATGTTGGGTCTGAACAGAGTAGATAGGGAGAAATGATTGAGAGCTACAAAAACAATTTTTAAAGTGTTATGCCAAAGGAATAATTGCAACAAAGAACTTTCTCATTCTCAAATGGTTATGGTCAGGAATGCACTTCTGGGAGTCTGGTGGAGGAGATTGGCTCTCTGCACATTTTTATTTTGTGCCAGTGCCTCCTTTTGCATTGTAATAGTTCTGTGATTCTGTGAAGAAGAACATTCCCAGTTTCTGTAACAAAAATAGAAATTGCTTCAACAGGTCAGCAGACCTTGCAGCATCTAGGGAAAGAAATAAGAGTTGACATTTCGGGTCCAGTGATAAGTTCCAACTCTTGTTTCTCCAACCTTACTTTGTAGCTAAAATCTCCTATCCCTGGAATTACTGTTGTCATGATGTTGTTTTAAGGGCTGAGTATGTTCATGAGCCAAGAAACAAGCTGACACTTTGTGACCAGCAGCCAAAGGGGGTATGGGTTGCAGCACGCAGGTATAAGGAAGAGTAGATGTGTTCCTCTGAAAGTACAACTACTCAACTTCTGTCATCATTTTATCTGATGAGTAAACCTATCTTAGTTAAGCTGAACCTACATTGTTTCCTGATCCTACTTGTAACTTTGAATTAGGAAGAAAAAACACAATAACACAACAATTCTGGCAAATCTTCCCTCACCCTATCAAAACCTTCATATCCTTCTTAAAGTGTCCTAACCAGAATAAAGTGCAATACTCTAATAACAGTAGCAAACAAAGGTTTTTAAAAAAATCATCACTTTTCTGCTTCTGTGCTCAATGCCTATTTATTACTATGCCCTGCTATTTTCAAATAATGAGGGTGATACCAATTAACTGCAACAGGTTGCAGGCAGGCCAGCATGTTGGGCAATTTAGTGACAGATTAAATTTAATGTAACAAAGTGAAGTGAAGCTCTTTGACAGAAAGATAGGGTGAGGCAACATAAAGTCAAGACATGGTTCTAAACATTTTTTAATGACAGAGCAACTTGGGGGTCAAACATGGTCAACCTTTTAAAATCAGTGCAAGCCCTCCTTAATTCAGTTAAACCTCTCCAGGTGCCTGTTAATCTTTCTCTGATTATTGCTTCTAAAACCTTACCCATCACTGATGTTAAAATGACAGGCCACAGATACTTGAATAAATATATCATATTCGCCACTCTCCAATTCTCTGGCATCTACTCCATATCTCAGGATGAGTAGAAGATTATGAGCTTTGATAAAGTACACTAGTACTTTCACTATCTACTAGTACTTTCACTATCTACTTCCTTTAGCAACCTGGGATGCAAGCCATCTGACACAAGTGACTTATCCACTCTAAGCATAATCATCCTTATAACATTTTTTTCCAGTATATCCTGCCTTAATGCATTAAAATGTTTTATCTTGAATAAAACTAAAAACTCATGATCTTAAGGCAATGTGACAGGTCCAAATTTGGTTCATTGAAGTGGTGTTATAGTTGGCAGTTACTGTGATTGCAGAGCTGTTTCTTGTGGGATGTTACAGGATTCATAATTGTAGTCTTTGCTTTATGATATGTATCACCTCAGCAGCACTCCAAAAGCTAGTGCTTCCAATTAAACCTGTTGGACTATAATTGGTGTTGTGTGATTTTTAACTTTGTACACCCCAGTCCAACACCGGCATCTCCAAACCTTGGGGACAAGGCTCCTTTTAGAGTCAGCACAGCTCCGAAATCTTCCCAGTCTTGCAGCGTAATGTTTAGAAATTCTAAGAATGACATGATATATAAATAAGATGTATGTAACATGGCTGAGGCAAAGAGCATAAAATTGTCTGGTATTTCTATTAGAGGTGCAAGCGTTAAATTGTATTGAGAATCTATTGGCACTGGATATGTTTTGCCGATTGTAGGAAATTATTAGACTTTGTTTCAGAAATTAGGTATAGTCTGTACACTGAGACTTCAGAGTTCTTCCTTGCAGATGTTCTGTTTTATGGATATTTTGAATCAACCTCTTAAGACATGTTATCACACACACTGGAGTCGGTGAGACTTGAATCCTTTCCACCTCTATTGTAGCTGGGCTTTGTATATTATGAAGGGCCAGCAGCCTTTAGTTAATCTTTATTGATAATTGATGGTTTATAAGGCCTTTGTTTATTAGCTATCATAAGTTGGAAAAGGAAAAGATTTTTTAGCTGAAAATTGGATTAGGAAGTTACTGATGTGATAATAGCCATGATGGCTGACCAATGTAGTAAATATTTTGAACACATTTAGAGGGAAGATGATATCCAGCTGGAACTGATAACCACCTTAGTGGACTTAGCAGTTGCTCAGGAGGGCTTGTGTGGCACAGTAGCATTGCCCCTACCTCTAAACCAGAAGGCCTGGGTTCAAGTCCCACCAGATGGAGAGGTATGTGATAACATCGCTGTTAATTGATGAGAAGCAAAAAGAGAGGAACAGAAATGGGCTTATAGTCTAAATCCCCTGTTTCCTCACTTTCATTGTTACATAGCTGGCTCAGAATGTTGTCCAGCAGTAGAAATAGAACAGTGGATAATTAGTGTGTGGGTGGTGGCAGTAGATTACCTAAGTTTCCCTGCCATCACACCTAACTTAGAGTACTCTCTTTATCACTAAGTAACATTTTAATATTCAGGTTGAACAAACCACCTTTGTTCATTCATCTGGAAAACTCTGACTATGGAAAGATTAAGTGAGCTAGTTAAGAGATAAATATTAACTCAAATTAGAATGAAAACCATCTTCTTCTTTAAATTCACCTGAAGGTTAACCAGACTTACTTTAATTTTCATCTGAATAACCAGTTGATATCAATGTTAAATTTAACTTTCACTAATTTGAATCTTTGGATTCTGGTACTACTCTGTCATTCTGTGGACAATCATGTATAGCTTCACTGGGTAACTATTGAAGGGCCCATGTTCGCCTCCTGAATGATTTCTGCTCAGCAACGTGACTGTAATGCTAGCCCACTTAATGTTCCAAAGGAAAGTTTCATTCCATGTGCAGGGTAGATCAGCAATGATAAAAACATAGGATGTGAAAGAGATTGAGCATTGTAGGCATGTTTAAAGTAATATATGTGAATGGAGTAGCTAAAAAGAGCAATGATAACTGAAGATAATGAGAAGCAAGGATTCCCACGTTTGTGATGCATGCATCAATATGTTACTATGAAAGTCAAGGGCCAAACTATATGTTGTTCATTTGCTGTTGTAATTAAAGTATGTATTGTATTAAAGCTTAAATTTTACTCCCATGTGCATATATTCAGCCTGACCTTTGAAGGCGAATTGCATAGTGGCACAATACAATCAAGTGGCAGAATAAGGGTTCCATGTAACAGTCTCTAAGTGTTCATATTGTTTACAGAGGAAGATCGCAGAAAGGGCTTAAATCAAAGGATCTAAGGCAAATGGCAGGAAGATGTAACCAATGAACTCTTTAAAATATCTTTGACCCAAAACATTGCAAAGTAAGCAATAATGATTTGAAGGAGACACATGTCTCCTTTTGAGACATGTCTCCTTTTGACACATTTGAAGGAGACACAAATAGCAGTGTATTTGTTTAAAGTTAAAAATCACACAACACCAGGTGATAGTCCGGCAGGTTTATTTGGAAGCACTAGCTTTCAGAGCACTGCTCCTTCATCAGGTTGTTGACAACTCCAAATCAGTGTATTTGTTATTTGTTAGTGTCAGTGCTGGCAGAAAAAAGAGAAAACTGGGGGAATTTTTAAAAATATATATAATTTCCGCAAATATATAGAAATCTAATAAAGCAACAAGCTCAACTCCATTCTACAGATGTCTATACAGTTAAACACATTTATCCAGAGGCTCTGTGTCCTGCTCCTTCAGATCCTCAAAGAGAGAAGAGGCTTCATTCATCATGGATTTTATCAATTCATAGACCTGTAAGGGGAGAAACAGAGATTTCATGATTCAGAGATTCATCAGTCATCAGTTAGTAGCTGGGGTAGGGTCAATAGTGGTGGTGAGTTGTAGCACCAAGGTTTCACAGTCAGGAAAATATAATTGGCCAATTAATCCATTTTGTCAAATGAGACTTCCCTTTCATAAATATCTGTTGTCTCTGTCCAAAGATAACATTTTCAAAATGCCCTTTTCTTTGTATTCCTAATAATAGATCTACTTTCCCTATCAGTAATGCCTTGGAGAGATCACAAATACAGTACTGTGGACAAGTTGTGGTCTTTTTACCTGAAGAAGGTTATTGTCCAACAGGTTTAATTGGAAGCACTAGCTGTCGGAGCATTGCTCCTTGATGAAAGAACAGCGGTCCAAAAGCTAGAGCTTCCAATTAAACCTGTTGGATTATAACCTGTTATGGTGTGATTTTTAACTTTGAATGCCCCAGTCCAACACCGGCATCTCCAAATCATACCTGAAATTGGATATATCTGCCTTATAGAGGGAGTAGAATTAAAGTTCACTGGACATTTCCTGGGATAAAGAAATTGTCCTAGTAGGAGAGATTAAGAAAATCTGGCCCTTATTCCCAGGCAAATAGGAGGTAATCTAATTGAAACTTAAAGTTGTTAAGGGATTTGACATGGTGGATGCTGAAAGGCTGTTTCCTTTGGAATTACTGTCTTACAGCAAATAGTCAGACATTTAAGACCGAAATGAATAATTTCCTTATTCAAAGGGTTATGAGTCATTGGATTTCTATACAACAGATAGATGTAGCCGCTCAGTTCATTACAGAGATCAACAGATTGTAGAATACTCAGAATGAGGGTATGAAGATCATATGGGTAAGTATAGTCATATAGGAGATTAGCCATGATCATACTGAATCATGCAGCAGGCTCAAGGAGCTGACTAGCCTACCCCAATTCACACAATAATACTTAATACATATTTAATAAAGATGCTTAAGGTTTTTAAGGGAAAGGTACACATATTCATCTTTTTTAGATGTCAATATTGCCAAGTGATAATATTCTCTCTTCTAAGTCAGAAGGTAATGGCTTCAAATTCCATTGTAAGGAGCTGAGTGTAAATTCTAGGTTCACACTCCAATGCAGTAATGCGGGAATGCTTCACTCTCAAACACACTTTGATATTGTTGCTTTCCTGTTTGTTAGACCCTGCTTTTCCCAAAGTAACTTAAATATGTAAAGCATCTTTACAAACATTCAAAGCACTTCACAGGAGCATTATCAAACAAAATTTGGTACTGAGCCAGAGAATCATGTATTATTAAGCTTGGTCAAATGGGCAGGTTTTTAAAAAAAACCTTAAAACAAGGAAAGAAATGCAGAACAGTGGAGAGATTGAGGAAGGAAATGACACAGCATAGGGTGCCAGGGCATGGTTAACAATAGTGGAATGTTGAAAATAGGGGATACTTAAGAGGGCAGAATGGAAGGAGAACAGACAGCTCAGAGGGTTGTGGGACTGGAGAAGATTTCAGAGATATGGAAAAACTAGAGAATGGGGGGATTTAAAAACAAGGATTGGAATTTTAAAATTGAGGCATTGTTAATCTAGGAACAAGTGTAAGTTAGTGAATACAGGAATGGTTGAAAAAGTCTTGGTGTGAATGAGGACATCAGCAGCAAATTATGGGTGACCTCAAAATTATGGAGTATACAAAAGGCTAAGAGCACATTTGAATAATCAAATCTAAAGGTAACCCAGCCAGGCAGATGCCAGGCTTCAGCCAAATTGATTCAGTGCATGTAATGTCAAGAAATGGTTGGGGGCACTGATTACTGTGAAGGTTGTGGGTCCTGACAACATTCTGGCAATAGCAGTGAAGATGTGTGCTCCAGAACTTGCCATAACCCTAGTCAAACTGTTCCAAGTATGTCCTGTACAGAAAAGGCAGGATAAGTTCAACATGGTCAATTATTGTCCCATCAGTGTGTTCTTGATCATGAGGAAAGTGATGGCATGTGTCCTCAATAGTGATATAGACCAACTCTTACTTAGCAATAAGCTGTTCACTAATGCTTAGTTTTGATCCTGCAAGGACCACTCAACTCCTGACCTCATTACAGCCTTAGTTCAAACATGGACAAAAGAACTGAATTCCAGAGGTGCGGTGAGAGTGACCGCCCTTGACATCAAGGCCACATTTGACCGAGTGTGATATCAAAGAGCCTGAGCAAAATTCAAGCCAAAGGGAATCAGGAGAAATTGTTGTGGTGGTTGGAGTCATACCTGGCACATAGGAAGATGGTTGTGGTTGTTGGAGTTACTCATCTCTTGGACATTTCTGCAGGAATTCCTAAGGGTGGTATCCTAGGACCAACCATTTTCAGCAGCTTCATCAATGGCTTTCTCATAATTCAGAAGTGGGGATGTTTGTTGATGATTGCACAATGTACAGCACCATTTATGACTTCTCAGATACTGAGGCAGTCCATGGCCAAATGCATCATGAGATGGTCAAACTCCAGGTTTGGGTTGACAAATAACAGTACATTCGCACCACACAAATAACTTGCAACAATCACCTTCAATAAGAGAGAATCTAACCATCACCTCTTGACATTAGATGGTATTAGCATTGCTGAATCACCCACTATCAACATCCTGGTGCTTACAATTGATCAGAAATTGAACTGGACTAGCCATATACATACTGTGTCTCCAAAGCAGGTCAAAGGCTAGGAATCCTGAAGTGACAAACTCACTTTCTGTCTCCCCAAAGTCTGTTCACCATCTACAATGTGCATGTCAGGAATTTGATGGATCATTCCCCATTTGCCTCCAGCAGCTCCAGGAATACTCAAGAGGCTTGACCACATCTAGGACAAAATAGCCCACTTGATTGGCACCACATCCACAAACGTTCACTCCCTCCACCACCGATGCTCATTAGCAGCAGTGTTTATCTATAAAATACCCTGTAGAAATTCACTGAGGTTGCTGAGACAGCACCTTCACAAACTCACGACCACAACTGTCTCGATGGGCAAAAGCAAGCTCTTCTCCAAGTCACTCACTATCCTAATTTGGAAACTGTTCTTTCAGTGTTGCTGGATCAAAATCCTGGAATACATACCCTAACTGCACTATGCATCAAATGGACTGCAAGGTTTAAGAGGGTAACTCACTGCCCCCTTTTCAAGGGCAATTTGGCTTGGGCAATAAATGTTGGTCCAGCCAGCAATGTCCTTATCCCATGAATAAATAATAGAAAGTTACTAGTGCTAGCGTGTCTGTGCAAATGAATGTTCAATAAATGAGCCTTGTACATTTACAAAAAGAGAGGGAGCAATTGTCAACACTTTAAAGAGAAGGGGAAACTCAAAACATGAACATAAGAACATAAGAAATAGGTAGGAGTAGGCCATATGGCCCATCGAGTCTGCTCCTCCATTTAATAAGATCACGTCTGATCTTTTAGTTCACTTAGCTCCACTGACTTACACAGTTAGGACACATCAGCAACATATTAATACGTTCTCAGTGAACATAATTTTCTGGCATCATTTGTGGCGAGAGAAATGGAATTAAATTTCCTGTCTGCTATTATTCTTCAGTTAACTCTGTTGCTTTCTGCACAGATGCTGTCAGACCCGCTGAGTTTCTCCAGTATTGCCTGCATTTGATTCAGATTTACAGTATCCACAGTTTTTGCCGTTATACATTATAATTATTCTGGCATCTAGACTTGCACAACCTGCCCTCTGTTGACATATAATTTTGCAGGATTCTGAAGCCTGCTTGACATCAGATCCCTAGGTCCAATGGCCCAGTAAAAGCCCAGGCAATTGGTGTCAGTGACTTTTGAATGACACTATGACTATCAAGCTGAGCCTGAAACTCATTTTGTGAAAAGTCAGTACATTAAAATCTCTCAATAGGTATTTGTTAAAGCCCTCACTGACTTCTCACTATTTTTATTTTATTCTTTTATTAATTTTGGTTAGGAGCTATGATTTATAATCAAAAGATGACTTTTGGACAGTGCCAACAGCTTGTGTTAAAAAGGTAAACAAACCAAACAAGCTTTTGCTTAGTCATGATGTCAAGCCTAGAAGTTAATTGCAGGTTGATTCCTACTCAAAGGGTTCTGCAACTGCTTTGTCACCAGAGAAGAGATGTTTGAAGAGATGGCAGAAGTTGGCTATTAACAAGGTTAGTACCTGGGAGTTGGTACCAGCAAGTCTGGAAAAAAAACCTTATGCTCAACCAAATGGCAGATGTTGTATGGTAACTGGGAGCTGGTGAAGAAGGCAATCAGTTTGAGAGGAAGTGGTCAGAGTTTCAACTGAGTTTTCAACTGTGTTTTCTGAAAAAAAAAAGCAATCTGGCTGTTGATACTACAGCATGAAGATTTGAAAGCTCCCAGCCTAACCACCCATAATGAGCTCTTACAAGTTTGAAAAACTAAGTTGTAAGTATTATCTGAACAAACTGTGTAAAGGTCAGCTTGATTGACATCTTCAAAAAAAAAACCATAATTCATGCCTGTTAGCTGGATAGCTAGCTTGTGAAACAGAGTGAGTACAGATTCAATTCTCACATCAGCTGAGGTCACCATGAAGACCCTGCCTTCTCAGCCTCACTTGAGGCAAGGTGACCCTCACATTAAATTTACCACTCTAATGAAACAGTGGGATGATGGCAATTTTACTTTTGATTGCACCAGAATCACTCACTATTTCATGTCGACTGTAAGACTAGCCAAAACCAGGGCAGAGGAACAAACAAAATGTATCATTCAACTTCCAACAGCAAGAAAAATGGAATGTTGCTTACATTTCTGCTTTAAAACATGAAACTCATTCTCTTGCCTTACCCTGCCACCTCAACATAAATAATAAAAGTTTTTAATAAAGGTTTCTTCTCATTCACTGTGCTGATTGATATAACAGAGAATTTGATAACTCTGAGGCTCTCACCTCGATGTATAATTTCTCTCTGTACATCTGCTGTAAGATGGGGTCTTCCTGATTCAGATCTGGTTCAGGACTTTCCCTGGATGTTGATGGCTGCTTGCTGGACCTGGATGATGGGGGACTGATATGTTTTTTCTCATCTTTACCTTTTGCCTTTTTGGCAGACAGTCGTTTCTACAAGAAAGATGGTGTAGATTAGTAATGCAGCACAGGATCAGGGTTTCACCATGCAACAATCTGTACATGTCATACATGGTACTAAAACAGCAGGCTTAGTAAATAATATTGAGGATTAAGGAGAACTGCAGATGAATAAGTTGGTGAATCAGGCAAAAAGATGGCAAGTAGAATTCAGGCAAAAAGATAGCAAGTAGAATTCAATTTCAGTCAGCGTGATGTTGTACATTCCAATTTTAAAAACATTTTAAAGGTGGAAAGTAATGTCATCTGGCAACAAGACCGATTTGGCACCAGTTTAGTAACAGGGGGTACCTCAAGTAAATAAAGCCATAAAAATGTTAAAGGATTCATAGATTTGAGAGCAATTGTTATAGAATACAAAAATCATGATATAATGGTGAATCTATACAGAAAATGGTTAGAATTTTGAATAACACAAATTCACTATGCTGCTGTCTGGTGTAAGGAAATACAAATTAAAGTGAACTTTAAAAAATGCCCATTTTTGCTTAGAGATTAGGATTCATTTGACATGTGTTATAAACTATTAAGGACAGGTCAGTGTAGATAGAAACAGACCAGCTCAGATATTCCACTGTACCCCAGTGCTGTATCCCTCACAACCCTGTTTAAATATTGAGGGTGACCTCAGCCCTACACCAATCACAGCTTGAAGTGGACCATCTACCCTAATGTCGGGGAAAATTCCACATCCTAAAACCTGGTGGTCAATCAAATGGTTAGCAGCTCTCATAGCCCAGTTATGCCATCAGATGCTGAGGTGACTGTTACTGCTGCTGTGTAAGGCTCCTGGGGAGGCCAGAGTGGCAGACCCGCAAGGGAAAGGAAATGGGAGAGGAGGGAACCAGGAGTCCTTGGATGAGCTAATGCTTTCACAAACAGTGAAATCTATTGGGTTTCACATGGTACCAGTTCTGGGAAAAATTGTTGTTGGGGATGATGGGAAAAGAAGAAGCTTTTATGTGGGTAATATTTCCCTCTTTGGCCAAGAGCAAGTCGGTAACCTAACACCTAAAATGGCAGGCAATGGGAATGCATTATACCCAATTCCATGTCTCTCCAGCCTGTCAATGAAATATAAAAGTCAGCCTATTGTTTCCATTGAGGATCTTCACAAAAGGAGCTAAATACTAGACTGAATGTAAGAGACTTAGAACAGACGGCAGAAAAATGTTTCTTGATGCAGAGAATTACCAAGGTATGAAATTTATGACCAGACCACGTGATTGTATCAGAGACAATGTAATCATTTAAGAATTAGATACATACCAAAGGGATAAGGCAAGACGTCAGCTATGAAGTAAGGATACTGCTTGTGCAGAGGATAAACAGGCGGTATTCAGGTTTAAGGTTTATTCTTTGTTCTGTTAAGTTTTTTGTAACTTCCATTGTGGTTTAAATCCAATGGTGGGCCTGGGAGTAGGAATCACTTTCACTCTGAGATGGGTTGGCTTTTCTCACATGTTGGATTTGAGAGTTTGAAACAGACTTTATTCTACCATGCTTGGAGTTTAGAAACCAGACTGTAGGAAGGAAAACTGTGGGAAGTTTTTAATTTTAAGGCTTTAAACAGAAAACAAAATAAATAGAATTAGGACATGGAATGAAATGCCTTGATTTCAACATAATATGGGGAAGGAAATGTATCATGCATTTGACCTAGATCTTAAAACAGACTATATTGGCTACAGGCTATACATAGCCTGTCTGCAATATTTATGGTGGTACAATCAATTTCAAACTAAACATGGCTCCAAAGCAAAACGCAACGCTAGCAATTTAACAAAGCAGGAAGTAGAATTATAAGAAGCAATCATACCTCCTTTTCCTCCTCTTTTCCAGCAGATTTTGATGCTTTCTTTCCCTTTTTGTCAACTGTTTTCTTGTCATCCTTTTTACCTTGTTTTTTGGGTTCTGCTTGGCAATGGCATTGGGACAGTTGTAGGCAATTTATAGAAAGGAATTTTTAATGGACAGGAAAGGAACAGAGAAATATCTTAAGTTCCAGGTTTCAGAAATGTTTATTTACCAATTCCATATTTTTAAACAAACACTCAATCCAAGGCAGAAACAGAATTTTGCATGCCCTGCCCTTGACATGACATACATACCTAATGCCCAAAATAATGGCTTTAACTTTAAAAATATATTGGAGATTACACTTCATACAAACTTTGATTTTTACAACTCTTTAATATATCTTCCCACATCCCACTGAATATCATTGCTATAATCCATTTCCCATGGATTATTAAACATTCGCTTCTCATGTTCATCTCTTTCACTGTCTCATCCTCTTAGATCTTCAATGTTCTCCTCTCCAGTGTCATTATATCTTAACTTATTCAATCCTTTATTCTGTGGCTGACAGTATAGTATTCATCTACTTCAGTCCCAATTTCTGGAATTCCTTCTTAAACTCATCACCTTTAAAAATCTTCTGAAAACCCATACTTTTAAAAAAGCTTAGTAACTTCTACAAATGTTCCTCCTGGGGTCAGTATCTTTTTAAAATTCTTTTTGTATTTTCTTTATTTTCCACTAAGGCCTCATCCATCCCCAGCAATTACAAAACACTATGTGCTAGTGTCTATGTTGCTACTGGCTAAATGGCTATGGGGCTATAATGGGCTATATAAGGGTTTGATCTGAAATCTGTGCTGAGTAATTGACCTCAAAAGCAAAGGAGGCTACAATCCATCTCTATTTTGTCCTAGCCTGGAAGAGATACATACACCAGAATTTTCGCTCTTTTTTTTGTAAATTTTATTGGAAATTGTATGATGAGTGAAGGCAGGATTTTGCTCCATTGTAATTACAGTACCTTCTTCCCGCTGCCAAATATTGTGCTGATACACAGCTTTTGGCATCTCAGTTGAAGAATGACTATGTGGACGAAATATTGGAGTGCAGCCAATGCTCAGAAATATAAATCTCAGCCTAAGTCAATGCTTTAAGGCATGTGGCAGGAGAGGGGACAGGAGGCTGATTGAACATGCACATCTTTGGGTTACAGTAATAGTATCTCGAAATGATGTAGTGGTTTTTCACAGTAAGGACTCACTTTAATTCTTCCACCCTTAGCTATTCCTCTCCTTGAAGGGTTGACTTGTGTTCAGCAATTTGCTATGGACATAGGATTTCCTGCATGTGGACATATGGGCTTTCCTGCAGCAGTCGGTGAAGTGATGATTAGAGGCAGAAACTCTGGCTGACTTTTTTCTAACCATAATTTAAGTGCTGCCTAGGCTCAGACTGGCTATCAAGTGCAGAATGAGACAGAATTCGAGCTCTTATGACTTCTATTGCCGCAATAGGAAATGTCTATGCCAATGTGTATTTGGAAGGGACATAGAAATTTAACATCTATACTGCACCCAACTGTCAGTTTCTGAAATTTGGACGGTTCAGATTGGTGTCTCCTGCTATTAAATTCTATTTTAGTAATTTATGAAAGCTGATAAAATTGATTGTACACCACCCCCCCCACCCCAGATAAGTTTACTCATTCCCACTTGCATGCCCTATTTTGAACTGGATTTTTTGTTTTGGCAGCGGCAACACCTTCACATTGGTAATTAAAAATGGGACCATTTTCTACTTTTACATTTACAGAAAGATGTCTCCAAATTATGGCACAATTATTATTTGGTAGCCATGGTTTTAGTTTGGACAAAATATAACTAACCAAATGCACCAAACTGGCAGGCAGCATTCCCTCAGTACTGCATTGAAGTGTCAGCCTAGATTATATCCAGAGTGGGCCTTGAATCCAGACTTAGGATCACATAGTGGCGTTGTCACTGCACTTGTAATCCAGAAACTGGATTATTGATCCATGGAATTCAAATCTCATCATAGCAGCAGAAGAATTGCAATTTAATTAATGAAATAATTCAGGAATTAATAATGGTGATCACAAAACTACTGGGTTGCTGTAAGAACTTACCTGGTTCACTTATGACCTTTAGGAAAGGAAATCTGTTGTACGTACCCATTCTAATTTATTTATAACTCTAGATACACACCAATGCTTTTGACTCTTAACCACTCTCCACAATGAACTAGTAAGCCACTCAGTTGTATCAAATGGAAATACGCTGGTCTTGCCAGTGACGCCACATTCCCGAATGAGTTTTAAAAATCCTACAACCTCTCATTCAGAGACAGGGGTGCTCTGCTTGAGCCAAGAGGATATTTCATAATGAAAAGGAAATGATCGTTCTTCAGCGTTGCTGATTCTTTTCCAGACTAAGTGCAGAGTTTTGCTAATTTTACTAATTTTGTGAAAACTTTCTGTTTGCTGGCTGCATTAAAAATGCACTCTTGTACAAGCAAGTCCATTCAATACCATCTGCGCACACTCCATCTTGCCTACATGACAACTGGAGAGTGGAATTCCCATTTTCTTTTGTTGCGACCCTTTGCAAAATATCCCATGATTCTGGTTTTAGACTAGCTACAAACTAACATTTTCATATGAAAAGCATGCTGATGATTGTCAGGTCATTTTAAAATCTAAAGCAGACAATTGTTAAACACTGGTCTGAAACACACACAAGTCAATAGCAATTTCCTGAAAATACTTATTTGTGGGTCAAAGGCATTGAAGCAACATTGTTAGAACTAAGTTCTCCAATTCAATATTTTCATCAAATCAATGCCTATTACTGTTCATTCCGGAGATAAAGATGACACTTCATGGCTCTGTTGGACTGTGCATTTGTACAGAATTACACAACGCTCTTAATTTTCAAAGAAAAACACTTTTTTGGTGGCCTTTCCTGGAGCAACCATTTATTTACCCTCTGGTAAAACCAACCGCAATGGTTATCACTGTTTTCATATTTACACACTTGAAGATTAGTGGCAAGATTGACAGGCTGATAGAGTAATGTTGCTTTGCAAACTTCATGTTCATCCTTTGGAGAACAAAATGGAGCAGTGTAAAGATTTTGGACAGATTAACAGTCTGACAAGCCAGTCAGGCTCACTCAATAACCATCTTTATGGCAGTTTATAGAATACTTAGTCTCATAGGACAGGAGGATTTAATAGATTCCACAAGCCCGATCATGAGGCAGGGTCATCTATTCCCACCAGACCTGAGTATCCTGATGAATGTCAACACAGAATTGAGAGTCAGAACCCCAGTCTCCATTCCACAACATGGTCTGGAGCAGGGTTCAATCCCCAAACCTTTATGAGATGGGTATGTTCCCACTGAATCAAAGGCTGGCTCCATCTGCATTAAATAAATTAGGAACAATTCAGGCAATTGGTAAAGAGAGAGAGAGAGAACAACATAGTTTACAGTAAACGAAGTGCTGAAGAAATCATGACATTAAATTAAATCACTAAAACCTTTATGCACATCCAACAGTGTGATGCGGTAAAGCCAACAATTACAGAGGCCAACTCAACATATCATGATTATACTTTCATGTTGAATAATGAATTCTATTTTGTCTATGACAATGTCATATGAGTTTCTTGCAACAAGATTGGGTCAGTTGGGGAGTAGGTGTTGTGAGGAACACTGCTTTTCCACTTGATTGCCCACTATTAAGCAAGTCTTTACAGGCCGCACCGAGGTTTCCTCTTTTAGATTGTAACACTTGCTGCAGAATACACATTCACAGCACTATTTCTTAAAATGTGGCAATAGTGTATTTTTAAGAAGTGCTGTCAGGGTGGCACTGATTTTGCAAATTAGCAACAGCTCCAGCAAGAGAATTTTGTTCGATGATGCTCCTGCAAAGTCCCTTGGGACATTTTACTACATTAAAGGTGCTATGTGAGCGAAAATTGTGTACTTGTTGCTAAACATGCATTCTGTTTACCTTGTGCTCTATCTGGTCTGTTATTAGCTGATATCACTGTAAAGGTTTTGCTGTAAAATATTGTAAACATAAGAGTTGCATATGATGTGCCAAACTGAAATTAATACAAATTCACAATTTTTTTCTTGAACATGTGCAATATACACAGTGGGGTAAAAACAATGACTGCAGATGCTGGAAACCAGATTCTGGATTAATGGTGCTGGAAGGGCACAGCAGTTCAGGCAGCATCCAAAGAGCAGCGAAATCGACGTTTCGGGCAAAAGCGCTTCCTGCACCACTAATCCAGAATATACACAGTGGGCCTATTTACAGTATTCTATATTCATGTTGTTGATAGTACTATAGTAGATAGAAATAAATGTTCATATCCAGAGATAGAAAGAAAACTCATTATTTTTAACATTATTTTTTGTTATTTGTTAATGGGACATGGGTATTGTAGGCAGTCCAGCATTGTCTTGAGAAACCAGAAATGAGCTACTTTCTTACACTGCTACAGTCCATGTGGTATAAGCACATCCACATTCTGGTAATAAAGACAGTAATCGACAGTGAATATATTTCCAGGTCAGGACAGTATGTGGTTTGGAGGAGAATGTGCAGATGGTGGTGTTCCTGTGCATCTGCTGCCCTTCTCCTTCTATGTGGCAGGGGCCGCAAGTTTGGAAAGTGCTGTCAAAAGTCAAAAAAACTTTGCCAAGTTGCTACAATGCATCTTTTTGATAGTACACACTGATTAAACTGTGCAGTGGTGATGGAGGGTCTGAATGTTTAAGGTAGTGGATTGGGTGATGATCAAGTAGGTTGTTTTGTCCTCTTTGGTGTTGAGCCACTTGAGTCTTGGTGAATTTTCACCCACCAGACTAGTGCATAGTATTCTATCACACTCCTGACTTGTTAACAATGAACAGGTTTGAAGAATCAGGAGGTGAGTTACTAGCCAGAGAATTCTTAGCCTCTGACTAACTTGAAGTCACGTTATTTATATGACTGGTCCTGGTCAATGTCTGATCAGTAGTAAACACAGGATGCAAGAAACAATGATTAGATTCCCTCTTGTTGGAAAAAGTTAATGACAGACCAGGTATTTGTATGGCATAAATGCTATCTACCACTTATCAGCCCAAGCCTGAATATTGTCCAGATCTTGATACGTGCAGCACAAACTGTTTCACTTGAGGAGTCATGACTGGTGTTGAACACTGTACATTCACCAACAAACATCCTCAGTCCTGACTTTATGTTGGAGACGAGGATAGCGATAAAGCACCTGTACATCAATGAGCCTAGGACACTATCCCAGGGAGCTCCACTCAAATAATCATAGTTCTGTCCTGATTCCCATTGACTATAGTTTTTCCAGGACTCTTTCATGTCACATTCACCGTCAATGATTGCAGGACACACCAATATGATTTGCATCTAATGTATATGTGGCCTTGATTGTGCAAACAAGTATATTTGTAATAATACTCTTGATAGTAAAATGAGAATACCAATACTAGAATTGAGAGGTTATACCTATCAGCAAAGATATAAAGATGTTTCACTCTTTTCCGTTGTAAAGATAAAATTGAGGAATGATCTGATAGTAGATTTTAAGATTTTGAAAGAGTTTCAGAGAGTAGATATAAAGATGTTTCTACTTGTGGGCAAGACAAGAATTAGGAAGTTTTAAATACAATAAGATGAATAGGGATTTCAGAAGACATTTCTTTGATCAGGGAATAGTGAGAATGTGGAACTCATTACCACATTAAGCAGTTAAGGTGAATAGCATAGAAAGATTTAAAGGCAAGTTAGATAAACATGGAAGAAAAGAGAATGGAATTGAATTGATTGTCATGTGTACTGAGGCACAGTGAAAAGCTTTGTCTTGCGAGCAATACAGGCAGATCACAAAGTTAAGTAGCATAGATAAGTAAATAATAGGCGAACAGCAGCAAAAACAAAAACACAGGTACAGGCGAATGTTAAGAGTCAGGCTTCTGTACTTTCTCCCCGATGGTAGAAGTTGTAGAAAAATATAACAGGATGGGATGGATCTTTGAGAATGCTGGTGGCCTTTCCTGGACAGCGGGCCTGGTAGATGGATTCTGTAGATGGGAAGTTGGCCTTTGTGATTGTCTGGGCCAAGTTCACCACTCTCTGTAACTGTCTCCTTTCTTGAATGATACAGTTGCCATACCAGATAATATACATCCAGACAGAATGCTCTCGATGGCACACATATAAAAGTCGGCAAGAGTATTTGCCGTCATGCCAAATTTCCTCAGCTGCCAAGGGAAGAGACATAGTTGGCCTTTGTAACCAGTGTGTCCACATGAAGAGTCCAAGAAAGCTTGTTGTGGATGACCACTCCCAGGAGCTTGACACTCCCCACTTGTTCCACCTCTGTGCTGTTAATTTAAGTGGGGGGAGGCATGAGTAATATCCCACCAAAAGTCAATAATGAGTTCCTTGGCTTTGCCGGCATTGAAAGCTAGGTTGTTCTCAGTGCACCATTTTTCCAGGTCTTCCACCTCCTGTCTGTAGTGTGTTTCATCGCCATCTGAGATTTGACCAACTATGGTGGTGTCATCAGTGAACTTGTAAATGGCATTAGACTGGTATTTGGCAATGCAGTCATGGGTATACAGTGCGTACAGTATTGGGTTGAGTACGCACACCTGGAGGGCTCCAGTGTTAAGTGTTAGTGAGGATGAAATATTGTCCCCAGTCGTCACTGATTGTGGCTTGTGGATCCGGAAACTGAGGATCCAGTTGCAGAGAGTGGGGCTTCGTCCAAAATCACTAAGTTTAGTTATCAGTCTCGAGGGGATAATAGTGTTTTAGGCTGAAGTGTAGTCAATGAATAGAATTCTTACGTAGCTGTTCTTGGTGTCACGATGTTCTAGGGAGGAGTGAAGGGCAAGTGATACGGCATCTGACGTGGATCTGTTGGTCCGATAGGCAAATTGGAGTGGGTCAGGATTAGTGGGGAGGCTGGAGTTGAATGCCATGACCAGCCTTTCAAAGCACTTCATGACCACCGAAGTTAGGGCCACTGGGTGGTAGTCATTGACACTTGCTGCATAAGCTGAAAAATGTGTTGCTGGAAAAGCGCAGCAGGTGAGGCAGCATCCAAGGAGCAGGAGAATCGACGTGTCGGGCATAAGCCCTTCTTGCTGCATGAGCCTTCTTAGGCACAGGGATGTTGTTGGCCCTCTTGAAACAGGCAGTGACAGTGGCCTGCTGCAGGGAGAGGTTGAAGATGTCCGAGAAGGGCTCTGTCAGTTGATTTGTGCATGCTCTGAGTGCACACCCTGGTACTCCATCCGGTCCCATAGCTTTCCTTGGATTCACATGAAGAAAAACTGATCTGACCTCTGATGCAGTGACTGTTGAGATAGGTTCATCAGGACTTGTTGGAATTGGTGTTACCTCTCCGCTGAAATTGTGCTTAAAGCAAGCATAGAAGGTGTTGAGACGATCTGGGAGAGATATGTCTGCTAACTTGCACTGTTTCTTTTTAGAACCTGTGATGTCATTCAGTCCTTGCCATTGTCACTGGGTGTCTGTCTGGGTCTCTAGTTGGATTGGTATTGGTCCTTGGCTGTCTTAATGGCTCTGCGAAGGTTATACTTCCTTATGTTTGAGTGAGTCTCCTTATCTGAAGGCCTCACGCCTGGTTTTTAGCAGGTTCTGTATGTCCTGATTCATCCAGGGTTTCCAGTTGGGGAACACCTGGACTGACTTCCTCAGTATACAGTCCTCCACACACTTGCTCATAAAGTCTGTGACGGTGGTGACGAACTTGTCCAAGGTACCTGCGGACTGTTTGAACATGGCCCAATCAGCCGATTCCAGACAGCATCGGAGTTGATCCTCTGCCTTCTCTGACCAGCACTGGACTTGTATCCGGAAGAGGGTCTCCTGCTTGAGCTTTTGCCTGTAACCTGGGAGGAGAAACATGGCATTGTGGTCGGAGTACCCGAAATGAGGGTGGGGAATGGAGCGGTAGGCATCCTTCACAGTAGTGTGACAGTGGTATAAAATGTTCGGGCCCCTGGTGGGGCAAGTAATGTTCTGGTGGTACTTGGGCAACACCTTCCTTAGATTGGCTTGATTGAAGTCGCCAGTTACTGGGGTTATTGGGGTTTGATAAAGAAAGTTGGGAGCAGACTCATGTGAAGCATTAACATTGGTCTTGCTGGGTCTACTGACCTGTGTTTGGATTGTATATACTTTGTTATGTTGTGTACTCTGATATGGTCCATGGAAAGGAGCGGTCATAACTTAGTTTGCTGTTGTAATTCCAGTTCTAAGTTGTTTGGGATTCAATTCCACCCATCTACTCTAGGTTTCCTACTTTAATTTTAATACTCACCTGTACTAACTTAGATATTCTGACTATTTTACAACTTCCTACACTTGTTCTTGTTTCTACTTAACAAGTGCATTAGAACTACCATCCTCTGTCTCAACATTAGATGCAGATGTGTTATTAACTCTTTTTGTTATGTGTCTACCAATCCCTGACTATCTTTAATGACCTATGAACACCAGATTGAATTAGTTTATCCCACCTGGATACTTGTGGCGTTGCCTCTTTAAGAACTGACACTTGACTGTGTCATACAGGACCAAATTTGTTTGGTCCTAATTTTATGCAAGCCTCTTGTACGTGTGGATAATCTACTATTTATCTAGACTGGTTTCAATCTCTGCAAATTCTACCTTACACTTATCTTTCAGCCATATTGCTTGCTGTTGGCAAAAAGTTAGTAAAAGGATAATGGAATAGGTTCTCCTGTGTTCTATATTGGTTGACATTAAGCAGTCTAAATTGATACTCAGTATTTTAAATAACAGCATTATAACTGCAATTTTTTGAACTTGAAACAAAGTCAGCTCTGTCTGTCTGTCCTCTTGAGACTTAGGTTTTACAGTCCCCTTGTATACGTTTATGTAACTCAGTGGCAACGTATGTCTCTATAAACTGCTATTACTGCATAACATGACAAACTGGTTTCACCAATTATCTATTATTTAAATTAAGGAATTTGTTTTTGACACAAAATTATGTACTTTTGTAATCTATTAACTGATTTCGCATTTACAGAGTTAGGTCAGATAAAGAAAGTTAACTTCCACAATGAGGAGACTTTCCTTCAAGGTTGAGTCTGAGACACATTATTAGATCAGTGTAAGTTGAGCTTTACCTCAGTGACTGATGCAAATTCCATTGTTCTCAAGTCAAAAGTCAGTCCCATTGTCAGTCCTAACCTCCCTCCTTGATTAGTGCCAAATTCACAAAGAAACAATGAGTTACAGTCAAATCTCTTTCCTTCTCTGCTTTAGTTAATGGGCACTCTTTGTTATGTATTAGTGGTGCTGGAAGAGCACAACAGTTCAGGCAGCATCCAAGTAGCTTCAAAATCGACATTTCGGGCAAAAGCCCTTCATCAGGAATAAAGGCAGTGAGCCTGAAGCGTGGAGAGATAAGCATCTGCAGTCATTGTTTTTAACTCTTTTTGTTATGTGTCTACCAATCCCTGACTATCTTTAATGACCTATGAACACCAGATTGAATTAGTTTATCCCACCTGGATACTTGTGGCGTTGCCTCTTTAAGAACTGACACTTGACTGTGTCATATAGGACCAAATTTGTTTGGTCCTAATTTTATGCAAGCCTCTTGTACGTGTGGATAATCTACTATTTATCTAGACTGGTTTCAATCTCTGCAAATTCTACCTTACACTTATCTTTCAGCCATATTGCTTGCTGTTGGAAGCAAAGTTTGTACCTGTGGAACTAGTGTGGATTCTAGGAATCCTACCATCAGGAGGAGGGTGATGATGCACTGGAATGAATAGAAAGAAATGTGACAGAAATAATTTCAGGTCTCAGTGCTCTCAATTATGAAGAGTCCATTTTTTTATGAAGCTGAGAGGAATGTATATTGTTATTCCATTTGTCCTCCGCAGAGGGACTTAGCAAAATGAATCTAACATCCAGCAAAAAGTTGATACCCTTTTAAGATATCTAATAACCATGTGATTGGGATCAGGACTGGGGTAGTAATAAGCAGAAACCCACAACAATGTGAACAGGACTCTCACAGGTAATTCAGGCCATGATAGTGTCACATCAAGATGTAACAGGTTATGAACATTTTAAAATTCTGAAGTATGTTTGAAGGAACTTTGCTTACAGAGAATTAATTGGTTCATATGCTGATAAGATAGACTTTGGTACTGGACATCAAATGGGTGTACAGAGTTTGTGATAGGGTAAAGTGTGCACTGGCTCTGAAGCAGTGTGACCTGAAGGGCTTCGTGACTTTTCTTTCCTTAACAATTTATGTTCTTAACATCAATATTAATGTTTCCAACCTGTCCAAAGGTTTCCTGTTGAGAAATAACTTTTTCCAACCATTACTAACTTACCCAGAATGATAGTGGCTATTGTTTCTAAATAACATTGGATTTATATAGCGAAACCTATAAATGCACTGGAATGCAGTTCTATATGCTGAAACACAATTGATGAGATAATTAGCAAGTATGCGGTCATCATAGTTTACTTGTCCTTAAACTCAAAGATATCAAAACAGGCTGTGTCTTTCACCTAATCAAGACCCATATATTAAGATTACATTGATTTCAGAACCAACTCCGAGACTTGTATGTGTGAATTAGCTGTGCAGACGTATGTCATCATATCTTGATGGTATAACTTAGACAAATTTCACTCATTCTATAAGAAAGTACACTATTCATTACTTTCTCCAATAAAATAGCAAGCATGATACCACCTAGTCTAATATTTATTCACTGATCATACTTTTTACACTATCTTTGATAGGTAGCAACTCCTGAATCATGGCCTTTGACATTCATTTCAATTGCTCAATAATAAAAAATAGCTAATTCTCTTGAATGACCTGATACCTCAACATTGCAGGATATTCTGCATAGAGATCCTCCACATATTGCTCTTCTATTGAATCACTTGCTAGAACCCACTTCACTCACCTGTTTGTTTCCAGCTGAACTTTGGCCAATAAAGGTCATAATTGTAAATGATGTTTAGCTTCAAATCAACACAGCATTGAGAACTGTATATGTTTGGAACTGCCAATGTTCAGCATGGATTTCCCACAGCCTTGGTCAGTGGTTCTCAAACACTTATGGTTGAATAAATACTTTCCAACTGATCACCCATGAAGGAAAATAGCACCCTGGGAAAACTTGTATGACGTTAGTTTCTAAGATTAACAATTGTATGTACAATTTTAAAATATTCATAACAATCTCCTGATTCTGATACAAGGCTGAATTCAAGGAGAAAGTGAGGACTGCAGATGCTGGACTTTGAATTTGACACTGAATTCATCCATAGCTCACCATCAACCTTGGTAACTGAGGGTCTACTTGTTGATTAAAAGATATTTGGACAAGTACATGAGTAGGAAAGGTTTAGAGGAATATGGGCCAAACACGGGCAAATGGGACTAGTTGAGTTTAGTGAGACTTGGTCCGTGTGGACTAGTTGGACTGAAGGCTCTACTTCTGTATGACTCTATGACGCTGTCTATGTATCATTCTCAACACTCCACGTTCACTGTCCTACTCGGTTAGATAGCCAAACCAGATACGACAGCTGTACTGTGCTTCAACCTCCTGGCTCACTCCAAGCGCATCTTTATATGTTTATTCTTGACCAAGACATGTTCCCTCCAACAATGACCTAGGGAGTCAACTACCAGCTGCTAAATACTTCCAATCATGTGATACACCCCAGGCTGCAGTGGAATAATAAGGAGGAGATTGTAGGAGTCCTGACATTAATTTTTAAATGGATACAGGAGAGGTTTCACATCAATGGTATGGAAACTATTGGAAAAAAATTCCAAGGGACAGAATTAATCTCCATTTGGAGAGGCAAGGATACATTAAGAATGGTCAGCATGGCTTTGTCAAGTGAGATCATATCTGACAGGTTTGTTTGATTTTTTTGAGGAGGTCACTAGAAGTATGGATGATGTAGTGGATATGGACTTCGGTAAGGTTTTTGACAAGGTCTTGTCATGGGAGACTGGTCAATCAGGTAAGAGCTATTCAGGACAATTTGGTAGCTGGATTCAAACAGGCTTATTGGCAGGAGGCAGATGGTGATGGTTGAATGTTTTTTTTAATGGCAGGAAACCTGTGTTTACCGACACACTGCAGGGTTTGGTGCTAGGTCCCTTGGCATTTTGTAGTGTAATTGAATGCTTCTAAAATAAATGTAGGAGGTATGAGAAGTAAATTCGCAGATGGCACAAACTTTGGCACTGTGATAAAAAGCGAGGGGGAAAGCCTTAGGCTGCAGAATGATAAAGACAAGTTGATCAGATGGACAGAACAATGGCAAATGGAATTCAATTTTGAAAGGCCGTGCGATGATGCATTTTGGGAGAAGTAACAAGGTAAAGGATCACACAATAAAGGATAGGACCTGAGGAAATAAAAATAATTGGAATGATCTTGGTTGTGCCTGTCCGTAGATCCTACTGGTGGATAAGGTGGTTAATAAGGCATATGGAAGTCTTGCCTTTATTAGTTAAGACGTTAAATACAAGAGCAGGCTAGTTGTGATGGAGCTGTATAAGACATTAGTTAGGCTACAGCTGGACTATTGTGTACAGTTCTGGTCACCAGACAATAGGAAAAATGTGTTGGCACAATGCAGGTGGAGAGGAAATTCACGAGGATATTGCCTGAGCTGGAGCATTGCAGCTATGAAAAGAAAATAGATAGGCAGGGGGTGTATCTCTTAGAGCAGAGAAGGCTGAGGGGGTGGCCTGATTGAGTTGTACAAAATAATGAGGGGTATAGAAAAGATAGACAAGAGACTTTTCCCCTTAGTAGAGGGATCATAGTCAGGGAGACTATGAAAAAGGGTAGGAGGTTTACAGGGGATTTAAGGAAGATTCTTTTCACCTAGAAGTTGATGAGAAGAATAATCTAAAGCTCAATGCCTGAAAAGCTGGTAGAGGTGGAATCCATAACAACATTTAAGTATTTAGGTAGAATTATGCAGCATGGAAACAGATCCTTCTGTCCAACTGGTCCTTGTTGACCAGATATTCTTAATTGATCTAGTCCGATTTGATGATCACCTGAAGTGCCATAGCATATAAAGCTATAGACCCAAGTGCTGGAAAAGCAAATCAGAACAGGGCTTATACCATTAATGGTAAGATCCTGGGGAGTGTTGCTGAACAAAGAGACCTTGGAGTGCAGGTTCATAGTTCCTTGAAAGTAGAGTTGCAGACAGATAGGATAGTGAAGAACGCATTTGGAACGCTTGCCTTTATTGGTCAGTGCATTGAGTTCAGGAGTTGGGAGGTCATGTTGCGGCTGTATAGGACATTGGTTCAGCCACTTTTGGAATAGTGCGTGCAGTTCTGGTCTCCCTGATATGGGAAGGATGTTGTGAAACTTGAAAGGTCCAGAAAAGATTTACAAGGATGTTGCTAGGCCTGGAGGGTTTGAATTATTGGGAAAGGCTGAATAGGCTGAGGCTGTTTTTCCTGGAGTGTCAGAGGCTGAGAGGTGTCCTTATAGAGATTTGTAAAATCATGAGGGGTATGGAAAGGGTAAATAGACAAGGTCTTTTCTCATGGTGGAGGAGTCCAGAACTAGAGGGCATAGGTTTAAGATGAGAAGGGAAAGATATAAAAGGGACCTAAGGGGCAATTTTTTCATGCAGAGTAGTGCGTGTATAGAATGAGCTGCCAGAGGAAGTGGTGGAGTCTGGTACGATTACAAATTTAAAAGGTGTCTGGATGGGTATATGACTAGGAAGGGTTTAGAGGGATGTGGGCCAAATGCTGGCAAGTGGGATTAGATTTATATAGGATATCTGGTTAGCACGTACCAAAGGGTCTGTTTCTGTGCTGTGTACCTCTATGACTCTATGACCTGTAGGTATCTGCAGTTTGAGAACCAGTTTGAGAACCACTGCACTAGGCTACATTCCTACAGCTTGCAGAGGATGAAAGTGGACACTATCGCATGTTATGTCAGAAATGCACCCAGAGCGGTTTTACCTGCAGTTTATGAGCTTAAAAAATAACACAGAGCACAGTAAAGCAGCTTTTCTTCGGAACTTACGGGTTTCTTCCACGATGACACTCCCTTCAGTCTCCTTTTCAGGCAGCCCCATTATTTCCCTGAGCTGTATCGAATAACCAACAAACACATCCACTGTTTCTTGCCAAAGCTGATAACTGTAGCAGAAGAAATATGGAGAAGCAGTTCATTTGTGTAGAAGTGCAGCAAAACAATACACCTGTTGTATACATGAGCATTTCAACATAAATGCTCTTCAGTCACTGCTGCATATCCGGTTTTAGGGCTTTCACCATAATACTTCTGAGAACCATCAACATACAATTCCAAATCCATGCCATCTAGGGAATATTCTACTATACATCACTGTTGGTCCTCCTCCTCTATACAACCAAAGCACTCACGGGTTATTTCCTCTGAACTATTTCTTGAACTGTGTTATGTTCCCATTCTGCATCTCCCAGAGACTTAGTAATATGGCTTCTCAAGATGTCCTTCAACTGTCAGATATTTTATCACACCAGGATAGTGTGTTTCATGTGGAACACTTCACCATTCATTGTGAGTGAGTGGCTCACATGCCTCTGCTGCCCATTATGCACAATCAATGGCTGCCTCCAAGTGGGAGTGCAGCTGAGAAATGTGCCATCAGCTGCATCTGGTTTCTATGCTCCTAAACCAGTGAGGCCCATAGCACCTTCTGTTGTTGTGGACATACCAGCTGAAAGGCCATTGATAGACTTTTATTGGGGAATTATACTAGGAATATGGAATAAGCGTGAGTAATCATGATTACGATACAGATTAACCATGATCTAACTGAATGACAGAATAATCTTGAGGGACAGAATGGCCTTTACCTCTGTTTAGACAACAAATAGGTTCTTAAAAAAAAGTTAAATGGAGAAAACAATAGAATAAAGGGCTAACTATTGGTTCTCTCTGGAACCAGGACTCAGATTCTATCCAGAATATCGGGATCAAAGTTTCCTTACTGTTACGTAAAGTGTTGTTGAGATTTGGTGGCAGACTAAACAATACCTTTCAAAAGGGATTTCAGGAAATTTTGAAGCGAGAAATTTGGGGTTGTGGGGATAAGGAAGGGAAGTGGATTGAATTAGATAGTACTTTCAATGAGATGGCACGGGTAGCATAAGCTGAACGATCTCCTTTTGTATTGTTTTACTCCATATTTCCAAACTGATGGTAAGGTTCCCACATGAAAGAAGCTGCTCTCAAAAGAAGCCATATTCCTGAAGCATGAAATCATCTTTATTTTGGTAAACTGACTTTGAGCTGACCATGTTACAAAGGTGCTACAAATGGCAAACTATTACATTCAATCTTTTGGTTAGTATATACTTATTCAAAAGCTTACCCAACTTAAAAATAATCAAACAAATCATGGGTTCAAGGAGTTCCACTTACAGTACTTTGTAGAAAATATTCTCTTGCAAATTGCTTGGTGCTATGCTGAGTTCAAGCACTTTCAAGTTGAGCATTTCCAGAACCTTATTCTTATGTTTCTCATCCATCAGTGATGCTAGCACATCCTGTCGCAGGAACACATTTTAGACAAACAGAGTCTCATTTAAATAAAAGAACTGCCTCTCTTTCATCAATGCATAGTTTCCAATTCGAGTGCTCCAATGAGTTGCACCAATGAATTGTATGAGTTGCATTTTGCACCAATTCTACTCCAATTAGAAATCAAGGAAATGGCATTCAAAAAGGTTGCAAGTAAACCACTAATTGATGAGATGTGAATACGACTTCAAAGCAAAACCGCACGAGTTACTCTTGGGTAGGATAAGTACAGTTCAATCATGTTGCAACGTTCATTTTGTGAATCCGCTTTGGATTTTTCTTAATGTTGCTTGACAGGCAAGAATTGAAAGAGCACCACATCAAGCTGGAAGTCACACAACACCAGGTTATAGTCCAACAGGTTTATTTGAAATCACAAGCTTTCAGAGTGCTGGTCCTTTGTCAGGTGAAATCCTTCACCTGATGAAGGAGCAGAGCTCCAAAAGTTTGTGATTTCAAATAAACCTGTCAGACAATAACCTGGTGTTGTATGACTTCTGACTTTGTCCTCCCCAGTCCAACACTGGCATCTCCATATCAGATCAAGCTGACCACACCATGTCTTGGTCCACGTGAACCAACTAAAAAATGGAAGTTCACTGACTCCGAAGGCAAAGATATGATGCCATTTACACTATGAAGAACTTGGAATGACATTTTTGCTGTTTACATTCAGCACAATAAAGATCATTCAATGCTTTCTGCCTGTACTGACTCGAAGAAGGAGTTATTTAATCAGCATTTTTGCCCTGCACTTTACTGAAAACCCTAGAAATATTTCCCTTTCTTTCCCAAATCGGCCTCTTCCCCAGCCTTTAAATCTCCTGGCTAAAATTCCTATCCTCATACTCCTCACAGAATTAGAGCTTTGCATGCAGAATGACAAGAAGCTACTTTCATAATAACAGTGAGGCTTAACTCTGCATGGGATTGATGTTGTTGGATCTTGAGTATTAACACTTTTCGAGAGTCAAGCCTTGCTCTTCCACTACTTGCTCACTGGTTCAAATAAATATCCTACACCAGGAACAGGACATAGGATAAACCTGCCCTCCTCATCCAATGAAGATCGGCCAACGAGCCTGACATCAGGCTGTTCTTAATAGTAGAAAGGGATTAGTCTGCCACTTTCGTAAAGTATAAACCTTGAAAGCTCAACATCAACAGGATCACATCAGTTCCCCTGCCATAGTCAGAGATCAGAAGGAAACATCATATTTAACAATCAGATGAATACAGCTACTGCATATCATCCTGAACCCCATAGAAACAGAGGAGTAGAATTAGGCCATTTAGCCCATCAAGCCCACTTCAGCATTCAAAATGATCATGGCTGATCTTCTACCTCAACATTATACTCTCATTCTCTTCACATACCCCTTGACACCTTGAGCCTCTAAAAAAACTCTCTTTTTTAAAAAAACATATTGAATGACTTGGCCTCAACAACCTTCTGTGGTAGAGAAAGGTCTGTCTGTCTGTGGGTATTGGATATTTATTTGAACTAAAAGCAAGGATAGGAAGAGCCAGGCTTGAATCTGAAAGAGTGTCAACATTCAGGATATGATGACACAGATCCTGTAAGGCACTGTACCTTACTGCTAATATAAGGGCAGTTCCTTTAAAGTTTTTTGGCCATTCCATGTGTTCTTATTATGTGAGGAGAATGAAGCTGGAAAGTCTAGCCAGGCATTGCCAACAATGGGCCACCTTTCAGCATTAGGAGGAGCTAAGAGACAATGGACAAGATGCATAGAGTAATTTGTGGTTCATTCCAAACAAGAATATACGTGATTAGAGCAATGATCCTAGTTTAAACTGTTTGTCCCCATGTGCCTAATAAGCCTTGTACATTACCTGCACATAGATACCAGTGCCCCTCACATTGCCACCACTACTTGCGCACACTGGTGAACAGGAGATTAAATGCACTGAAGCACCATGAATCCCTCAGCACTTTGGCTCACATATAGAAGAATGGTTCCAGCAACAATCTTGCCTTTAAGACAAGTGGTCTGAAAACTAGGTCAAAAAGATTACAAACTACAGAAAATGAGACAGAAAAATATATCCAGGGTATAGGAACTTAGAGCTTATTGCATTTCACTAGGAATTTGTGGGCAGCATCAAAAAAGGGACCTTGAATACTGCTGGATTGCCAGCCCATTGGTATGACATGCTGTGGCATGAACAAAAAACGCAAGTTCTCTGAACAAGTACAGCACAATGCTCCCGCAACCTGATTAGAACAGGCTCCCTAGTTATTGGATTCTGATGTATCACCCATTGGTCTTGGTGGCCATTGCCTTCAGAGAAAACAAATTTAGGAAATAGGAACTCCCATGCCTACAAAACAAATAAACAAAAGTGATTTCGTCTAGTTCTTAATCCCTGTAAAGGAAGTACATATATTTGTACTTAAATCTAAATCACTGCAGATTTACAAGAAACAGCAGAAAAACAGAACTATACCTTTCTAAAAGAGTCAATTGACAAGTCCCACTCAGGTACAGATTCGCCAGATGGTGGAGCTTTCTTGATCTGCATTACCTCTTTGGGGGTTTTTACATTCTCTGCTGGCTCCAAATGACGACCATATTTCCTTCCATGGGAACGGCTCTTCTCCTTGCTTTGCTTTTCTGAATCATTAGCTCTGCTAGGTGAGGTGTCTTGATGGTGTGATTGATGAGAAGATGCTTTCCCATGGATGCGAGTCTTCTGCCTGGGATGGTCATCTGCTTCATCAGTTGGAGTTTTGCTGGTTGGTGTCCTTTTATCATGATGCTTCGTTTGCTCTGTATCTTGAGAAGTTGCTTTGCCAGAAGAACGTGTCTTCTGCCTGGAGGACTCTTCTGCTTCATCAAATGATTGATGTTTAATTGGTGTCCTAAAATCTTGGTATATTGTACTATCTAGATGAACCAGATACTTGCTAGAGGTTTGGCTCTTGTCTTTGGGCCCTGTGAAGGGAGGAATGTTACTATCTTTGGGTTGGTTTTCACTTGCTGCTTCTGCTTCTAAATTATTGTGTATGAAGCACAGTTTCCAAATATCCTTGAGGCTTTGCACTATGCCATACTTGTAGTGCAGCTGCAGAGGAGATAAACATAAATTCTGGTCAACCAGATTCTCTGGCAAATCCTTCAATGCAAAATGATCAGAACAGGTTCTGCTATGATTTTATTTGCTTTATCACTCTTTCCTCTTTCCCCAAGGAATCCAAGGTAGTGAGCATTTCCAGTAAATTATTTGATAATGGACAGAGCAATATACTATAGATGCTAGAAATCTGAAACAGGTCAAGCAGTATCTCTGAAGAGAATGAAAGTTAATTTTTCCGATCAATGACCTTTAAACAGAACTGAAGAAAGACAAATCTATACATTTAAAACCTCGGAAGAGGGGAGAGGCTATTGACCTGAAAAGTTAACTCTCTTTCCCCACAACTGCTGCCTGACCTACTGAGCATTCTGTTCTTTTTCTGTTCTTATTACATGATGATGGGAGCGTGTTACTGTCAGAGAGTCAAGGGGATGTGGATTTCAATGGAAGCCTTTAGTATTGCCTGTTATTTTTAAAGGATATCAACAGAAACCCCTCGAGGAGTGTGAATCATCACTTATAACATCTCTCTGACGGCAAATAGTAGGCTCTACATATAAACATCTTTCATAAGAGACATTGCCTTCAATGGCAAACAGTGTTATTAGTATTATTCATTCTGGAGGGCAGACAGACATGAAACTGCATACAGTGAGTATGAAAAATAGCAGCAGTGTCAGTAGCAAGGGACAAGCTTTCTGATGTATAATTAGTTAGTTAAGTCATTTAAAGAGCTTGTTGTTAGTTTGTTAAAGGACCAGTTTTATTTTCTATTTGTAAGGAGTGGGTTACCAAGTGGTAGTAGCATCCCCACCTCTGAGCCAGGAGGACTGGATTCTAGGAAAACTGTCTAGAAAGTACCTATCAGAAAAGATTTGATGTTTCATCGGAACCAAGAAAGGGAGAAGTAAACAGTGACACCATGGGGAACGAGATGCAATGATGGGACTGAACCAAGAGGGAACATTGAAGGTGGAAGTTCGGGAAAAGCCCTCTTTCACAGGTAACCTGATATGCTATGTGAGAAGAATTCTCTCTCACATCTCTGCAATCTTGCAAAGGCATTTTGTGAGGGAGAGCAAGATTGGAGGGGCTTAGGAAGGCAGTGTTCAATTCCTTCTGCTTATGGTTTTCACTGGCCCGTAACGGAAGGATATTTAAGGAAGAATACATTTAATTGGCCATGAGGGAAGGACATTAGAGGAAATGGATCAAGCTTCTCTGATTCTGTTTCCATGAGTGATGAGGAGTATTTGCCAGAGAAACTGCAGACTCCCAGGCAACAGAGGAAAGGAGGACAGATTCTCTATTAGGATACTCTCTCAGTGGGCACTTTAAGTATTTTACATCGGTATTTATTACAGAGAAGGTGTAGGAATCAAGAGGGGGAGGGGGTGCTGTGATATACATGAATAAATTAGCATTGATTCATGTTAAAAGTGCTTTATTAACAGTTTTAGAAGGCTTGAATATAGGAAAATCCCAGGTCCTGATAAGAAATATCCCAGGCCACTGTGAATGGTATGAGAGGAGGTTAAAGGAGTTCTGAAATTAATCTTTGCATCCTCTCTGGCCACAGGAGGTGTGCTAAAAGAGTGAGGAACAGCCAATGTGGTACCATTATTTGAGAAAGGTTGTAGGGATAAGCCAGGAAACTACAGGCCTGCAAGTCTAAAGTCTTTGGTAGAGAAACTATTAGAAAAATAGCAGACATTTCTTAGGTGGAGATCATGCCTTGCAAATTTAATTGAATTTTCTAAGGAGGTGACGAGGTGTGTAGAGGGGGATGGTGAAGTTAATGTAGCTTATATGGACTTCTGTACAGCTTTTGACAAGGTTTCACATACAGACTGATTAAGAAGCTAAAACCCCAGGATAATTTGACAAACTGAATCAAAAATCACTTTGCAGCAGGAAGCAGGTGAAAATGGTTGAAGGTTTTTATGTGACAGGAAGTCAGTGTCCAGTGCCATACTACAAGATTCAGTGCTGGGTCTCTTGTTGTCTGTAGTGTACATTAATTACCCAGATGTGAAGGTGGGAGTTATGATCAGCAAGTTTGTAGATGACATAAAAACTGATGGTTTGGTAAATAGTGAGAGAAAAAGCCTCAGACTTCAAGATGATATAGTTGGGCTGGTCAGTAGCAGTTAACCGTGGAAAATGGAATTTAGTTTGGAAAAGTGAGAGGTGGTGCTTTTTGGGAGGATTAATGAGGCAAGGGAATACACATTGAATGACAGGACCTTGGGAAGGACAGAATATCAGAGGACGAGAGGATCTTAGGGACCTTGGTGTGCATGTTATAGATCTTTGAAGTTAGATAATTGGTTAAGAAGGCATATTGGATACTTGCCTTTTATTAGTCAAGGCATTGAATTTAAGGATATTATAATGGAGCTGTATATAACATTAGTTTGGCGATAACTAAAGGAAGAATGTCATTGCATTAGAGTCATAGAGATGCTGTAAACAGACCCTTCTGTCCATAGAGAGTTCCATGCTGTAAACAGACCCTTCCGTCCAACTCGTCCAAGCCAACCAGACAAATTAATTTAGTCCCATTTGCCAGCACTTGGCCTATATCCCTTTGATTCAATTTCAAAGCTACTTGGAGCTGCCTGAACTGCTGTGCTCTTCCAGCACCACTAATCCAGAATCTGGTTTCCAGCGTCTGCAGTCATTGTTTTTACCTCTACATCCCTTTGAGCCCTTCCTATTCATTTGCCTTTTAAATGTTGTAATTATACCAGCCTCTACCACTTCCTCTGGCAGCTCATTCCATACACGCATCATCTACTGCATGAAAAAGTTGCCCCTAAGGTACCTTCTAAATCTTTCCTCTCACCTTAAACCTATGCCCTCCAGTTCTGGACTCCAGCACACCAGGGAAAAGATCTTGCTTATTTACCCTATCCATGCCCCTCATGATTTTATAAACCTCTATAAGGTCACCCCTCCGCCTCTGATACTCCAGGAAAAACAGCCCCAGCCTATTCAGCCTCTCCCTATATCTCAAACCCTCCAACCCTGACAACATCCTTGTAAATCTTTACTGAACTCTTTCAAGTTTCACAACATCCTTCTGATAGGAAGGAGACCAGGATTGTACACAATATTCCAAAGGTGGTCAAACCAATGTCTTGTACAGCCGTAAGATGACTTCACAACCCCTACACTTGATGCTCTGATCAATCAAGGAAAGCATACCAAATGTCTTCTTCACTATCCTAAATACCTGTGACTCCACTTTCAAGGAACTATGAACCTGCACTCCCAGGTCTCTTTGCTCAGAAATACTCCCCAGGACCTTACCATTAATGGTATAAGTCTTGCCCTGATTTGCCTTTCCAAAATGCAGCACCTCACATTTATCTAGGAGATTAACCAGGAGGATGCTTGGACTGCACTGATTCAGTTATGAAGAGAGTCTGGATTGGTCGGAGTTGTTTTCCTTCAAGCAGAGAAGGCTGAGGAGAAACCTGATTGAGGAGTACAAAGTTATGAGGGGTAAAGATAAGGAGAAACATTTCCTATTATTGGAGGAGTCAATAACCAGAGAGTATTTTTTTCAGGTAAGTAGCAGAAAGTTTAAAGGGGATTTGAAGAAAACCTTTCTCACCCAGAGTATGGCGGATATATGGAACTCATGGCCTAAATGAGTGATAAAGGTGGAAACTTCAAGACATTGGAGAACTATTTAGATGAATACTTGAATCACCACAGCATACAACGCTAGGGGCCAAGTGCTGGAGAATGGGATTAGAACAGATAGATACTTGATTACCAGTGTTACAACATGGGGTAAACCCCTCTGCTAATTTAAACCAGACACACAGAAAAGCTCACCTCGTGCCGTAATCTGTTAAATTTCGAGTGGCAAAGAACTACCCCAAATATCACCATTTAAAGAAAAGTTTAACAATTTTATTCATTAAGTCTAAAAAAGAATATTAGACAACAACTATTTACAACTTCTTTCTCTTAAATCTATCTTTTACCTCCCACTCTACAACACTGGTCCAATAAAAGTCCCAATTAAGATTTACAAAAAGAAATTACGTTTCAAAACCAGCCAGCTGTGTCGATTCTCCTTTGTAGATTTTCCCCTGTAGATTTTCCTGGGTCATCTTTTGTTCAGTTTTCTGCTGCACAAATTTCTTATGGACAGGTACTTTTCAGAGAGCTATTCTGCTAGCAGTCTATTGGTGCTAGCTGCTTTTTGCCATTCTCTCCAACTGTTCAAAATACCTATTTTATATACCCCAAAACATCAGACCATCTCAATGGTTTGATGTCATCAAAACATTAAAATTTGAATTTGATTGGATTTTGGTAAATTGGGGCATAATTTAAACTGATTGGCTGAATTTGAATTTGTTGTCCACCATGGCAACACAACCAAATGTTACATTTTTAAATTGTTCAGCACACTCTGTGCTTTCAGTCAGTCCTTGCCAGCTTTCAGTCTCTCTTAGATGTATAGTGCACACCTATACCTTCATAACATTACTAAGGACACGATCGGCTGAAGGGACTTTTTCCATGCTGTAAAAACTACGACTCTATCACACTGTCAACCCTCACTTCCTATTCTCTTGGTTTTCACCAACATAAAAGAAACACTAAGTCTGCCTTAGCCCAAAACATTTCCTAGCATACATTATATATTTACATCAGAGACACAAGTGATGTACAAAGAGGCACTACTGACAAGGTAGCTCACCCACATTCAATCCGACTGACATGGTAGACTGATCTCATAGCCATTCCTCATGACATGGTGGCTTGTGCTCACAGCCACACTTCTGAACATAGAAACCTACATTCACAGCCACTCCTTTGAAATTCTACCTCTGTGGTTGAACACAAGGTAACGATGTAAAAACAATAACTGCAGATGCTGGAAACCAAATACTGGATTAGTGGTGCTGGAAGAGCACAGCAGTTCAGGCAGCATCCAACGAGCAGCGAAATCGATGTTTCGGGCAAAAGCCCTTCATCAGGAATACAGGCAGTGAGCGTGATGTGTGGAGAGATAAGCTAGAGGAGGGTGGGGGTGGGGAGAGAGTAGCATAGAGTACAATGGGTGAGTGGGGGAAGAGATAAAGGTGATAGGTCAAGGAGGAGAGGGTGGAGTGGATAGGTGGAAAAAGAGATAGGCAGGTCGGACAAGTCCGGACAAGTCAAGGAGACAGTGCTGAGCTGGAAGTTTGAAACTAGGATGAGGTGGGGGAAGGGGAAATGTGGAAGCTGTTGAAGTCCACATTGATACCCTGGGGTTGAAGTGTTCCGAGGCGGAAGATGAGGCGTTCTTCCTCCAGGCGTCTGGTGGTGAGGGAGCGGCGGTGAAGGAGGCCCAGGACCTCCATGTCCTCGGCAGAGTGGGAGGGGAGTTGAAATGTTGGGCCATGGGGCGGTTTGGTTAATTGGTGCGGGTGTCTCGGAGATGTTCCCTAAAGCACTCTGCTAGAAGGCGCCCAGTCTCCCCAATGTAGAGGAGACCACATCGGGAGCAAGGGATACAATAAATGATATTAGTGGATGTGCCGGTAAAACTTTGATGGATGTGGAAGGCTCCTTTAGGGCCTTGGATAGAGGTGAGGGAGGAGGTGTGGGCACAGGTTTTACAGTTCCTGCGGTGGCAGGGGAAAGTGCCAGAATGGGAGGATGGGTCATAGGGGGGTGTGGACCTGACCAGGTAGTCACGGAGGGAATGGTCTTTGCGGAAGGCGGAAAGGGGTGGGGAGGGAAATATATCCCTGGTGGTGGGGTCTTTTTGGAGGTGGTGGAAATGTCGGCGGATGATTTGGTTTATGCGAAGGTTTGTAGGGTGGAAGGTGAGCACCAGGGGCGTTCTGTCCTTGTTACGGTTGGAAGGGTGGGGTCTGAGGGCGGAGGTGCGGGATGTGGACGAGATGCGTTGGAAGGCATCTTTAACCACATGGGAAGGGAAATTGCGGTCTCTAAAGAAGGAGGCCATCTGGTGTGTTCTATGATGGAACTGGTCCTCCTGGGAGCAGATATGACAGAGGCGGAGAAATTGGGAATACGGGATGGCATTTTTGCAAGAGATAGGGTGGGAAGAGGTGTAATCCAGGTAGGTGTGGGAGTCGGTGGGTTTGTAAAAAATGTCAGTGTCAAGTCGGTCGTCACTAATGGAGATGGAGAGGTCCAAGAAGGGGAGCGAGGTGTCAGAGATGGTCCAGGTAAATTTAAGGTCAGGTTGGAATGTGTTGGTGAAGTTGATGAATTGCTCAACCTCCTTGCGGGAGCACAAGATGGCTCCAATGCAGTCATCAATGTAGCGGAGGAAGAGGTGGGGAGTGGTGCCGCTGTAATTACGGAAGATCAACTGTTCTACAAAGAGACAGGCATAGTTGGGGCCAATACGTGTGCCTATGGCTACAACTTTGGTCTGGAGGAAGTGGGAGGGTTCAAAGGAGAAATTGTTAAGGGTGAGGACCAGTTCAGCCAAACGAATGAGAGTGTTAGTAGAAGGGTACTGTTCGGGACGTCTGGAGAGGAAAAAATGGAGGGCTTGGAGGCCCTGGTCATGGCGGATGGAGGTGTAGAGGGATTGGATATCCATGGTAAAGGTGAGGCGTTGGGGGCCGGGGAAACGGAAGTCCTGGAGGAGGTGGAGGCCGTGGGTGGTGTCTTGAACGTATGTGGGGAGTTTCTGGACTAGGGGGGATAGGACAGTGTCGAGGTATGTAGAGATGAGTTCAGTGTCTCAGCATGCTCCTGCCCCAATGGGTCGGCCAGGGTGGTCAGGCTTGTGGATCTTGGGAAGAAGGTAGAACCGGGCAGTGCGGGGTTCCCGGACTATGAGGTTGGAAGCTGTGGGTGGGAGATCTCCTGAGGTGATGAGGTTCTGTATGGTCTGGGAGATGATGGTTTGGTGATGGGGGGTGGGGTCATGGTCGAGGGGGCAGTAGGAAGAGGTGTCCTCGAGTTGGCATTTGGCTTCAGCGGTGTAGAGGTCAGTGCACCAGACTACCACTGCGCCCCCTTTATCCGCTGGCTGAATGGTGAGGTCGGGATTGGAACAGAGGGATTGGAGGGCTGCGCGTTGTGAGGGTGAGAGGTTGGAGTGGGGGAGGGGGGGTCAACAGATTGAGGCTGTTAATGTCCCGGCGGCAGTTGGAAATGAAGAGGTCAAGGGCAGGTAATAGGCCAGCGCAGGGTGTCCAGGTGGATGCAGTGTGTTGGAGGTGGGCGAAGGGGTCCTCGGAAGGTGGGCGTGAGTCCTGATTGTGAAAGTAACGATGGCCTGCTCATATTTCCTGTCTGGATATTAGTGGTGGTGCCTGGGCAGAAGGCACTCCAAAGGTTGTTGCATTGGCATTGCATGTCACAGAGCATGTCTTGATACATGCTTCGCCCACCACATGTCCCATTGGAGGTGGATGTGGATGAAAAACCTTGTGGCCCCCTCATTTCTATGTTGACATCTTAGCCATCTCATGGCACCCTTGACCACTGAAGCATAGCTGGTGTCCACCCCATGCTTCATTAAAGCTTTTATGACACTGAAGATTTGATGCCACAGAGTACTTCATGTGTTCGGTGCAAGTTAGTACTGTTCCTGTATGTACTTGGAGTGATGTCATAAATATACACTCTATAAAAATGGCCACCTTCTCAGTGAAGACACTTATAGACCTTATGCACAGAATTATTGTGAAATACAAAAGATGATAGATTCCTCAGTTCTTATTCCCTAACTCCAATTTACTTTAGGTAAGATCAACTTTGGCACATATCTCAAACAGATTCCTCACATGTCCTGTTGAGAAGCCTAGAGTCTGTTCTTCATTCTCCAGAACCCATTCTGCCTTGCCTCAAATTTTCCCACTCTGACAGAGCATGTGCTTTGTTCTCTGCCATCCTCTCTCATAACACACACAGATTCACAGAGGTGAGGACATCTACATTGGTGGAGGATGTATAAATAAAACATGGTGGTGCATGCCCCAGGGTGGTTCATGGGGATGTTATGATTGTTGTGTGGGCTTTTGTTCTTTTGAGGCTGACCCAGTGTAATTCAAATGAGAGGAGATTATGAGAGAGTGGAATATTTGACAGATACGTATAATGGTAAGTACAAAATTAAATGTCAGCTTAGGAATTGATGAATTATTGCACAGGGAGCAATGTCAATCAACCTGGACATGAAGATATTGAGATTTCACCTTGTCTAAGACCTGTTTCTTATAAGCACAGCCATTCTGTCCAGGTCAAGGGCCACCTTCACAAAATACATTAGCAGTGCTAGCTGTGGCACCTCTCAATTACTTTCAATTCCTGTTTAGCCTGCAAGGTGAAGAATGATGCCATGAACACAATGCCTCTTTTCCTTACCACACATTGTAGGAGTCTGCACTCCAGCCTGCAATCTGTTCTGACCTATGCTTATTTGTTACAAAGGCTGCTGGGCACCTCACTCCTATGTTCAGAAGAATCCCATGCACCCTGATGATTGTTCTCTTTTTAATACTCTAATGGTTGCTCACCAGGATGCAGTCCAAATTTGTGCTCACCTTTCCATAGCTGTGAAGGTCACTGAAATACAAAGACACTGTACCCAGCTGCTCCTCAGCACGTCTGTACTCTTGACTCATGATCCACCTCTCTCCATGCCTTCTTGGTGAGTCTTTGCAGGCTTTCTGTTGTTACTGGGAAAAAGCAGGATGCTTCTTCTATCTGTCATCACTTCTGGTAACATCGCCAGTGTGCGATCTGGTGAAGGTAGTGGTTGTGCTACAGCAGGTTTTCGGTATTGCCCATGGCAGGAGGATTCTTCTTTCACATTGTCCTTTGTTCGGCATCCTCCATCGACCCATGGCCAAATGGTTACATTAACAATGGCCTGCATGTCAAACTGGGCTAACCAGCGTCTTAATCCCACCTCCACTTGCATCCACCATTTCTAATTGGACAGTGAGTAAGAGCCTTGGCCACCAATATGCAAACTGTCATCACATGAGATTGAAGGCTGCCACCAATACCAACAAACAGCAACTCGTATGCATTGCACGGTTGACGCTGGCAACCAGAAATTAACATAACATTGAGGTCCTGGCCTAGATATTGAAATTCTGTCGTGTATTACACAAATTATTTCAAGAAAAAACATTTGACTAGAACAATTCTGCTTGGAAACATTTTGATTCTGAATTTTCAGCCTCTGTTTTACTTACATCATCCCATTGTCTCTCTCTCTCTCTATCTTTGGATATCAATTCCTCTCTATTTTTACTGAAAAAGTACTGTGGACTATGACTTTAAATTATACATACTAAATAAAATGTGCTATACCACTTCTTGACACCATTCATTCATGTAGAAAGGAAATTAACTATGCTGGAAATACTCAGAGCAGGCAGTACCTGTGCATAGACAAGCAGAATTAATTTTTCAGGTGAATATTTTTTGAGCAGTACCTGCCTTTATCATATGTCTTCTAACTCATTGAGGATATAAAATGTTATTACGTACATTATTGTAACCACCAGCTTTGCATCTGTATGTACCACAGTTATGACTGGCACCTTCTGTTGTCAACCTTAAGTGAAGAACATTCAACCCTTCCGCCCTGAAAATACAGTCAGCTATTCTGATTATTTCAAGTTACCACAAGCTTACACCGGGGTTCTTCTTCTCAAAGAGCTCTTGCTCAATTAATGAAATTTCAACAGGAGATTGGGATCGCTGTGGGGTGCGCACTCCATCTATCACCTCGTTCAGGAGCTGGTTAATTATGGTCATCTTTTCTTTATTCTCAAGTTCTTCCTGAAGTGGAGAAAGAGAGAAGAAAAGAATAGGCAACAATTCTGAAGGATGCGAAAATCCACCACTCGAGTTCTCTAACATGCTTGATTACAAGATTCAGGAATTGCTGAAACACAATCAGAAATTACAGTGAAAGTTACAGTGCATTTATTTTTCAAAAAAGGAACACATCAATATTTTCAAAAATGAGAATCCTCAAAGTGGCTCAGACAAGGTTGTGCAACAACAGCAAATAATTCTGAGCTCTGAGACAATTTCATGTCAAGATTTAACCTGTCATACTTGTGATATAAAGAACAAAGAATATCAGGATCTCACAAATAGACTTCATCAAAACAATAAATGGCATTTGCATATTTTATCGAAGACAATTTATAGTTCATTGGCTGATTCTGGCATTCAATTGCTATCAATCCTATATCGTCTACAATTTGATAATTTATAATAAGACATTGGTCAATGTCTATTCACAGGGATGCAGCACACAACGCCACTCCACTTCAACTCATTTGACATTCAAGGCACCTCCTATCCACAATCACAGCTTTCTGTTTCTTAAGTATTGTTTATTGTGAGGAGCTTTCTGATGCCTTCTGCATGTTGAAGCACATCATATGTACTCTTGTGGTAGGTAAGCACTAGATTAGCTTCGACAGACATTTCTCAAATGTGTACACAGAGTTACAGAATTATTGCAACAGAGGAGGGGATCATTAGGATCACAGAATCCATGTCAGTTCTCTACATAGCCATAATGGTATCACTTTCCGACTGTATTCCTGTAGTCCAAATGTTCCTTCAAAGGTGCACACAATTTATTTTTGAAAATGTTAATCGTCTCCACTTCCATCAACTTCAAAGGCATCATTTACCATTCTCTGCACAAAAAAAGCTTCTCTGTCACATTCACATCTCTTCCCCAAAATCTTAAATCAGACCCTAACTCCTTGTTCCATTAGCTACTGGTAACAAACTTTTTCAATCTAACTCATCAATTTCATTTGGAGTCTATAAGGCTAACTAACTCATCTTACAAGATTGGAAGGTGCAGGCTAAAGAGCTTTGATGAGTTGACACAGCACATCTCGTGGATGGTACACCACTGGATTGTGGAATTTCTAGTGTGGAGGCAGGCGGTTCAGCCCACTGGGTTCACAACAGCCCACTGAGGGGCGTCCCACCCAGACTCACCTCCCCTTCCCTATCGCCTTGCATTTCCAATGGCTTATCCATCAACCTGTATATCCCTGTGACACTGTGGGGCAGTTTGGCATGGCTGGTGCATTTGACCTGTGGGGCTTTACGCTGTGGGGACGGGGGCCCACTTGGGCACAGAGGGAGTGTGCAGGCTCTGTGCGGGCGATCACCCAGGGGAGTCTTGGGCCTGGATCTCTGGTGCTGTGATGCCAGCTATGCTAGCCACTGAGCCACCGTGCCACCACAATGTGGCTGGTCCAGTTCAGTTCCTGATCAATGGTGAGGATGTTAATTGTGGCTTGATAATGGGTAAAGGGGCAATAGTTATATTCCCTCTTGTTGGAGATAGTCACTGCCTTGAGTTTGTGGCATAAATGTTACTGGCCCCTTATGAACTGAATGTTATCTTGCTGCAAATGGACGCTGTTTGTTCCAGTATCTGTGGAATCACGAATGGTGCTGAGCATTATGCAATTATCAGTGAACATCCCCACTTCTAACGTTATAGTGAATGGAAGGTTATTGATGAAACAGCAGGGAGTGACTGGGCCTGTCCTGAAAAACTTCTGACCTCCAACAACCCTAACCATCTCCCTTTTGAATTAGGCATGACTCCAGCCAGTTTCGAGTTTAGCCTGTGCTTCTCATTGATTCCGGTTTTGCTCAGGCTGCCTGATGCCACACTCTTATTGAACGCAGCCTTGACATCAAATGCAGTCACTCTCACCTCACCTCTGCTTTTTTGTTGATGTTTGTACCAAGGCTGTAATGACAGCAGGAACTGAATGGCCCTGGCGGAACCCAAATTGAGTGCCAGTTTGCTGGCAGCTCCATTGCAAGTGGCATTGGGTGGTACCGTTGACAACACCTGCCATTATCTTGTTGACCGTTGAGAGTAGACTGAGAGGGTGGCGAATGGCTTGGTTGGATTTGTCCTCCTTTTCATACACAGCACCAGACTGGACACATTGTTGGGACAGATGCCACTATTGTAGCTTTAATATAATGGTTTAACTCAGGTGTGGTTAATTCAAGGGCATATGATTGATGGAAAGTTGTCAGGGCCGTTGCAATACATCCTACCCTCAGTTTGTATGGATATCAAATGGAGTGAATCAGTTTGGTTGATGGTACTTCTGATGCTGGGAAGTTCAGGGGGAGGCCAAGATAGATCATTCACTTGGCCTTGTGGGCAGAAGGATAGATGTAAATGCTTCAGCCTTATCTTTCGCACTGATGTGCTGGGCTTCTCTACCATTGGGATATTTATGGAGCCTCCACCTCCTGCAAATTATTTAATTGCCCAGCACGACTGGATGTTCAGGAAATTACAGAGCTTAGGGTCCAATCAGTTAGTTGCCGACCTGTGGAACCAATCTGAAGCCCATCTAACCTACACTATTGCATTCTTGTCCATATGCCTATCCAATACCCTTAAAGTTGGCAGGTCTACTAGTGTTGCAGGCAGTGCTTTTCACATCCCTACTACTCTCCGAGTAAAGAAACTATCTCTGACATCTGTCCTATATCTATCACCCCTCAATTTAAAGTTATGTCTCCTCATGTGCTAGCCATCGCCATCCCAGGAAAAGGGCTCTCACTGTCTATCCTATCTAACCCTCTGATTATCTTATATGTCTCAATTAAGCCGCCTCACAACCTTCTTCTTAACAAACAGCCTCAAGTCCCTCAGCCTTTCCTCATAAGACCTTTCCTCCATACCAGGCTATATCCTAGTAAATCTCCTCTGAACCCTTTCCAAAGCTTCCACATCCTTCCTATAATGCGATGACCAGAACTGTACACAATACTGCAAATATGGCCTCACCAGAGTTTTATACAACTGCACCATGATCTCGTGGTTCCGAAATACAATCCCTCTACCAATAACAACTAACACACCGTATGGCTTCTTAATAACCTTATCAACCTGTGTAGTAACTTTCAATGATCTATGTACCTGGACACCGAGATCTCGGTGCTCACCTACATTACCAAGAATCTTACCATTAGCCCAGTACTCTACGTTTCTGTTACTCCTTCCAAAGTGAATCACCTCACACTTTTCCGCATTAAACTCCATTTGCCACCTCTCAGCCCAGTTCTGCAGCTTATTTATGTCTCTCTATAACCTACAACATTCTTTGTCACAATCCACAACTCTACTGACCTTAGTGTCATCTGCAAATTTACTAAACCATCCTTCTATGCCCTCACCCAGGTCATTTATATAAATAACAAACAATAGTGGACCCAGATCAGATCCTTGCAATACCCCACTAGTAGCTCCAGGATGAATATTTCCCATCAACCACCACCCTTTGTCTTCTTTCAGCTAGCCAATTTCTGATCCAAACTGCTAAGTCACCCTCAATCGCATGTGGCTCCTGTGCTCGACAACTTCTTCCCTGCCTGACTGGTACATACTATTCAAGGACCTGCAGTAGCTGGTCCTTGAACAAGCTCCACATTTCAATTGTGCCCATCCCCTGCAGTTTCCTTCCCCATCCTATGCATCCTAAATCTTGCCTTATCGCATTGTAATTGCCTTTACCCCAGCTATAACTCTTTCCCTGCGGTATATACCTACCCTTTTCCATCACTAAAATAAACATAACTGAATTATGGTCACTATCACCAAAGTGCTCACCAATCTTCAAATCTAACACCTGGCTGGGTTGATTACCCAGTACCAAATCTAACGAGACCTCACTCCTGTTGGCCTGTCTACATACTGTGTCAGGAAACCCTCCTGCACACATTGGACAAAAACGGACCCATCTAAAGTACTTGAACTATAGTAGAGTCATAGCATAGAGATGTACAGCATGGAAACACACCCTTTGGTCCAATCCGTCCATGCCGACCAGATATCCCACCCCAATCTAGTCCCACCTGCCTGCACCTGGCCCATATACCTCCAAACCCTTCCTATTCATATATCCATCCAAATGCCTCTTAAATGTTGCAATTGTACCAGCCTCCACCACATCCTTTGGCAGCTCATTCCATACATGTACCACCCTCTGTGTGAAAAAGTTGCCCCTTAGGTCTCTTTTATATCTTTTCCCTCTCACCCTAAACCTATGCCCTCTAGTTCTGGACTCTCTGACCCCAGGGAAAGGACTTTGTCTATTTATCCTATCTATGCTCCTTATAATTTTGTAAACCTCTATAAGGTCACCCCTCAGCCTCCGACGCTCCAGGGAAAACAGCCCCAGCCTGTTCAGCCTCTTCCTGTAGCTCAGATCCTCCAACCCTGGCAACATCCTTGTAAATCTTTTCTGAACCCTTTCAAGTTTCACAACATCTTTCCGATAGGAAGGAGACCAGAATTGCACGCAATATTCCAACAGTGGCCTAACCAATGTCCTGTACAGCCGCAACATGACCTCCCAATTCCTGTACTCAATACTCTGACCAATAAAGGAAAGCATACCAAACGCCTTCTTCACTATCCTATCTACCTGCGACTCCACTTTCAAGGAGCTATGAACCTGCACTCCAAGGTCTCTTTGTTCAGCAACACTCCCTAGGACCTTACCATTAAGTGTATAAGTCCTGCTAAGATTTGCTTTCCCAAAATGAGTCCTGCTAAGATTTGTTTTCCCAAAATGAATAAGCTCCACATTTCAATTGTGCCCATCCTCTGCAGTTTCCTTCCCAATCCTATGCATCCTAAATCTTGCCTAATCGCATTGTAATTGCCTTTCCCCCAGCTATAACTCTTTCCCTGCGGTATATACCTATCCTTTTCCATCACTAAAAAAAACATAACTGAATTATGGTCACTATCACCAAAGTGCTCACCTATCTTCAAATCTAACACCTGGCTGGGTTGATTACCCAGTACCAAATCTAACGAGACCTCACTCCTGTTGGCCTGTCTACGGACTGTGTCAGGAAACTCCCAGTTAATATTTGGAAAGCTAAAGTTCCCCATAACAACTACTCTGTCACTCTTGCTCCTATCATGGATTATCTTTGCTATCCAAATCTCTACATCTCTGGAACTATTTGGAGGCTTTGGATGTAGGTTTGCTCACTGAGCTTGAAGGTTCATTTCCAGACGTTTTGACACCCTGCTAGGTAACATCTTCAGTGGGCCTCAGGCAAAGCACTGCTGAAAATTCATGCTTTCTATTTATATGTTTGGGTTTCTTTGTGTTGGGGATGTCATTTCCTCTTCTTCTCAAATCTTCTCAAAACTCGCTACTATTTGGAGGTCTATAGAAAACTCCCAACAGGGTAACCTCTCCTTTCCTGTTTCCAATCTCAGCCCATATTACCTCAGTAGAGGCGTCCTCAAACGTCCTTTTTGCAACCGTAATGCTGTCCTTGACTAAAGTGCCACGACAACCCCTCTTTTACCATTTTCTCTGTTCTTACTGAAACATCTAAATCCCAGAACCTGCAATAACCATTCCTGTCTCTGCTCTCCCCATGTCTCCGAAATGGCCACAACATTGAAATCTCAGGTACCAACCCATGCTGTAAGTTCATCCACCTTAATCCGGATGCTCCAGGCGTTGAAGTAAACACACGTCAAACCAACTTCTTGCCTGCCGGTGCCTTCTTGTGATCTTGAAATCTTAGGTCTGACTTCACTACTCTCATCTTTCCATATACTCGAACTACAATTTTAGTTCCCATCCCCCTGCTGAATTAGTTTAAACCAACCCAAGGAGCATTAGCAAATTTCCCAGGATGTTGGTACCCCTCTGGTTCAGGTGAAGACCATCCTGTTTGGAAAGGTCCCACCTACTCCAGAAAGAGCCCCAAATATCCAGGAATCCAAAACCTTCCCTCCTGCACCATGGCTGTAGCCACGTGTTCAACTCCTCTCACTCCCTATTCCTCACTTTGCTAGCACATGGCATGGGTAACAAACCAGAGATAACAACTGTTTGTTCTAGCTCTAAGCTTCCACCTCACACTTCTCTATATTTCTGTTACTTGTCTGCCTGTTTTCTTGCCTTATGTCCTGTTACATTGATTGGGCATTCTTGGTATCAGCAAAACCTCCAAGTCTGGTATCACAGGCAAATTTTAAAATTTATTCTGAATTCCAATATCCAAGTCATTCATATATCAAATAAACAATGGCCCTTAAATAAAACTAAAGTACTATGGTTGCTGGATTTCATAAATAAAAAATGTCTACCATCCTTCAGTCTGAAATACATCCATTTACCAAATGCAATTTCCCATCCCTGTACAATTTTGTTTACCCAAGCTTACACTGACCTCTCCTCTTTCCATCAGCCTCAGTTTTGCAAATCAGTCTTCAATGGGCAACTTTAGTGAAAAGATTTCTTAAAATCCATATGGATAATTCATACAGATTCCCTTTATCAACTTTCCCTGTTGATTATATACAGACACAAAATTTACAAACCTGCGCTGGTTCCCCATAATTAATTGAAACCTCAGTAAGTGTCTATAGATTGTTTTCTCCTACTGTTGTTTCTAAAACATTACCCAGCACTGATGTCAAACTGACAGACTTGCACCTTCTTGCACAGTCTTTCATAACTTCTGTTATTTTGCTTGGTACAGTCGAGAAAGAGAGAGAGAAAGCGAGTGCAGTGGCCAGTCGCTGGAGATTAGCTGCATGTCTGCTTTGCTTAACATCAGGAATACTGAGGTTTATGGTGCAATGTCAAGGTTTGGCAATATTACATCAACCTCTATAACCAAACTCACCTTGAGTTCACTTCAGCACTTAATCAGAAATCATCGCTATAATCATTCAACACGTGCACAGTCCCATATCCAATCCTTGACTTTTCCAGGTACATATAACACTATAACGCAGGATCTCCCGATTAGGTGTGATAAGCAATGTTCAAAAGAGCTTAATTAGAGGGAATTGCTCTGAGAGTCCTCAATATTAACTTTTCACAGAGGAAGTCGAACAAAACCAAGTTTATCAAATACTGGAAAGTAATTCTCCTGCTAATCACTATCTATTGCTCTATCCCAACTGGTAACTATAACTGAAACCACTTGGCAAAGTGGGAAACGTCAATATCCATTAGCATGCTCAGGTACAACAATGGGCATATCTGAAAATTGAGGTATGAATCTGGTGAAATTTCAGCACAGGACACTAAGCATGTCAACTGTAGAAGTAGGGTGAATTAGACAAAAATAAGTGATCTTGCAGTTAATGGTTTAGATCCAAGTTCTAAAGTTCAGCCATTTACAATGTGAAAAACTGTCACCATCAACAACAGTTTGCCTTTGATTTAAGTACGGTGTATAATCAGGGTTGGGAGTTTCTGCCATTGACCTTCATGGGACTGAAGGAGCAAATCCTCAATGAACAGATCTTTGAGCAAAAGGAGCAGGATATCCCATGAAATAATGGATTCAGGAGTGCAGGATTTACTTCCTTTTCTTTCTTTCTCTACCACATTATGAGAGTGATGGGACACAAAGTATCATAGACTTAATGGACAATTTGTCACCATTCTGAATGACTGTGAGCAGGTCCTAGTGGTCAGATTGTTCAATGTCACAGTGCTTCAGAAGGAGAGCTTCAGAATGTCTTTTCACACATGCTCTTTGCCCTTCCCTAGAACCTCAGCTATTTGAGAGTTGAAAGAACAGGAACCGGCTTGGGAGATATGTGTTGAGGACATCAAACTGATTTTGCAGAAGATTTGCCTGAGTGTTGTGGATGTAGTTTCATGAAGGACACGAGAGGTGTAATCTTCTCAGCCCGAACATTGTGAGAATTGCAAGATAGTTAGGAAAAAAAGGGTGAGATGGGAAGTGATGAGATTCTCAACATTGAAAGCAGATCAGTCCAGAGAGTTATTTTGAGTCAGTTGGGAAATTGCTCAGAGATCAGTCAAGCATCTGATAGCGCATCAGTCAAAGTGTTCCAACTAAAGTCAACCAAATGGTTAGTCCATGGTCAGTCCTGGGGTCATCTGAATGAAATTCAAAGAGAGGATTATCAGGGCCACAGCTGTAGGTGTCAATTTGGGGAAGTCAGTTGTGGGGATTTAAGGGGAAATTCAGCATATGGGGGGGGGAAATGATAAATTATGATTGGAGATCATAAATTACTGCAGGAGGAGCAATCAACAATGCTTACAACCCCGTTTGCTTCAACACAGCACAGCATGATGGTTGGCAAATCTAAACTATAGGCTACCTATGGCAATGGGGAAAGAGTAGCATGGCTGTGGGCAGGGTTGTAAAATGGGATGAGGCTAAGGATGGGTAACCTGTGTAGTTCAGTTCTTGCTTGATCAGGTGAACAGCTGAGTGGTGGTGCAGGGAATCCTGAGAGGTCTTGGCAGTGGTGAGTACTTCTGTGCAGCGAGAGAGAAGATAGGGCAAGAGGTATGTGTGTAGTTAATGAAGTGAGAATAGTAAAGAATCTTTCACAGAATAGCCTGAGAAATGACTCTTCATAAAATTCACCAAAATTCACACTTAACGATTTCTGGGTAAAATTCAGTTCTAGCATTTGGTCGACAATTCTTCTTTTGGATCTGGAAGATGTGGTAGACGTGCTGTTTACAGAATTTTTCCACAGAATTTTTACCTATTACTGATACACACAGTCAGGTCTCACTGCAGGAAAGCAGTGTAAAGATGTTGCAGTCATTTCTTGTATAGTACGACAGTCGCATTCCTGTGCGACCCTGCGCTATACAAGAATTGTGCAATACAAATAAAACTAAAAGTGTTGGTGGTAGCCAAACATGTTTTAAAAATTCATGCTTGAGAAACAGTGTCCCCTATTCGTCAATCGTGTTACAGTGAATTCGCATTGATGAAATGTGCGTTATAGCAGAATGACCTGTATTCAAGCTGTAACCGCTGGTAATGGATTCTGCATTTACGCTGAATAGTCCTGATAGAATTTTATAAGTTTCTATGACATTTCATCTCACGCTTCTAAGCTCCAGTGAATTCAGGCCTAGCCAATTTAGTCTCTCTTCAAATATCAGCTCTGCCATTCCAGGAATCAGTTTGAGAAACATTTGCTGCATTCCCTCTATAGACAAATATCATTTCTCAGATAAGGACACCAAAACTACACATAACACACCGGAACTGTCTCACTAAGGCCCAGTAAGTTTCAGCAAGACATCCCTGCTTGGATCCACTCACTATGAAGACTAAAGCACTATTTGTCTCCTACACCTGCATACTTACTTTCAGAAACTGATGTACAAGGACAACCAAGTCTTCCCTCCTTTTCCAAAGGATTGCTATTCAGGTAATAATCTACATTTCTGTTTTTGCTAGGAAAATGGATAACCTCAAATTTAAGCACATTATACTTCATCTCCCACACATTTTCCCACACCCTGAACTTGTCTGAATCACACTGAAACATCTCTGCATCCTTCTCAGATTTCACCTTCCCACCAAGCTGTGTGTCATCTGCAAACTTGGGAGATATTATATTTACTTTCCTCATCTAAATGTTTGCAATATATATTGCAAATCACTGGGATCCAAACAGTGATCCCTGTTGTACCCCACTTGTCATTATCTGTAATTCTGAAAATGACACATGTATAGCTTCTCCTTGTATTCTGTCTACCATCAAGTTCTCTTTTCATGTCTGTACACTACCCAATCCCATGCACTTTCCTAGATTACATGCTAATCTTTAATGTGGCACTTTTCCAAAAGCCTTTTAAAAGTCCAAATAAATCACATTCACTGGTTCACCCTCATCAACTCTACTAGTTATATTCTCAAAACATTCCAGTAGATTTTATAAGCATGATTTTCTTTTCGTAAATCCATGCTGACTCTGTCTAATCCTGTTATTGTTTTCCAATGCTCTATTATTAAACATTTTATAATGGATTCTAGTAATTTCCCCATTTACAATGTCAGGGTAACTGGTCTATAATTTCCTGTTGTTTCTTTACTCTTTTTTTAAGTAGTAGGGTTATATTAACTACCTTCCAATCCATAGCAAATCTTCAGAGACAACAGAATCTTGCAAGATGACCAGCAATGCAAATATTATTTCTAAGTATTCTGTGATGATAGATTATTGACCTCTGGGGATTCGTTAGCCTTTAATCTCTTCAATTTGCCCAACACCATTTCCTTACTAATTCTGATTTCTTTCAGTTTCTCACTAGTTCTTGTGTTCCCTACAATTTTTGGTACATTCTTTGTGTTCTGCTTTGTGAAGACAGAACTAAAATATGTATTTAATCTATCTGCCATCTCCTTGTTTCCCATTACAACTTCCCTTATTTCTGATTGTAAGGAACGTAGATTTGTCTCATGTTATCTTTTACTTGTCACATACTTATAGAAGTTTTTACAATTTCTATGCCCCCTGAAAGCTTACTTTTGTACTCTATTCTTCCCTTCTAAATCAATCCCTTTGTCCACCCAAATAATGCCTCATAAGCCTACTCAGCAAAGCAAGAGAAAGTGTTGTTCAAGTGTTAACAAATAGCATTTATTTACCAAATAGCTGCTCACTAATGCTCAGTCTGAGTTCTGTCAGGACCACTTGGCTCTAGTCTTCATTACAGCCTTGGTTTAAACATGCATAAAAGAGGCAAGATGAGATTGGCTCTCTTTGACCATGTTTGGCAGCATAATACCATAAGAAATTTGATGTCAATTAAATCAGGTTGAAATCTTCCACTGATATTTAACACAAAGAAAGATGTTGGAGGCCAATCACCGCAGCTCCAGGACATTGATGCAGATGTTTCTAAGGGTAGTGAATTAGGGACAGCCAATTTCATAGTTCTCATCAATGACATTTTTTCCATTGATAAGATCATATAATTGCACAATGTTCAGGTATTTTTCTAACTTCCCAGGTAATGAACTAGTAGTGCCTGTCTACATGTAGCAAGAACTGAATATACAGATTTATGCTGATAAATGGCATGTAACGTTTGTGTAATATGAGTGCTAGGCAATGATCATTGCTCTAACAACCTCTCTTGACATTCAACGGTGCTACTATCACTAAATACACCAACCTCAACATTCTGGGATTATCATTGACCAGAAACTTAACTAGGCCAGCTATTTAAATATTGTGGCCACAACAGCAGGTTATTGATTGGATATTCTGTGATAAATATCACATCTCTTGACTTCCTAAAGCTTGTTCACCACTGACAATACATAAAGCAGAAATGTGATGAAATACTCTTCACTCACCTGGATGAGTACAGCTTCAGTAACACTCAAAAAGCCCAACACAATTCAAGTCAAAACAGCCCACTTGATTAATACTTACTTATCACCTTAAATATTCACTCTTTCCACTATTATCAATGTCCATTTTTGACACACAGTGATAGCAGTGTGTATTATCTACAAGATTCACTGCAGCAAATCAAAAAGGGTTCTTTAATAGCACTTTCCAAACCTCAACTTCTACCAGTTGGAAGGCAAGGCCGCAAGAGAACATCAACACCTGCAAATTCCCCACCAAGCCACATACCATCCTGACTTAGAACCATATTGCTTTTCCTTCACTGTCAAAGTGCCAGATACCTCTCCCTAACAGCACAGTGGATGTATCTATACCACATGACCTGCAATAATGACTAAACACAACTTTCTCAAAGGTAATTATAGATGGGTTAAAAAAATTCCTACTAGTGAAACTCCTCACTTATGAATGATTAAAAAAGATAGAATAGATATGAGCTTCGTCACTGAGCTCTTTTAAGCACTCTCCTGCAGAGTGGAGGAGTGATGCGCTGCTAATCCCAGGAGGAAGGCTAGTGATAAAGGAAGTTGAAAAGTAAACTCATCTCAGAAAATTTGCATACCTCACACATTTCTTTTACACCCTCTCTCAACCAGAACCCGAAATGCTGACTCTTCCTGCTGACCTAAGCTGGCCTTGCAGGTGATGCTGTCACTGGCAGTGCATTGATCAATGAGGTCATTGATCATGAGCACCAACGAGTCAAAGCAGAGGTCAGAGCAACCTGTTGCTATCGCTGCTGAAACTACAGTGATTATATGACAAAGAAGTATGAGAGGCAGGAAATGTAAAGCTTTATAGAGAGTAAGAGAGTAAGAGAGTGGGCCAGTGTGGGGAAATGGGAGAGAGTGAGCCCAACATGGAGGAGAGCAAGCCCAGAGTGGTAAACAGCGAGCCCAGTGTGACAGCATCTGTGGCAGTATTGAGCAGGGAGAAACTGAACCAAGCGGGAAGGAAATTGAGCCAGGATGGGAGAGAGACAGCCCAGTGTAGCAGCAAAAGAGGTCCTCCAGCATCTATGGTGGTGGCAAGAGCAGGCAGCCTGAGATCTCCCAGCATCTGTGGTCACATCAAGCACGGGGACATTGACCCCAGCACAAAGGAGATTGAATCTTGTGAGGAGTGCAAGCATGGCTAAGCACTTAAGAAAGACTTTAATGTTGAACTTTTAACTATACAGAGGAACCTTGATTATCCGAATGAGATGAGCGGGCACTATTTCATTCGGATAATTAATTTTTCAGTTAATTGATTTCCTCTGGGGCTCGGAGTTTTCTGTGAAGTCTGCTCCCCGTTCAGGAGACTAGGCAGCAGCACACTGCACGTGAGCCCCTGCCCTCCAGCCCACCCAACTAAGTCCAACACTATCCCCACCCGCCCCCAACCATTCCCACCCCACCCCATCCGCCCCAGCTCCCAACCCCATTCAATACCACCCCCCCCACCCACTCCCAATCCCATCCAACACTGCACCCAGTCTGCACCCACCCCAACCCCATCCAACACCAACTCCCGCCCGCCCCTGCGCGCCCCCCCCCCCCCCACTCCGCCAGAGCAGCTGGACTGGACACCAACAGTAAGACTGCTGCTGCATTTGTGGTGTAAGTCTCCAAATAGCAAGCGTATATATATATATATGTAATATATATACACACACACACACACACACTGCAACAGTTTGACAGGTTCTACTTTTGCCCTGTATAGGACAATGTTGGAGAGTATCTGGGGATGGGAGGTTTAGGGTTCCCTATATAGAACTCCAGAGGAAGTGTGGGGGAGAGAGGGAGGACTAGAGGTCAGTCATTTAGAGACGATGCTTGGATTATCCAGGACTGTTCTTGGCAGCATTTCAGGGAGCCAAGTTCATTGTTAATCATTGTACCTGTAAACAAAAGACGTGATCAGGGTTGAAACTGCTTTTTGATGTTGTAATGTTTCTATTGGGAACTTAAGATCTCCTTCGAATAATCTTAAATTTAGATAATTGATATTCGAATAATCGAGGTTCCTCTGTATTTCATTATTTTTCTACTTTGTACCTAAGATTTCGTATCTAGGAATGTTTGTATCTAAGACGGAACCAGGAATGGCAACATCATGCACTTTTCTGTACTCCGATATCCCTGTACTTGAATACGTGTGATAATAAAATTTAAAACTAAATCTTATAGTTCAAAAGCTATAGAAAGGGAGGTTTTTGATATTTGTTAATCCGCAAAAATTAAATGCACTACTTTGCATTATTTCTGCATGTTTCCCAGCTTTGAATGCTGCAAGTTGGTTCTGATTTTTATTTGGTGCGAAATGTGAAGATGTAAACTGACTGAGACCAATTGGTGATGTTCGAACCACCTGATGGATGCTTCAGGATTACATTTGTGAGGTGAGTAGAGGTAAAGGTGGAAGGTGATGATCATGGGATGCTATAGTGATCTAGGTCTAAGTGGGTTTTTAAAATTTCATTCACAGGATGTGCCTGTCGCTAGTCAGGCCAGCACTCATTGTCCATCCCTAATTACCTGGAGGGCAGTTGAGAGTCAACCACATTCCTGTGGCTTTGGAATCACATGTAGGCAAGACCAGATAAGAATGGCAGATTTCCTTCCCCGAGGGACATTAGTGAACCAGATGGGGTTTTTCTGACAATAGGCAATGATTTCATGAACATTAGTACGTTCTTAATGCCAGATAATTTTTATTGAATTAAAATTCTACTATCTGCCGTGATGAAATTCAAACCTGGATCCCCAGAACATTAGCTGAGTTTCTGGATTAATAGTCTAGCAATAATACCATGAGGCCATTGCCTTGAATGCCTAAATTTCAGCACCAGATGGACTGAAGAGGTTCAAAAAGGTGATTCAACACCACTTTCTCAACAGTAATTACAACTGGCAACAAATGCTGACAACAATCTTTAATTCCTTTAAAGGCATAAATAATTCTTCAGAAAGTTATCAGCATCCCATCACCAATCATCCCTTATTTAAAAATATATAACTCTTGACAATAGCATTACCTCTCACTGAGTCAGGCACTCAGAGGCTCAATTTAGATTTAGATTTAGATTTAGAGATGTACAGCAGGGAAACAGACTCCTCGGTCCAACTCGTTCATGCAGACCCAGATGTCCCAACCTAATCTAGTTCCATTTGCCAGCACTTGGCCCATATCCCTCCAAACCCTTCCTATTCATATACCCATCCAGATGCCTTTTAAATGTTGCAATTGTACCAGACTCCACCACTTCCTCTGGCAGCTCATTCCATACACGTACTACCCTCTGCATGAAAAGGTCGCATCTTAGGTCCCTTTTATATCTTTCCCCTCTCACCCGAAATCTATGCCGTCTAGTTCTGGATTCCCCACCCCAGGGAAATGACCTTGTCTATTTACTCTATCCATGCCCCTCATAATTTTATAAACCCTAATAGGTCCCCCCTTAGCTTCCAATGCTCCAGGGAAAAGAGCCCCAGCCTATTCAGCCTCTCCCTATAGCTCAAACCCTCCAACCCTGGCAACATCCTTGCAAATCTTTTCTGATCCCTTTCACGTTTCACAACATCCCCTCAACAGGAAGGAGATCAGAACTGCATGCAATATTCCAAAAGCGGCCTGACCAACGTCAACATTTGAGAGGTGGCCCCTCACAAAGCCATGCTGACTGCCTTTAATCACTCTATGCTTTTCCAAATAATCATAAATCCTATCCCTCAGAAATTTTCCAAAACCTTGCTGACCACAGACGGAAGACTGACTGCTCCGTAATTGCCAGGGATTTCCCTATTCCCCATCTTGAAAAGACAAACAACATTCGCTTCCCTCCAATCCTCCGGGGTATGACTCCCGTGAAGATTCTCTGACGTTTATCCTTTCATGTCAACCACGTCTCCCTGACTGAACTAGATTAACAACCCCAATCAAGAAACTCATACTCTATGATGTCCAGCTTGCTGACCTTGTTACAATCACTACAGGCCCTTTAGCTGGATCAACTGCTCTCGCTGGTTTAGAATTTATCCCAAATTATAATATAGTAGTTAATCTAGATTAAAGGAAGAGCATGGATTATTTCTGTTATCTCGTGCATTACTTCGTATTGTCCTAGGCAATAGGATCCAGTACAGTTATTCTGTACTTCCATCATTTTTTTAAAGGTACACATAATGTTTGTTCAGAAATACCTTATGAAATTAATTACATTGCATAACAATTCAAAAGATCAGAGACACAAGAAACGGCATTGGAGGGCCAATCAAGAAAGACAGGCAGAACAAGGATGTAAATAACAGACTGCTGGTCATACTGTTCTTTACATTGTTTTCTATTAGATTTCGCAAGTCCCTGGTTTCACACTAAACCTGTGACTGCAGGTCAAACATATTCTTTCAGCTGTGAGGTCATAACAAACACTACATAAATGCAAGTCATTTCTTCTTGATAATAACTATGGTACTGTCAGTCAGGCACCAAAAACAAGTAAATTCCCAGTTACTGACCTGTAGCTGTTGCCTTGCAGTTTCATTCTTGTCTTCAAACAGAGCCACTCCCCAAAGTGCCACCTGGAGGCATGCCCCTCCTAACACCACTGGGTGAGTGCAAAACTCCCAGAATTCAGTGAATATCCCAGCATTTGGTGACTTAAAGGTGAATGGGAAACTAATAGACTCTCTAGGAAGAATGACACCTGGGAACAGAGAATAACAATAACTAAGCAAGAGTTTAGCAGTTTGGACCTACAAGTAGAAACATCTTTGAAAATCTGAATCACATTTAAAAGGTATAAACTTCACAATGGATGAGTGGAGACAAACAGGACCCAGCATTGAGTTAAATTAAATAAAACTGTTGATCAAAAAGCATTTTATTACAATCTCTTTTCCCTTCAACTTTGAACCAAAGCTGATTCTTGATCATTTTGCTAACATGAATCATTTTCTCAGTATTTTTTTCAAGTGTGTTTTTGTCATCACTCACCACTTGAGTGCCCACTCAGGTTTGTGAATTTCTGTCTTGACTGAACAGGCCAATTTTTGACTCTCAGATCTTTGTACATATGGGAAATGATAACTCAGAAGGTAGCAGAATCCAGAGTACAGGATTTGCTTTCTTTCCTTCAGTTTAATTGCTCTGCCTCATCGTTAATATTTGGATGAATTCAAGTTTGCAAAATAATGGATGCACATGTCCATACGCTAATTGCATGAGTTTACATTATTCCTTAATGTGACAATAAAGGCTATTCTATTCTGTCAATTAAGGATTTATTGCTGTATTCATCACAATTATCAAATTAATTAACAATTACCAGTCCTTCAAAAATCAGAATTAGTGAGATTGAAAATAAACCTCAAATATCTTCAATTTTTAAAAAATATAGCTAAATACACAAAATCAAATGAATAAAAAAATTGAGTGCTGGAGCAAGAATAGCCAGTGAAAAAAATTACAACATAACACAGGAGCATGAGCCATTCAGCTCCTTGAGTCTGCTTGGCTGGTCAATAAGATCATGTCTCATCTAATTGCAGTCTTTATGGTACTCACTGCCTGTCTCACATAACTCTCAACTTCAGTGCTCACTAAACAACTACACAACTCAGCATTAAATACATTCAATGACCAAACTCCACTGTCTGTTGGGGGAGAAAATTTCAACTATTGATGCTTCCCTGAAAGAAGAACTTCTTCCTCATTTCTGTGTTAAATGAATGGATCAGGAATGTGGGGAAGTATATTATTTTGGAAACCTGACTCCTAATTCTAGAGTCCTCCATGAGGTGGAGCATTATTTTCAGCACCTACCTTGTCAAGCTCCATCAGAATCTGACAATAAGATCAACTCTCATCCTTCTAAATCCAATGGATAATCCCAGCCTTCTCAAACTTCTCTTATAAAGCCATTTTTTAATTCCAGGAATTACCTTTGTGAACTTTCTCTGAACTGTTTCCAATGCAAATATATCTCCTCCAGAGAAGCAAGGTGACTGAAACTGAACAGCACTCGAGATGTGGTCTCATTAAAGCCCTGTTCAGCTGTGGCAAGCTTTTGCCACTTTTGTACTCGATTCCCAATGCAATAACAGCTAAGCTTCTGTTTTTGTTCCTAATTACTTGCTGTATCTGCATGCTGGCATGTTGTGGTTCATAAACAAGGAAACTACATTTACCACAGCATTCTGCAGTCTCTTTCCATTGAAATAATACTCTACTTCTCTATTATTCCTCCCCAAGTAGGACTTCATCTTTTCTCACATTATATCCAACAGCCCAATTTTTGCTCACTCATCGTCTTAACATTCTAGGATGCAGGTGGCAAGGCCCAGGGGACGCATCAGCCTTTCACGCTATTAATATTCCCATTGCTCTTTCTTCAGTTTAAAGTGATTGTTTTGAGTTCCTCCCTTCCCTTTGCCTATCTATTTTCAATATAGAATATAGGGAAATAGATGGCGGCACGGTGGCACAGTGGTTAGCACTGCTGCCTCACAGCACCGGAGACCCGGGTTCAATTCCCGCCTCAGGCGACTGACTGTGTGGAGTTTGCACGTTCTCCCCGTGTCTGCGTGGGTTTCCTCTGGGTGCTCTGGTTTCCTCCCACAGTCCAAAGATGTGCAGGGTCAGGTGAATTGGCCATGCTAAATTGCCCCTAGTGTTAGGTAAGGGGTAAATGTAGGGGTATGGGTGGGTTGTGCTTTGGCGGGTCGGTGTGGACTTGTTGGGCTGAAGAGCCTGTTTCCACACTGTAATGTAATCTAATCTTGAAAAATGTCCATATTACAGAAGAGGAGGTGCTGTATGTCTTAAAATGCATAAAGATGGATAAACTCTAGGACCTGATCAGTTGTCACCCATAACTCTATGGAAAGCTAGAGAAATGATCGCTGAGCCATTTGAATCTTCAATAGTCACAGGTGACGTACCGAAAGACTGAAGGTTGGCTAACATGATGCCATTATTTAAAGGTGGTAAGGAAAAGCCAGGGAACTATAGACTGGTGAACCTGACATAAGTGGTCTGCAAGTTGTTGGAGAGAATCCTGAGGGACAAGATTGATGAGGGATAGTCAGCATGGCTTTGTGCATGAGAAATCATGTCTCACAAACTTGATTTTTTTGACTGGTGGACATGATCTATATGGATTTCAGTAAAGCATTTGACAAAGTTCCTCATGGGAGACTGGTTAGCAAAGTTAGCTCTCATGGAATACAGGGAGAACTAGCCATGTGGACACAGTATTGGCTTGAAGGTAGAAGACAAGAGGGTGATGGTGGAGCATTGCCTTTCAGACTGGAGGCCTGTGATCAGTGGTGTGCCACAAGGATTGATGCTGGGTCCACTGCTTTTCATCATTTCTATAAATGATTTGCACATGAACATAGGAGGTATAGTTAGTAAGTTTGCGGATGACACCAAAATTGGAGGTGTAGTGGACAGCAAAGAAGGTTACTCCAGATTACAACGGGATTTTAATCAGATGGGCCAATGGGATGAAGGGTGGCAGATGGAGTTTAATTTAGATACATGTGAGGTGCTACATTTTGGAAAGGCAAATCAGAGCAGGACTTATACACTTAATGGTAAGGTCCTGGGGAGTGTTGCTGAACAAAGAGACCTTGGTGTGCAGGTTCATAGTTCCTTGAAAATGAAGTTGCAGGTAGATAGGATAGTGAAGAAGGCATTTTGTATGCTTTCCTTGATTGGTCAGAGCACTGAGTATAGGAGTTGGGGGGATGGGGTCATGTTGCAGCTATACGTGACATTGATTATGCCACTTTTGGAATATTGTGTGCAATTCTTGTCTCCTTGCTACAAGAAATATGTTGTGAAACTTGAAAAGGTTCAATAAAGATTTACAAGGATGTTGTTAGGGTTGGAGGGTTTGAGCTATAGGGAGACGCTGAATAGGCTGGGGCCGTTTTCCCTACAGCGTCGGAGGCTGAGAGGTGAACTTTAGAGGTTTTTAAAATCATGAAGGGCACTGATAGGGTAAATAGACAAGGTATTTTCCCTGGGGTGGGGGAGTCCAGAACTACAGAACATAAGTTTGGAGTGAGAGGGGAAAAATTTAAAAGGGACCTAAGGGGCAACATTTTCATGCAGAATGAGCTGCCAGAGGAAGTGGTGGAGGCTGGTACAACTACAACATTTAAAAGATATCTGGATGAGTACATGAATAGGAAGGATTTGGAGGGATATGGACAAATTGCTGGCAAATGGGACTAGATTAGTTTAAGATATCTGGTTGGCATAGATGAGTTGGACTGAAGGGTCTGTCTCCATGCTGTACATCTCTGTGACTTTAACTATTCTTCAGAAGTATTTTGTTAGGATATTTGTTCAATTCCTCGACCATTTCCTCTTTTCCCATTTAGCCCTGATCTCAGCCTCTAAGAGACAAACACTTGCTTTAGCAACTCTTTTCTTTTTAAAATGCTTGTTGAAGATTTTACACTTCTTGTTATTTTCTCTTCTATTCTCTTTTTGAAGTCATCATTCTGATGCCTAAAACTTCCCTAATTTTCTGCCCTTAATAATCTTCACACAAATGTACACTTTTTTTTTCAATTTGATATCATGTAATGCTTTAATTGGCAAAAGACTATGTACCCTACTGATGTCATTCTCTTCAATAGAATATATTTATGATGAGAATCATAAAATTTCTCAACTGCCATTTTAACCTATTTTCTCAGTCCATTTAGTTGACTCTGTGTTCACATCCTTTTATTATCCTTCTGTTAAGTTTAAGATACTAGGAATGGATGCACATTTTCACTCTCAAACTGAATGTGAAATTCAATTACGTTATGATCACTTATGCCTAGAATATCTTTAATTATTCTTGTCTCATTACACATTATCAGATCCAAAATAACCTGGTTCCTGGTAGGTTCCAAAATATATAGTTCTAAGCGATTGCCCGAATATGTCTGAGCTCATCCTCCAGGCTATCACTGCCACTTTGATGTGTTCAAATGATGTGAATATTAAAATCACCCATAATTATTGCAGTACCTTTCTTGCCGGCCCTCTCCCCCACCCTGTTTTATTTGTTGATGGCATATGGGTGTTTTTTCCAAGTATAGTGTCATCCCTAATTGTTCTTGACCCAAGTAGTTTACTGGACTATTTCAGAGTTAGGTAATTAAGTAGATCTGGAATCACAAACTAGGTAAGGGTGTCCTAAAGAATATTAATGAACCAGGATATATCATTCCTGATGAAGGGCTTTTGCCCGAAATGTTGATTTCGCTGCTTGTTGGATGCTGCCTGAACTGCTGTGCTCTTCCAGCACCACTAATCCAGTATTTGGTTTTCAGCATCTGCAGTCATTGTTTTTACCTTATATTTTATGACTGTCAACTGTGGTTTCACAAGCTTAGAATTCCATACTTTTATTAACTGAATTTAAAATTCCACCAGCTGTCATGGGATTTGAGGCTATACTGTCTGGACATGAGTCTTTGGATTACTACTCCAGTGACATTATAACTACAACACCATGTCTTCCTATTTCTTGACGTATGCCCTGTTCTACTTTATCTTACTATGTTACTATAACTTACTTTATCTTAATATAAAAAGACTTGTAGACCATCCATATTAGTGATGTATACCTGAATTAGTGTTGAAATAGAATCGTTGCATCCAAGAATCATTTGGTTTTATTATACAGTGTTCTCGCTCGGGAAGACGTTTCCATTTGTACTGGATAACTGTAGTTCCATCATTTGTCACTGGTAGGCAGGAGATGACCCTGTCCCCTGCCATTGCTTCAAAAGTGAGCCGGACAACCATAGCAACCTCATCCTAGGAAATTGAGAAAATGACAGCACTGCAAGAAGCGATATCAGCATATAAAAGTTGTTTGGTACAAATTTAGTTTTCACAGTTACCAATAACTAGAGCAAACAATCTCTTCCTTCCCGTAATCTTTTTATTTTTTTCATTCCTTCCTCTTCCTGAAAGTGGGTAGCTATCAACAAATTCCAGTTCTTTCTGGTACCAGTACCTTAACAAATTCGTATTGTATCACAGGGAAGCCCAGATTGTCTACAGGCTGGGCTGAAAATGTGTTGCTGGAAAAGCGCAGGCAGCATCCAAGGAGCAGGAGAATAGATGTTTCGGGCATGAGCCCTTCTTCAGGAAAGGCTGGGTAGACAGGTTGGTCTACTAAGAACAGGTATTACAGCTGAATACAACACTGCCCTGTATTGTCCGTGAGATGCCACTCAGTAGCAAGAAACACAGATAATTTAACAATGACTTCCTACACATTTCATGCTGAATCCTAAGTCTGTGCTGACTTAGCTGATCTCACATAATACATTGGTAAAGCTCTCCAAATGATCTCTAACTCTTGAGATGGAGGGAAAGCATTCTTGTTCGTGCTTAATAGCCATATCTATATTGCTGCTGCTGTGTCAAAATCCTAGAGCTCTCTCCATACAGAATTCTGGTATACTTACACCACATAGAATTCTGGTGCAAGAAGCAAAATAAGTGATGACTAAACTGCAACACAAGATTGGATCCTTGTCTATTAAAAGCGCATTGAGTGTAACTGCTGCACCTTATGAGAGCTGGAGTCATTCAGCCAGCGAGCCGGGTGCCCAGCGAACATAATGGATGGACCAATGATTGGTTTCTCAATTACATCAGGATAATCCTCCAATAGGTCACTGAGAAAACAAAGAAAACTGAGAACGTGACATAACACAATGATTAACACACCATATCATTATTGACTGTTTCCTGACCTCAATCAGTAACTGCCTACTCATCTCAATTGACACTGCTCACCTCGAATCTCAATGTCAGCCACCAGCTGGTCTCTCACCTCAATTTCCCACTAGCCACTCATCATAAGCCCCACTGGCCATTCACTCCAACTTCCCAGTGATCATTCACTTAAAGTTGCTCCCTGATTAACATCCTAATCTATTAACACAGGAAATTGGAGCTGAGGTAGACCATTCAGCCTCTGTACAGCCTGCTTTACTATTGTAGTGTTCGGCTTAAAAATGAGATCTTCACACCAGACCATTAATGGTTAAACATCAAGGACTAATTGAACATGACAAAAAGCAATTGAAGTAAAATGGACAGGTACTTGAAAAACAAGTCTGGTGTTAAAAACAGCCTGTTTTGGCTGGGAAGTAACTGCATAACCTTGATCATCTGTTGAAACCATTTTCATACGTCGTTAACACAGAGCTATCTGGAAATGTTTCCTACACAACAGAAAATCAGGAAAAGTACTGAAAGTATTACAGATTGGTGATAGAGTACATAACCAGAATAGTAAGACTATAAGAAGCTGTATCCCACTTGTAAGACCTTGCCCATTGGACTGGGGTTCTTGAGACTGGGATTTTCTCCAGTGGACTGGGGTTTGAGGTCTGGGGTGCCATGGAAACTGAGACAGAGCTCTGAATGCCAACAGTCAACCAAGAGTCCCTGATGGGCAGAAGGCAATTAGATTCGCTTGTTGAATACGTCAAAGTAGTTTAAGCTAATAGACTTACTCATCAACTTACATATATCTAAAGTAGATTAAGCTAATAAATTTTCTTTCTATCAAAATGCACATGCCTTTTTGTATTAATTTTGATCATACCTTAAAGAATCTGTTAGGCACTTTCAGCCTAACAGTACATCCATTCAATAAATTTATGGTTGTTCTGATTTAGACATAACTCCACTTTCCTGCCAGCCCCACACCTTTACCCCCATAATCCCTGAATTCCTTGTAGTTCAAAAAGCTGTCTATTTCATCCTTCAATATATTCAGTGACCAGCCTCCGTTGTTCTGTGGCATAGAAAGTTCCAAAGATTAACAGCTCTCTGAAAAAATAAATTCCTCTTTACCTCCATCTTAAGTGACAGGCTGAAACTGTGTCCCTCAATTCTAGACATCCAGAAGAGGCAAAACGTCCTTTCAGCATTTAATCTGTCAAGCCTTCTCAGAATATTAACTGTTTGGATAAGATCACCTCTTGCTCTTAAACCTTAACCGGTATAGACCTAAACTGTCCCTGTAAGACAACCCCTCCATTTGAGGATCTGTCGGGTGAACCTTCTCTGAATTGCTGTCAATGCAAATGTATCTTTTAATAAATGAAGAGACAAGAACTATGCAGCACTGCCCAAGAGTCAAATTTTAATTAACCTTTCAGCATATTTGAAAGTGGGAGGAGAGGCGCTTGTAAGATAAAGCTAATGGGCAGCCTGGTGTCTTCCTGCCCATTCCCAAACTGTCCTGTCTTTTGGGGGTCGATAAGATAGCATACCTTCCCACTCTTACACATATTGGGGCCCTTAAGTTGCCAATTAACAACCACTTAAAAGTCTCAAATACCTCTGCTACAATGTTATGGTCTACAGAAAACGTGACCAAGCTGGTAGTCTTGACTGTGCAGATTGCCAATGCCGAAGGAAACTACTGGCATTGAGAGTATCCTTGTGCCCATTGATGGTACCATGTCCACAAAAAGTTTGTACTCCCATCTAACCCTCTCCCTCTGGTTTCTAATACTTACCCCTCCTTTCTTTTCTCACTGCCATCTTCCAGCTAGGCCCTCCCAAAAATTCCAGACTTAACTCAAATGTGGGGTGGGGGCATCTGGAAGGCTCCATGAGGAAACATTTTTTTAAATACCTGCAGTGGTCACTACTTTCTCCCAGTCTTGCTGGGACTACAGAGTTGCCAGCCTGTCAATTGATTGGAAGCTCTCTAGGACAAGGCTTCCTCCGTGGCCTGGGAGGAAATGTTGTCCTGAACATTTGTTGTGACTGCCCCTCGTGTAATAATAGTCATTGAGTCATACAGCAAGGAAACAGAATCCTCAGGTCAACTTGTTCAGGTTTCCAAAACTAAACTAATCCCACTTGCCTGCATTTGGCTGACATTTCTCTAAATCTTTCCTATTTACATATCTGTCCAAATGTCTTTTAATAAAAATTTTGTAATTGCACCTGCATTCCACATACGAATCACCCTCTTTATGAATAAGTTACCCCTTAGGTTCCTTTTAAATCTTTCTCCTCTCACCTTAAAAATATTTGACCTTACCCATCCTAGCGAAAAGACCTTTGATATTCACCTTATCTATGCCCGTTATTATTTTATAAGCTTCTATAAAGTCACCTCTCAACCTCCTACGCTCCTGTGAGTAAGGTAAATCTTACTCACAGGATAGGATAAGCCTATCCTTATAACTCAAACCCTCCAATCCCAGCAACATCCTGGTAAATCTTTTCTGCACCATCTCCAGTTTAATAATATCTTTCCTATACTAGGATGACCAAAAACTGTCCACAGTCTTCCAAAAGTGGCCTTACCAATGTTTGGTACAACTTCAACATGGTGTCCCAACTCTTATACTCAATGGTCTGAGCAATAAGGACAAGCGTGCTGAATGTCTTCTTAACCATCCTGTCTACCTGTGATGCAACTTTCAAAGAACATATGCACCTGAACCCCAAGTCTCTCTGTTTGTCACTACAGTACTACCCAGGGCCGGACCATTAACTGCATAAGTCCTGCCTGTGTTCATTTTAACTAAATGTAATATATTGTACTTATCCAAATTAAATTCCATCTTTTCAAAAGACAACTGGATTTCTGATCACCAACATCCCAAATTATCTTCATTTTGTGGCTGGTGGGACGGCAGGTAAGCTCTTCTTATAAACTGTACCTCCAGTTTCAGCCTCACCAATGTGCTGTACAGTTGTAGCAAGACCATCTTACGTTTATATGTCAAATCCTTGGAATGAAGGCCCATCTTTAATTTGTCATTCTAATTACTTGCTTTTTGTGATTTGCATACAGGAACACATAGATTCCTCTGTATTGCAGCATTTTGCAGTCTGCAGTACAATAATATTCTTTTTTTTCATCGAAATGATTAACAAACATTGTAAATATTTGAATACCAAGCAGTGATCCCAGCAGCACTCTACTAGATAAAGTTGAAAATGAACCATCCATTCTGACTCAATGACTTGATTTCCCACTGATCAATCTGACTACCATCAAGGAAGAAGAGAATTCAGAAAGAAAATTAACTGAAAATAAGACACGCAAATGAAGAAGCTACCTAACTGAAATCCAGTTATCAGTCACATAAATATAAGGAGGGAGAGAGAGAGAGTGACAGAGAGGGAGAGGGAGAGAGAAAAAAATTAAGAGCAAGCTGGTGTAGAAGACAAGGAGTAGCGGGAAAAATTTACAGAGTGGCTTACATTGAATGTATTGCAACTAACAGACACAAAAGAGAAAACTGCTGAAGTTGAGGTACTTAGAATGTGCCAGAAATAATGAATGATAGCGATGCAAGTGACATAGAAGTGAGTTGAAAAAATATCTTTTATTTTGCTTATGAGCAATGTCTCAGATTACTGAATACCAAATTGTAAAAGAAACTAGCTGTTTATTTATTCAAATGATATAATCAGATCACAAATTGTTTCATTGAATACAATTCAGTATACAGTGTGAAACTTCCAGGATGTACAGTGATGCTTACATGTTCTCTTTATCATGTATTGTAGGGTGATTCTCCTCCAGAGGGAAAGATTCTACTGACATTGAGCTGAAGGGGCGCCCAGTTGCAATCACTTCCAACTGATCAATGTCCTGTGTGTAGAAAACACCCAGTTAACTCAAGACACAGTTTCCTCGCAGTTAGCTGCAGTCAGCTATCGGATTTTGCTGATGTTTGCTGATATTTACAACTTGCTGTTGGCATCAGGCTATTGATATAAGTAAGACCTCCTATCCTCCTGATCCTGATGTTTCTAGGTTCTGAGTCTTACTATTAGAGTCAATGCAATTCAGGTTTAATAGTGGTTGGCTCGAGGCTGGACTGTGACTCTTGCAAGAAAACTGAAAGCAATGCTCAGATACTGCACTTCATCATTTTTCAAAAGTTAAAAACATTGAAAGACTCTATATTCATCGGTAATGAACAGATCAGAAAAATGGCAAATATTGAATTACACTCTGGCCACAGCTCATGAATATAAACGGTTTGAGTTAAGGGTTGCATTAAAGTCAGGCCACAGCTGGATGTATGGGCAGTTCCAGGAGATTGGGTAATTCTAGAGACCAGGATAGCTCCAGAGGAGAGACACTGGCACCACTGATGGTGTTACAGCTGTTATAACTCACTGCAATGGACAGCAAGACCTCTTATTCCTGGAATCATCACATAAGTTGAAAAAAAATCAAAGTCCCCAATTTTCCTGTCTGATAGACCCAGGTAAACAGAAAACATGACCAGGGCTCAGGACATAACAAGAACTACAAATCTCTTACAAGTAAATAGATTCTGACCACAGGGAAACAACTATTGAATTGTCAACATATATTATAATTCTTACACCCTTCTAAAACTTCTTTACACATATATACAGATAGACACAGGTACAAAAACAAAGTGTTAGGAATAGATATGAAACAAAATTAGGCAAACAGTTCAATGACACCAGTCCTCAGGATTCAGTGGAGGGGTTCCTTTTGATTCCTAAGTCCTTTAGTATTCCAAGCTTTTCCTTCAGGTTCTTTCACTTCCCAGGATGCACAGAGTGATTGATTCACAAATTATTAAGTATCTGACTTATTGGTGTGTGTGTGTGTGTGTGTGTGTGTGTGTGTGTCTGTCTGAGTTGGGGGTTGTGAGTGTGAGAAAGTGTATGTGTGTGAGTGTAGTGAGTGCAGAGTGTCTTAAGTCTGTGAGAGGGTGCATGTGTGAGTGTGTGTGTCTGTAAGGGTGTGTGTGGGTGTCTGTGTGCGTGTCTGTGTGTATGTGTGTCCGTGTGTATGTTTGTATAGGAGTGCCAGTGTGTGTGTGTATAGTGCAATGGTGGTCACCTGTAATGTGACATGAACCCAAGGTCCCTCAGGGATACTCCTACACACACACACACTCTCACACACACACAGGCACTCCTATACATACATACACATGGACCCACACACAGACGCGCACACAGACACCCACACACACCCTTACAGACACACACACTCCCACATGCACCCCCTCACAGACTTAAGACACTCTGCACTCACTGCACACACGCACACACACACACACATACACTTTCTCACACTCACAACCTCCAACCCAGACAGACAGACACACACACACACACACACACACACACACAGACAAAGACCCACATGCACACATATATTTTGTGGGGTGAATTTGTACTTGCAGGGTTACATTGTACTTTGCTCAAAAACTGCATGCATTCATGTAGAACTCTGAGCTCAAAAACTGCATAAATTTATGTAAAGCTCCGTTATCTCACTTTTTAGATTAGAATCAATCTCAACATCATGGCATAGACATAGAACACAGGGGGCCAACACCTTCAACATATTGTCTAGCTATCACCATTGTTAACAGCTAACCCAAGAATATTTTGTGATTTACACATGAAAGAAGTGAAACTATCACTGTATTCTAACAGATGAAAGGCTTAACAGACAATCAATTTTTCAATGTATAATTTCAGTTACATCACACTGTAAATTTTTGCTATAAATTCTGTGTGTTAGGATTGAGCCCTCCACTACCACTTGATGAAGAAGTGTCGCTCCAAAAGCTAGTGTGCTTCCAATTAAACCTGTTGGACGATAACCTGGTGTGTGATTTTTAATTTTGTACACCCCAGTCCAACACCGGCATCTCCAAATCATTGTATATTCTTGGTTGCACTACTGGTAGGTACAACTCTGTCAGTGTAAAACACTGGAGTATAGATTCTTTTTCTGTGGTGCCCACTATTATGAGACTGTTGGTAATGAACTAAGGGATATATCACTCTATGCTGTGTCTTGGATCAAGGTAATGGATTGATATTGATAACCCTGAATAAACTCAGTGACAACTCCTGAGTGTGTTTTAACAAACATACTGGTTGTCTGAAGTCCAGGTGTTTTAAAAAAGTCTTCATCTCTTCCAATCGCTGTTTCAGGTACAAACTCTCTGACCTGGACTTCCTGTAGGTTCTTTTGCCTTGTGGGAAGTCAGTACCTAAAGTAAATGAAGATGGAATTCAAACAAAATCAGAAGATTGTAGATGAACGAAATCCTAAACAAAACAAAAAATACTGAAAATTCTTAGCAGGTAAGAATATATTTAGCATCTATAACAAGAAAGATCCTTACATTTTAGGTTGAGGACCCTTCATGGAACTGAGGAAAGATAGTAATGTAAGAGGTTTTGAGCAATGTAGTGGGTATAGGAAAGAGGAGAACTTCAGAGATTAACAGTAGAAAAGTTTAAAGTCCAAGGGAGTGGTAATAGGACAAGAAAGAAATAAAAAATATATTCAGATGAGGTGTGAATGGATGGATGGCAGCCAATTGAATTCCACATGAAGGAATATAAAAAGAGATAGAAGCATACGATCCTACAAAAAGAACCAAAAAAATTTAACCAAGTTTCGGTTATGATCGAAAATAGTTAAATGCAATGAGGAGTTTAGAAGATTATCAAGTGCCAAGTGAAAGAGGAGATACTGTTCCACAAGCTTTCGTTGAGATTCAATGGAAGGCAAAGGGAGGAAATTTGAGAGTGGGTAGTATAGAAAAATTAAAATGACAAGATGCATTGATGGCTCAAGTGTAAGCAAATGAATATGACTTCACACTGTTACAGAGTTGTGGTTGCAGGGTGACCAGGATTGGGAGCTCAATATTCAAGGATATGCAATGTTCCAGAAAAATAGGCAAAAAGGTAAAGGAGGTGGGTTAGTGTCATTCCACATTTGATCATGGTTGATCTCAGAGAATCATAGAATCCCTACAGTGCAGAAGGTTATTCTTCCCACCATGTCCACGCTGACCATCAGAAGAGCATCCCACTAGACCCATGCCCATACCCTATCCATGTAAATCTGCACTCTCCATGGCTAAAGCATCTAACCTACACATCCCTGGATACGGGGGAAATTTAGCATTGCCAAGATACTTAATATGCCCATTGAGTCTGACAGTCATAGAGATATACAGCACGGAAACAGACCCTTCTGTCAAATGGTAAATGCTGACCAGATATCCTAAATAAATATTGAGTCCCATTTGCCAGCATTTGGCCCATATCCCTCCAAACCCTTCTTATTTACACTCACCCATCCAGATGCTTTTTAAATGTTATAGTTTTACAAGCCTCCACCACTTCCTTTGGCAGGTCATTCCATACACGCACTACCCTCTGCATTAAAATGTTGCCCCCAGGTCCTTTTTAATCTTTCTCCTCTTGTTTAAAACTATACCCTAGCGTTTTGGACTCCCCCACCCCAGGAAAAAGACTTTGTCTATTTACCCCATCCATGCTCCTCATGATTTTATAAACCTCTAGAAGGCCACCCCTCAGCCTTCGGTGTTCCAGGGAAAATAACCCCAGGCTATTAAGCCTCTCCCTATAGCTCAATACCTCCAACCCTGACAACATCCTTGTAAATCTTTTCTGAACCCTTTCAAGTTCATAACATTCTTTCTTTAGCAGGGAGACCACACTTGCATGCAGTATTCCAACTGTGGCTTAACCAATTTCCTGTACAGCTGCAATATGACCTTCCAACTCCTGTACTCAATACTCTTCACAATCCTATCTACCTGCAACTCCACTTTCAAGGAGCTATCAACCTGACTCCAAGGTCTTTTTGTTCAGCAACACTCCCCCAGACCTTATCATTAAATGTATAAGTCCTGCTCTGATTTGCCTTTCCAAAATTCAGCACCACATACCTATCTAAATTAAGCTCCATTTGCCACTCCTCAGCCCATTGGCCCATCTGATCAAGAGCCTGTTGAACTCTGAGGTAACCTTCTTCGCTGTTCACTACACCTCCAATTTTGGTGTCACCCGCAAATGTACTAACTATACCTCCTATGTTCTCATCCAAATGACAAAAATTAGTGGGTCCAGAGCCGATCCTTGTGGCACTCCACTGGTCACAGGCCTCCAATCTGAAAAGCAACCCTCCACCACCGCTCTCTGTCTTCTACCTTTGAGCCAATTCTGTACCCAAATTGCTAGTTCTCCATATGATCTATCATTGCTAACCCATGTAGCATGAGGAACCTTGTCGAACGCCTTAATGAAGTCCATATAGATCACATCCACCACTCTGCCCTGATCAATCTTCTTTGTTACTTCTTCAAAAATTCAATCAACTTTATGAGGCATGATTTCCTACTCACAAAAGTATGTTGACTATCCCTAATCAGTCCTTGCATTTCCAAATGCATCTTTGGGCTTTGGGAGGAAACTGGAATACCCAGAGGAAACCCACGCTGCCACAGGGAAAATGTGCAAACTCCACCCAAACAGTCATCTGAGGGTGGAATTGAACCAGGTTTCCTAGCGCTATGAGACAGCAGTGCTAACCACTGAATCACTAAGCTGCCCCAACACAATGGCTTAGCTGGGCTTCAATCCTACTTTCTTACCCACTCCCCATAACCTTCAACCCATTACTAATTAAAAATCTATCTCTTTAAATTTACTCAATGTCTCAGCATCCATCACACTTTGGGGTCGTGAGTTCCATAGATTCATAACTCTTTGAGAGAAGTAAGTACATACCTGTTTTAAATATGCTACCCCTTATCCTAAAACCATGACTTCTCATTCTCTCTACATCTACTTTGTCAATTTCTTTAGCATCTTATATACCTCAATTAGATCTCTGTCCATTCTTTTAAATTCTAGACAGTTTAGGTCAACAAAGTGGTGAAAACTAGTGGATTTGGAATTTTTTTTAGGGAGCAAGAAATTTGTTTTGAAAGTAAATTGCCAAGAAACGTAAAAACAAACAGCAAAAGCTTCTAAGAAAGAGTAGCTAAAGCGAGTGTGGGACCCTTGGAGGGTGTGACTCAGGAATTGATAACAGGAACAGCATAATAGAAGATAATTTAAACCAACATCCTATACCAGTCTTCATGATAAAAGAATTGAAAAAACCCAAGAAATCAGATCAGCAAGGTACTAATGGGAGGAAAGATATTGTAACAGTCTCTACCACAGAGAAGACATATAGGAAACATTGTCAAGATCTCCCAGAATAATATTAGGTATCACTGATACACCAACCAAAATAAATCTGAGAATGTCTGTCGGAAATTGGAAATGAGTTCAAACAATTCTTTCAGATTTCAAAAATCTGCACATTTCAATTCGATAAGCTAAAAATCTTTACTTTTCTAAAAAAAAGTTAAACTAAACCTACTGAACCCTTTCCCCATTAAATTCCTGAAACCTGAAATTTAGATTTACTGATCACACCAAATGAACTTTTGTTCAGGAATGTTGTGAAAGTACCTGTCTCCTTTTTGATTGTCTGAGGTCTCCTGCTATGAATGATGGGTGGTGGGAATCCACGTTCTGTCTGTGTTAACGTTGCTGCCACACCACTTAACTCATCTCCAATCATTGGTGGCAGGGCCCAAAATTCACTCCCCATGTGATAACCCTAAAATAATAAGAAAGGGACAAGGTGGCATATTTATAAAAGCAAAATACTGTAGGTGCTGGAGATATAAAATAAAAGCAGGAAGTGCTGGAGAAACTCAGAAACTCTGGAAAAAGAAATAGATAACATTTCCATTGGGTCACAGCACACTATAACCAGGGTCAACAGCATTCTGCAATCCAGTTGTGAAGCTCAAGCCCCTTACAGGATGGAATAAACCTTGAGAGCGAAGAACATGAGGGAGTTAATCACCAGTGCCAAGATCAGAAGGGAGTGAATCTCCATAGCAAGAACCAGGAGGGAATGAATATTTTTAGTTAGTAACAGAAGCAAGTGAACAGGGAAACATGAATCCCTATATTATGAAACAGAATGGTGTGAATCCACTTAGCTAAGAACCCAGGAGGTCATGATCTCCAATGGTCTGGCATCAGAGGGAGTGAATTCCACAGCCAAGAAAAGAAAAAGAGTGCACCCATATCACCAGCTACTGAATACTTGATATGCCAATACACCTTGGGATACCATGAATAAAAGGTAAAAGAAAAACCTTTTCTGACCTTTCCAGAACCCAGAGCTGCAACGGTCTGATCGATGAGGTTACACTGTTGTCTCCGCTCTTCAATATTCTCACATTGATTCATCACCAGTTCATCAACTGGCTTGTCTAGGATTTCTAAACAGAGAATAGCCAGTTTCACCATTATAACAAAGAGTTTTCTTGTGAGGAGGAAGAGTGAGGAGGAAAAATATAAAAAGCAATTTCGCAGAATACACAGGTACTCATTAAAATTAAGTTCTCTGAGTTTGTGATATCAGCTATACTGCATTAAATGTAAAAGGAATTGTTATATATAAAATGATCAAGATTTAGCTATTTCATTTTCTATCATCTTAACAGTCCATAAGTCCTTAAGGCCTAGGAGCTATTCAACCCATCAGTCTGCTCTGCCATTCAGTGAGATCATGGCTGATCTGGTCATTCTCAATTCTACTTGCCTGCCTTATCTCCATAATCCTTCATTGCCTTACTTTATTTACTCTATGTCATGTTGTCTCAGGTACTAACCTGTTCAAAATCTTTCAAAACATTCTTTCCAATTCCATTAACATTAGTACCAACTTGGATGGCAACAACAAGATCCCTCCCCTCACACTCCAAATTCCTCTCCAGCCCTGAGGAGATGTCCATCAGCCTGACACCAGGTAGGCAAGACAGCTTTTGGAAATCATGCTTACGGCTCAGCAAAAGGTATTTATCTCCCTAATTTTAAGTCCCTTACTGCTATGATCCTATTTCCTCCCCTAGTTACATGGCACACTCTACAATAGCATTGTTGTCAGGTTGCTCATCCTCCCTATAGTCCTTACTCTCATCCGCAGAGTTTGCAAGAACCTTGTTACTATTGCATTCATGATATGGCATTGTTGGAGAGCGGTTCCACCCAACCATATGATATCGCAGGCCTCACACTATTCATCTACTATAACCATGATCTTACTTTTTGAAAAAAGTATCTAATTTAAATTTTAAGGAATCAATAATGATCGCTTCCACCATCTTGCTTGGCATTTTGTTTCTAGGTTTGACTTCTTCTGCTTTGTTAGATTATTCCCACAGATTTATTTGGGTGCACTAAACTCCAACCCTCATTCTGTCAAATGCAGGTCATGTCCTTTGGTTGTCCTGTTCGAGAATCCACAAAGAAACCATCCCTCAATCTTTTGATTCCTCATGTAAATGTTGACAATTGACACAATCATTCCTGATCATCTAACCCCATCAGTCTTTCAATCATTTCAGTTGCTCTCGTGTATCAACAGCTGGATTATATTTCCAATATTGTGATGTTTAGTACTGCAAAAGGACTCTTGTAGTGCAGTGGCAGTGTCCCTAGCTTTCGACCGGAAGGCTGGGTTCAAGTCACACCTGCTCCAGAGGTGTGTATTAACATCCTGGAATAGGTTAAGCAGAAAATATCCTGCATTCAGGGTTCTAACTGTGGAAGAATCAATGATTCATAAAATGGCAGAATTTTAGTTCAACATGTAACTTGCTTTGTTCACTGCCATGAAGCAGTGTTACTGTAGATGCAATTTGTTCTTAATCAGGATCCACTGACATTTTTCATTTTAGGACCACAGGAAGTGGAGGAGGCCACTTAGCCTCTCCAGTTTGTTCCCCCACTGAATTAGACTATGGATGATCTGCAAACCAGATTTCAGCCATTGTCATTACTCTTTAGCATTCTTGATATCAACAGTTTATCAATTTCAGATTTTACATTAACAATTGATCTGACATTGCAGAGAGAATTTACAATTTGTTTTTATTTGTTTATGGGATGTGGGAATTATTGGTTAGGCCAGTATTTATTGTCCATTCCTAGCTGTCCTTGACTAAGTCACGGTGAGCTGCTTTCTTGAAGTGCTGGAGTCCTGTTGGTGTTGGGAGTGTTTGGTTGGTGGGGGGGGGGGGGGGGGGGGGGCGGTTTCCAGGATTTTGACCCAGTGACAATGAGGAATGGTGTTGTTGAAGGAGCATGAGTGAGTTGCTGCAGTACACTTTGCATCAATGGTGAAGGGTGTGAATGTTTAAAGTGGTGGATGGCATGCCAATTAAGTAGTCTACTTTCCCCAGACGGTGTCAAGCTTTGAGTGCTGTTACATCATCTTACTTGCTTTTATAGCCTCAGTATTTACATGGCTGTTCCAGTTCAGTTTCTGGTCAATGGTTAAACCCCAGGTAAGGGAAATTCAGTGATGTTATTGCTATAGAATGTCAAGCAGAAATGGCTAGTTTATTTGTTTATTAGAGATGGTCATTGCCCTGGCATTGTCTTTCCTGGATATTACTTGCTATTTATCACAAGCAAGAATGTTGCCCAGTTCTCACTCAATAAAGACACCAACAGGTGTTCATGAGGAGTCATGAGCAAAGCTGAAAATTGAGCAAACATCCTCACTTCTGACATTATGATGGAGGGAGGATTATTCATGAAACAGCTGAAGACAGTTGGACCTAGGTACACTACTCTGAAAAACAGTGATGTTCTAAGACTGAGAAGATTAACTTCCAGCAGGACTCCAACAATAGTATTTGGACATGAAATTGGCTAGAGTAGAAGTGGCAGAGAGTAATGAAGAACAGAAGAAGGATGCTATCGAGTCCTCCTGAGATTGGGATTATTGCTTTTATTATTTATAAATGGTATAAACTTGGCTATAGAAACATCATTTTAACATGCTGTACAGCATGCAAAATGATACTTTTAATTGTATCTCAGTACATGTGACAACAATAAAAAAAAATCAAATCAAATTCAAACTCATTCCCAAAAGTGAGTGTTATGTAAAGTTGAGTTGAAAAGTGTGGCACTGGAAAAGTACAGCAGGTCAGGCATAATCTGAGCAGCAACTGATTCGATGTTTTGGGCATAAGCTCTTCACCAGGAATGTGGAAGGTGAAGGGGGATGAGAGATAAATGGGGGGTGGGGGGGCGCTGGGGCGAAGATAGCTGGGAAGGGGATAGGTGGATGTAGATGGGGGGGGGGGGTAAAAGTGATAGGTCGGTGGGGAGGGTGGAGCAGGTCGGTGGGAAGGAAGATGGACAGGTAAGTCAGGTCAAGAGGGCAGTGCCAAGTTGGAGGATTGGATCTGGGATGAGATGGGGGGAGGGGATATTTGGAAACTAGTAAAGTTGATTCTGGGGTGAGGTAGGGGTGGGGGTTCTCTTGACCTAGTAATGTAAATTTGGCAATGTAGTAAATGGTGAGGAGTGCAGCAGAGAAATAAGGAGGACATCGACATACGGCTAAAATGAGTAGACACGTGAAGTTCAATGTGAAGTGTAAACCGATGAACTGTAAAAAGAAAATCAGAGCTTGTGAGGTTTGCTGGCTAGGGCAGCATTCACTACCCACTCGTAATTGCCCTTAAAAAGGTAGTGGTGAGCTGTCTTTCTGAACCACAGTCGTCCACCCAAAATGCCATTAAGGAGGGAGGTTCCAGGATTTTGATCCAGCAACACTGAAGGATCAGCAAAATATATCTATTGCCTTTGTCCTCTAGATGGCTATGGCCATAGGTTTGAAAGAAGCTGCCTTAGAAAACTTGGTGAATATTTGACCTGCATCTTGTATATGGTACACAGTGCTGCTATTTCGTGTTGGTGGCAGGAATGAACATTTATAGATGTGGTGTCAGACAAATAGGCTGCTCTTTCCTGGATGCTATCAAACTGCTTCATTGTTGTTGCAGCTGCATTCATCCAGGCAAGTAAGAAGTACTCCATCACACTCCTATTGTACTTGTGGCTTTTGGTATTCTGGCTGTAGGATTCCTAGTCTGACCTGCTTGTGTTCACACAGTATTTATATGGCTAGTCCAATTTGATTACTGGTCAATGGTAACCCTCAGGATGGTAATAATTGGAGACTCAGTAGTAGCAATGCCACTGAATGTCAAGAAGTTACATTTACATTCTCTTTTTCTGGAGATGGTCATTGCCAAGAATGTCCATGAGGTCAACCCAAGGTTGGATGTTGTCCAGGTTTTGCTGCATTTGGACTTTGGCTGCTTCAGTATCTAAGGAGTTGGAGATGGTACTGAACATTATGAAATCATCAGTAAACATCTCAATTTCTGATCTTATAATGGAGGGAGGCCATATGTGAAACAGCTGAAGGTAGTTGGGTCTAGGACACTACCCTGAGGAACTCCTGAAGAGATGAAATGGGGCTGAGATGAATGATCTCTGACAACCACAATCATCATCTTTTGTGCTAGGTATGACTCAAATGTTCAGAGGAGTACCACAAAGCGACAGAACATTCTAAATGCTCCAAATCTGATCAATACAGAGATCAAAATTCAGAAATTTTTCACCATATCAGAGCAAGATGATAAGGTTGAGAAAACATACTGTTTATTTGGTTCTGCAAGCGGGGCACAGATTACAAAGCAAGGAAGTTATGCTTAGTCATAACATTCACTCATTAAGCCTCAGAATTGGGTACAATTTGGGGCACCAGACTATGAGAAGAATTTCAAGGCTTTTCAAAGGCAAGGGTGCAGAAAAGATCCGACAGAATGTGGAAATGGTTTAAAATTCTAAACTTGGAAGGCAATGCTTCAATCTCTAAGACTAGCTTTATTCAGTTCTACTTACTGGAGATCAGATGTTGTGTTCTCTTTCTCTCTGCCATGTGCCACTGCCAATTTGCCAAGGCATGGTCCTGATTTTGTGATTTGGCATAAATAATGTCTTTGGATTTCTTCTCATAAACCTGCAGTTCCTGAGGTGTGGCTTCAACAGGAAAATGTTCTGAGATCGCATTGGCCAACTGAACAACAGAGAAATAGAAAGTTAAGTGGATAACCATTATGCAATTTAGCACTGGGCCAAGCAATAATTTGTGGAGAATGGATCAGATGCCCGTCATGTCTGGGATCTAGGCTCAAATCGTCAAAGAATGAAAGCCTCTCTGGAAGTAAAAAGGTAACATTCAGAATTTATAGGCAGGAAATGGTCAGCTGAATGTTACCTTTTCACTCAAATTCATGAATAAGCACAGATAATGGATAACCAGATGTCCACATTCCCACCTGCCCACTTATTCCCAACTGCCCTCCTACCCACCCACATTTAAAGATTCCCTTCTATACTTTTCCCCAAGCAGACATCTGTTCATGTGTCCGCCCACCAATTTGTCCACTATTGGTCATGTCATGAATTTAAAAGGCTAATTGGAGAAAGAAAACCAGAAAATGACTTTATAAACACATTAGCTGATTCTTGTCTAGGTGATCTTGCAGACCATGTATTTAAGGTTACTTATCTTTTTCCATTTGGGAACCATGCGGTGCTTTACTAAGCTTAGGGAAAAGAGTAGCTGTCTAACATCCCAACCAGATAAGCTGTTTTTCAGAATGTTTGTTGTGAGGTTAATATTAGCCAGGCCATCATTTTTTTTAAATATCCAGGTGAGGTGATAAATGGGGGTTTTAATTTAATGTCACTACTGATATATGGCACCTAAACTGAATTGTCAGCTTGTTTTATCTGCTCAAACCTCTAGAATGATGCTCAAAATCACAAGCTTCTGGTACAGAGGCCAAAGTACTAGCAATTGCAATAAAGTTATTATAATTTTGATGATAAGTTGATATATAAATGGCAGCATTACTGAGGCTATCTGTCTGGTTATAGTATAAACTCAACATTGTCACAATGTGCTTGGAGCTTTACTTTCCATCTAAACTGTTTTGATAAAGATATAAAATATATTATAATCATTATAATGTAATTATTACATTTGGAATTTGGATTTTTAAGTTGAAGTAAAATAGATGTACAGTTTCAGTTGTGTGAAGGTAATTTTTCTAAGACATCAGAAAGTCATTTGGAATATCAAACCGAAGACAAGTGGGCCCTGCAGGGTTCAGTGTTGGGGTTCAGTGATCTGGATGAAGGGACTGGACGCATTCTGGTGAAGTTTGCTGATGGTACGAAGTTAGGTGGACAAGCAGGTAGTACAGGGGAGGTGGGGAGGCTGCAGAAAGATTTAGACAGTTTAGAAGACTGGTCCAGAAAATGGCTGATGAAATTCAACATTAGCAAATGCAAATGATTGCACGTTGGAAAAAAGAATACAGGCATGGACTATTTTCTAAATCGTGAGAAAATTCATAAAGCCAAAGTACAAAGGGATCTGGGAGTGCTAGTCCATGTTTCTCTAAAGGTTAACTTGCAGGTTGAGTCCGTGATTAAGAAGCGAATGTAATGTTGTCATTTATCTCAAGAGGGTTGAAATATAAAATTTATAAAGCTATAGTTAGGCCCCATTTAGAATATGGTATCCAATTATGTGCCTCACACCTTAGGAAGGACATACTGTCGCTGGAGTGTGTCCAGCAGAGATTCACACGGATGATGCCTGGAATGGTAGGCCTAACATATGATTAACGATTGGGATTGTATTCATTAGAGTTTAGTAAGTTGAAGGGTGAACTAATAGAAACTTACAAGATAATGCATGGCTTAGAAAGGGTGGATACTGGGAAGTTGTTTCTGTTAAGTGGGGAGACTAGAACCCGTGGGCGCAGCCTTAGACTTAAAGAAGGTCAATTTAGAATGGAAATGTGGAGACATTTCTTCAGCCAGAGAGTGGTAGGCCTGTGGAATTCATTGCCATGGAGCACAGTGGAGGCTGGACTTTAAATGTCTTCAAGGTAGAGATTGATAAATTCATGATCTCACAAGGAATTAACGGCTAAGGGAAGTGCGTGGGTAAGTGGAGTTGAAATGCCCATCAGCCATGATTAAATGACAGACTGGACTCAGTGGGCTGAATGGCCTTATTTCCACTCCTATGTCTTATGGTCTAAGAAGGCATATGACTTAATTTAAATGCTTAGCAGGATACCTGTTATGCTAACTGATGGAGTGTTTACAAAGTTGAACTAGAATGATGTACAGAAAGAAAGAGACCAAGGATGACTGTTTTTGAATTCAGTTTAGAATCAGAAGAACAATTTCATCCTAGCAAAAGGGTTTTAGTTTTGAGAGTTTGTGTAGACGCTCTCAAGCTGTCAGAACTGAAAGAGGTTTTGATTATCAGAACTGGAAAAAAGTTTCCAGGCCATCAAACTAGCAAGTGCCAGCAAAGTAAGAGATTACAGAGTTAAGATAGTTGTGACTCTTCTCTGGAATCAAGTATTTATAAAATATATTGCTGATAATGTTAAGAATTTTCTAAAAATTATAAATAGAGATCTTTGTTTTCTTCCCCCATTTTTGCAATAAACCTTTGTTCTTTCGCTAAAGAACATTAGCATCTTCGTTCAGTATTCAGTGACTAACCATCACAGCACCAACTGCAAAAAATAAACTTATGATCTATCAAGCTAGATTTCACTCTGGGATCTGACTTGTCTAATATTATCATTAGGTGGGATCTTAACATTGTCTTGGCAGTGTTTGTTGGAACAATCTAGAGGAGGCTTTATATTAAATCTAACCCTGATTGTACCTTGGCGTGTTTGATGTACACAACATAGAGAGTGCCTTACTTTGTATCAATTCTTTATTGTACTTGTTCTGGGTGTGTTTGATGGAATGCTTGATGGAACTTTACTCAATATTCAAGTTGTATCTTATCCAGGCATACTTAATGCTAAGTCTAGTTGCTTCAAATTGAAATGTGTTATTTCAATACATTGATAATAATGTGGTTGTAAAAGTAACAGCACGTTTATAAACAAGTAACAAAAGTAAGAGCACAGCAAGTAATTTGGAAAATTAAATTAGGATTCTCTACAAGCTCCAACCTCACTGTCCACCATCCCATACAGCTTATTTCAACACCAAAGTTCGTAAATCAGTCTTTCCTGGTGACCAAATAGAGGGATATGGGCCAAGTGCTGGCAAATGAGACTAGATTAATTTTGGATATCAGGGTGGCATGGACGATTTGGACTGAAGGGTCTGTTTCTGTGCTGGACATCTCTGTGACTCAATGACCCACTTTTTCAACTGTTCCAATTTCAAATTCAAATGTTAAGCCTTCTTTTAGAACTTTATTTGTTCAATGTGGTCCTCAAGATTTATAAATGAGCCAATTTAGATAAACCATATCCCATGTTCTTATGACTATTTGTATGTTTTAGTTCATATCAGAAATAATACTTTGCTTGTACTCTACCTCAGAAAGTCCTCTTGCAAGCAATTCCTGCCTAAAATTTGCCATGGTTCCAAGGATGCTGTGAGGCAGTACTCTCCCCTCTGTGTCAAAGCGAGGACCCCCGGAACCTGTAGGTTTAAGATGTGATGATATACACTGTTAGCAACAGTTGATTGTTGCTAGGTATTACCCAGAGGAAAGCTTTGAAGGTTAAAATAATTCACAGTATTCAATATGTTCACACCCCTGAGATACCAAGCATGATCACATTGCAAAGTCAAAACATCACATAAAGGGTTGTTCTTCCCAAACAGGAAAATATAAGGCTTAGCAACCACGAGGCCTGTATACTTTGATTGCAAATTTTTTTCCTTCTACATTAAAAGCTTCAATTTCATGTTGGATTGTTTTGCCATCAGCGTAACATATTTTATGTAACATCAGTGAATATTGGCAAACTATTCAGTCTTGTGAATCTTTGCAGCCACATCCAATCATACTCTGACCTCACATCCAGCAGTACAGTTTTGGGTGCAGTCCTGGACAACCTTTCTTGATCTATCCCTGGGGCACTATCTTAATTGTTCTGCCCCTAGCTGTTCATCGCCATAGGCTTTTTCATGTCCGAGCAGAGAACTGTATGTATCATGAACACGTCAGTGCAATTTGACAACCGCACAATCCTGATGAGTTGGTAATCATTATCCAATGATATGACACTTCCAGGACTACATCATTCCTGAGACTGGGTGCAGAAGAATGTACTTACTATCTGAGCCATGTGAAGTACACACAATTGCTGGATAGACTGTAGACTTTCATGCTCCATCAGCAGCCAAAAGCTGAAGATTGTCCAAGAAATCCAATTGAAGATTTAGCATTCACATTATCTAGGATATGTTAAAAAAAATTCCACGTACAACATTTTTCTCTTACACTCCAAATATGTCAGTATGGAAGGACTTAATTGGAACAAGATTTTAAAAAACATGCACAAAGATCGTCAAGCTTAAATTTTATGGATATGAAGACAGAATTAATGAGAATGATGAAGAAATTTACTAATTTCTCAGAAAGCCTTCATTACGTCAAAATCAATCTACTTCACAGCAGAAATACGATGAATACTTACCACTTAAGTCTGAAGCTCAGAGAATGGTTTGTGTCAGCAAATATAAGTGGTGGATAGAGAAGGCCAATGAAATTTGTGTGATTGATGGTGGAGTGCACTAAAAGACAAGCTCTGCCAGTCCACAAGCCATGTCAAAAGTGTAAATGGCTTATTTAAAACAGTCAATTTGATTTTCATCATTATTAATTACAACAAAAAAGAATTTCACCAGGTTTTTTCTAATAAAGTCAAAAATATCTTGTTTATTTAAAACAGACTTATTCTTTAGATAAGTGTCAAAACTAATTATCAACTAAACTTCAATGCAGAATTAAACTATAAGCCCCTAAATCTGAACACACACACACACATTTTGATTCTGAGATAAAACAAGACACTGCTCGAATAAAGTATTATAGATGGGATTAAATCAGGACTAAAAGTGCCCTTGTGGATCAAATGTCTAAACTAAAAAGGTAGAATGAGTTGACTTCTCATTGTGCATTTGGTTTCGTACTAATGTAATTAAGTTGCAGACAGATGCAAGATCCTCTGTTTGGGCCCATAGGCTCTTGGATTGAATGAACAGTTCAGCTAATCTGAGATACTGATTTCTGGAAGTTTCTCTGATTCCCTGAGAATATTTCACTGAGATATCTCTTCTGCCGGTTTTCTTCTAAAGCTTATAATTTACTCCCCCTGGGGCATTGGGGTGGGGGGGGCTGCTGGTGGGGATGTTTTTCCTCCTGCTAGTTTTCTTCTGACTCCTAACTCTGTGGCAATACACAAACTAAGCTATTGCTGGGTGATTGCATCATAGATCCTAGGATTTCTGTTCAGGTTGGTTTGACAAGCTATTAAGACTGTAAAAGCAATCTCTTTTTAAGAGCTCTGGGTTGTCTTCTTTTCCAAAATAATTTGCTTTTTCAGTAAATGGCAAATAACCCCCCTTGATGCTTGACTTTTTCCAAGAAATCACATTAAATCCCTCTTCAACCCTAATGTACAAATTCTCATAATCCATACGTTTATATGAAAAATACAAAATCTAATTCTAGTAAACCTGCTTGACATACACAGCTTCTTCCAGGTCACTAAAACCAATTATGAATCTTAAACAAATGGCTTGTCCCGTGACTCCAAGCTGAAGTCAGCAATACAGTTCTCAAAGATAATTTGCTATCTGAGACCAAGTGGAAGGAGCACTCTCAAGACTTCTCAAGTCAAAGTTGAATTGAAATATTGGATAAAACAATCCAAAGAATCCCTCAAAAGCTTGAGAAATCAAAGTTGGGAATGCTGACAACCATGCTGAAACACGAAAGGAGATCAAAATGAGAAATAATAAGACATGCAGTCTGGACAACGCATCAGCACAGCTTTATAGAGCTTACAGTTATGAGCTTCTACTCAAATTCTCAGTCTTTTATGTAAAAGATTAAGCAGAAGAGGTGCTACCTGCTGAACTCCAAAATGCATCATTTTTTCACTTTTCAAGAAACAGTTAAGTTGATTTTTGGGAATTATTAAAGCATATCCCTTCTTTCCACAATGTGGAAGATTCTCACATTGATCATTTTGAAATGTATCTTAATCAGCCAAAACATCCTTCCAAAGACCCAATGTGGTTTCTGGTCATCTAGAGGAATTACAGACATGATGTCTGTCACTTGACAAAAGTTTCTGAATAAACAATGGTTTTTACTTATCATAGGAACTTCATGAACTGTAGCTCTTTGGAAAGTCCAGGAAGTAACATGTCCAATAAAATTTGTTACCTTCCGGTGCCTCTTGCATGATGGTCCAATAGCATCTGTCCTTTGTAGTGAATTGGATGCTAAGCCCTTGCATATCCAGATGGACATCAAGCAAGGACGTGTGACTGCATCAACTCACTTCACCTCAGCCTGTTCATGACCAACCGCCAAAATGGGACATGGTTGAGTTTTGACTCAATGGAAAGCTTTTCAACATCAACAAACTGAGAGCCAACAATAAAGCAACTCTCCATTAAATCCATGACTTATAAAATATCAAATACTGTGCAGCTGCAGTCTACACTGTGTAATCTTATCTGTTAATCAATCTTCTACCCATACTGATATATTACCCCTACTTCATGAGCCCTTATCTTGTGTTATTAATCTTCTGAGTGGCATACCATGAAATGCCTTTTGGAAATGTAAGCATACTCCATCTATTGGTTGTCCTTTATCTATCCAAACCTTAATTGAGCAAAAGGCTTTAAATTTGTCAACATAATTTACTTTTCATAAAAACATGTTAATTTTGTCCGATCATAGTATGATTTTTCTAAATGCATTGTGGAAGATTTCCCTGAGTTATAAATTCCAATACTTTCTCTATTACTTACATCAGACTAATTGGCTTATTGTTTCCTATTTCCTTTCTCCTTCCTTTCTAGAATAGCAGTATTACAGTTGTTTCCTTTCCATTTGCAGGAAACTTGATAAAATCTAGGCAATTTTGAAAAATCATAAGTGCAGTCATCTATTTTAGAACCGTAGGACATAGACCATCATATCCTGGGAATTTATTAGATTTTAGATTTTTTTAGATTTATTAAATCTTCAGTACTTTTCCTCTACTATTTTTTATTACGTAGGTTCTTCACTCATAAGCTCCTAAATTAACTTCTATTTCTGATATTTTCTGATTTCTCCTGTGAAGTCAGATATAAAGTATTTGTTCAATTTCTCTGCCAGTTACTCATTTCCCAAGATAGCTTCTCCTAACTGTGTCTTTAAAGGAACTGATGTTTACTTTAGTTATTCTCCTTTAAGGGTACCTGTAAAAGCTCTTAAAATCTGTGTTTATATTTCTGGCTAGTTTGCTCTTGGTCCATGTTTTCTTTCTCTTATTGGTCAACGTTTAGTGTTCACTTGCTTGTTTCTAAAAGACTTCCAATCCTCAATCTTGCTCCTATTCTTTGCAACAATATAAATCTCTTTTCAATTTAACATTACCTTTAACCTCCTTAGTAAGTCATGGATTGATCTTTTTTGTTCAGATTTTCTTTTTGAATGGAAGGCATTTTGTTGAACATTTTGAATTATTCATTTAAATATTTGCCATTGTAATTTTTCAGTTTTAACCTTTGGTCTATGTACACAAACAATATTAGTCAGCTCTTCCTTCATACCTATATGATCAGTTCTGCTTTAGATTCACCATTTTATTGTGATTGAAATATGTAATTTTCAAACTTAATTTGGAATTCAGTTGTTTCATGCTCACTATTTCTTACTGAATCATTTCCTTTGAGATTACTAATTAACCCTGCTGCATTGCACAATATTAAATCTAAAATCGGTTTATTCCTAGTCAGTTCCATAGCCTATTGCTCTACAGCTTATAATTCCAGGAAACTAGCATGAAAAATATTCTACAAACTCCACCTTTAAACCATCTTCAACAATTTGACTTGTCCAACATTTTGAAGATTAAAGTCTCTGACAATTATTACATCACAATTGTTAAAAACTCCCATAATATCTTATTTAATACTTTGTCCAAAAGTATATTGACTATTGGGAGTTGTATAAACTACTTCCAGCAGTATTTCCTAATCTTTGCTATTTCCAATATCTCCTCATACTGATAGGACTTTCTGATCTTCGGAATCAAAATCCTTTCTTTCTGTTTTTATATCATTCTTTACCTTCGAGGTTCTACTTTTAATTCAGATTCTATACTCCCAACACAAACAGGTAAACATTCACACTTTATATAGAATATGCCCACACATACTGACTCATTCCCTACACACAGAGATGTAAACTTCTCCCACATACAGATAGTAATGCAGAAAGATGCATACACACACACAAACATACTTCTCACACACAGGTGTATATATTTGCACTTCTCCCAGCTGGACACAGATACATACATATTTTAACATGCCAAATCACTTCACCATTACAAAGCCTTTGAATGAAAAGTAGGGAGAATATAGGGAAGGAGCAGGGGATCTTACTTCATTTCATGAACAATTACTAACCTGAATAGTCCATGGTTTTCAGTTCATCCGTAGATGAAGCAGCTTTGGCTATAATACGTTTCACTTCCCTTTCTTTCCTTGGTTTTGGCTTTCGAATCACCAATCTGCTGGTGATAGGTATTGTCTTTAAGGGCATCCGAGGAGCATGCAGCTACGAGGAACACAAAGGAACAACAAATTTAATAGTCTGTTACAGTTAGTCACAATTCCAACTAGGTAAAGTTTTAGCTTTTTGATCTGGCAATTTCCACACTGTATGTAATCTAATCTAATCTAATCTAATTTCCTATTTTATTGACTTCAACAAAACATGTACTATTAAGTTTTCCACTAATACCTCATTTTCTTATAACACGGGATTGCACGAGAATGAAACTACAGCATTATAACAGAACCGACTGTGTCTTACAAGTGCATGAGGGTATCAGAACAGAGTGCAGAACAGCTGCAAAAAATGTGCAGAGAGAGAGAGATCAATATTAACATTTGAGAGGTCCATTCGAAAGTATGATAATAGCAGGGAAGAAGCTGTTCTTCAATCTATTCATACATGTGTTCAAACTTTTATATTTTTTGCCCAACAGAAGAGGGTGGATGAGAGTATTGGCAGGGTGGGCAGGGTCTTTAATTATGTTGGTTGCTCACCTGAGGCAGTGGGAAGTACAATGAAGTCAATGGAAGGAACACTGTTTTGCATGATGTACTGGGCTGTGTTCACTTTCTGTAGCTTCTTGTGGTCTTGACTACTGCGTTGACATGGGTGGATCAGGACTAACAAGTGATCATCACACAACTGATGCAGATGGGGCATTCCCTCCACTCTGCTTCCTGAAGTCAATGGCCAGCTCCTTTGTTTTGCTGACATTGATGGAGAGATTTTTGTCTTACATCATGCTGCTAAACACTCAATCTCTTTCCTGTACTCTGTGTAATTGTTGTTTGAGATTTGACCTACAACAGTGGTGTCATCAGCAGACTTGTACTCATGCAATGTGCTTTAGTATTATGAAGATAAAGCTAAAATTTAACATATCAGAGACATGGTGGCCATGGTGAGATATAGCTAGGTTGCACTTTTGATGCTGTTGCTCAGAGTATTAAACTTTGAGATACCCGTTGGTGAAAGAGAAGATCGGAAGCCGATGTTTAGCAGTTTTAGATTTATTCATGGAGTGAAATATTACATGTCTACAACTCTAACTGTACTTTCACACCAGCCAGCACATTTATCTTTGTTGTATTTTGAGTGAAATCAAATAAACAAAATAACTAAACAATAATCATGATGGGTGGAAAAGATGCACTCCAGTTTCATTGTCAGCACTTTAAAGCACTATTATAACAAAAATCATGAACAGAGTAAACTTATGAAATTGAATTAACATATAAATTTCCAGGACTGACGATGTACTTCAGCTCCTGTGGGACCCACTGGTCACAGAAAGCCCCAAATATACCAATGACCATTGTATGCTACTTATACAAGGACATCAGGCCTGGACCCAGTAGTAAGTGTTTCTTAAAGGTGCACTGCAATGAAAATCAGATTTCTTATTGTGACGATGCTACTCCTTTCACAAAGTTATGCTATCCTTGGCATTTTTCCCAGACAGGTTGTAAAAGCAGTGATTCTGAAAAATCTAGGTTTGAAGGATTTTAAGGCCAATTTGATTAGAGCTAACATATACTGCCTCATGCCTCAGGCAAAGGGCTTTCAAGTTTAAAAACAAAACACTTGTGCAATGAAAGGGGAGCAGCCAGTTCTCCCAGGTCAGCTTTTCTTTGGTTCGGTTTGACTTTAGCAGTCTGGCTGTTCACTGAAAGCAGGTAAAAACAATGACTGCAGATGCTGGAAACCAGATTCTGGATTAGTGGTGCAGGAAGAGCACAGCAGTTCAGGCAGCATCTGAGGAGCAGCAAAATCAGGCAGGCAGTTTTGAGGCTGCTGGTCCAAGGAACAGCTCCATTGAAGAAGGTGTTCCATGCTGGAATCTCTCCGTCATCTCTCTCTCTCTCTCTCTCTCTCTCTCTCTCTCCCCTGTACAATCCTGTGTTTGGTTTTACCTTTTTTGCCAAGGTGCTTATGGGGATTGTTGCAGAAATTTGAAACAGCATCATTACATTTGGATAGTCTGTTGGGTTTTCAGATAGATTAAGTTATTCTCAATTATGTTGTCTTTTGTTTGTGTTTCGTTCGGTAATCTTGCAAATATATTCTGTTTTGTTTAAAAGTAAGTGGTTGGGCCAGTTACATCCCTCCAGGAATGTCCACTTTACACCTGTTTGAAACAACTAGCAAAGTTAAGGTTCAGGCTGCTTTCTTGAAATGTTTTGAGGGGTTCTAGCCTGGTTCATAACATTACGGAGCCTTATCAAATTTAATTTAAAACAATGTTCCTAGGGCTGATGATGTGGTCGTGGAAGGCTTCAAGTATACTAACAGACCTGTGCTCACTCTTCAAAGATGCCCAGATGTGAATGTAACCACGAAAGAGAGGAAGGCAGTTGGATCTAACAACCTCTAACATGGCCCATTGAGCTGTTCATGGCCAAGCCCAGAAATATACGTTTCTCTTCATTGATATTTTTATTCAAAAGTCGCTTAAACAGACATTATAACATAAATTATAATATGTTTGTGTTTTTTTAAAGAAATTAATTTAACATTTTGTGAGGAGATAATACACTCTAAGGGAAGGTGATGACCTAGTGGTATTATCACTGAACTGTTAATCCAGAGACTCAGGTAATGTTCTGGAGACCCTGGTTTGAATCCCACCATGGCAGATGGTGGAATTTGATTTCAATAAATATCTGGAATTAAGAATCAAATGACTACTATAAATCCATTGCCAATAGTTGGAAAAACCCATCTGGTTCACTAACGCCCTTTAGGGAAGAAAACTGCCATTCTTATCTGGTCTGGCCGATATGTGACTCCAGACCCACAGCAATGTGGTTGGCTCTCAACTGCCCTCTGGGCAATTAGGGATGGGCAATAAATGCTGCCTAGCCAGTGACATCTTAATCCTGTTATAGAATTTAAAAAATACTCTAAAATCCGACCCCGCCACCACCACCCCTAACCCCTCCATCCCCGCCCCCAACCACCGCCCTGCACTGTGTGGCCAAACGTCAAGAACACTTAGCTAAAGTGCTGAAGAAGTAATTACACAATCAATTCTCTCAATCTGAATATATGTAACCTTAAAAAAAGGAGAAAAAAAACAATTTGCAAGCACCTCACTGACTACACTTATATAGGTAAGTGCAGTCCTCCCAGTCAAATGATAGAATAGAGATATTAGAGAAACAGACTGTGGTCTTCCTTGTCAAAGGTGGCATACAGTTTAAGAAAAATTGAAGAAGGATAATTTATCTTTGTCACAATCACAAATAATGTTTTATGTGACATTGATAAAGGGACTTTCATTAACTGTGACAGGAATAGAAATCTGATTACAAGTGATCAAACTTGGAATTCTGAGAAAGGTGTACACAAATATGGGTGATTACACATGTACCTGGATTTTGGAAAGGAAAAAAGGAGATTGGAGACATGTCAGGGCAGTAGTTTGCAAGGATAGAGTAGTGAGGTATTTGAGGAGGTGGGTGATAATAAGATTTGAAGGAGAAGAAAACAGTTAACAATATCAGCTAACATGGGCCAGGAAATACAGTTGGATCATTCGCTATTTGGTCAGAATAGGGTCTTTGGAACAAGAAAAATCTTGTGGACAAGACAAGTTTGAGGAGAGGCGGAGAAGGAAAGAAGGAATAGGAGAAACTAGAACAAGGAAAAGTTGAGTGGACATTTTGCCATTTGTCCTGAGCAAGGGAGAGAATCAGCAGAGATAGCTGATTGGTCTCAAATCCTTGTAACAAAAGAAGTGTACAATGACCCTTGAATCTGTTAGAGATGAGGGTGAAAGAGACAGGTGACAGGGATTTCAGAAGACATCCTATAGTGAAGAAGCAGTGACCTTATAGAGATTTAAAAATAATGAGGGGTATAGATAGGGTTAATAGATAAGTGTCTTTTCCCCTAGGGTGGGAGATTTCAAGACCAGTGGTCATATTTTTAAGGTGACAGGAGAGAGATTTAAAAAGGCAGGAACACTTTTTTTTACACAAAGGTTGGTTCGAGTGTGGAATGAACTTCCTGAGGAAGTGGAGGATGAGGGCACAATTACAACATTTAAAAGACACTTCGATAAGTACATGACTAGGAAAGGTTTGGAGGGATATCGGTCCAACGCAGGCAGGTGGGACTAGTTTAGTTTGGGATGATGTTTGGCATGGACTGGTTGGACCAAAGTGTCTGTTTCTGTACTGTATGACACTAAGAGAAGCCAGACGATATCTTTGCAATTCACAATGATCTGGAAAAATGTGCAGCTATGGCAGAAGATAGTGTAATTTAATAGTATTTTACATAGTCCAGCCAGAACTGCAATTGAATTGTCAAGTCAGTAATTTACCATAGACACTCAAGTCTGCACTCATCCAGGCAAGTGAAGAGTGTTTAACCATGCTTTGAATTCCTGTGTCTCAATGGTTAGAGATGAAGATTATTTCATTCTGTCTTGTTTGATATGGCCATGAAAGATTAATAATTTTTGACTAAACAATTACATTGTATTTCCTTAATTGTCGTCAAAGCACGATACTTATTCATCATACAATTAACTCAGCTTGTAACCCAACCCTTATTTGAAAGGGAGAAACACCTGCTATACTTAATTCCATATCACAGAATGAGAACTTGTAGCCTTTCAAAGTTAAATAAGCAAGTTTACATCATTAAATACTTATCAAGTACCTGCCATTTGTCACTTTCAGAGGAAAGTTGAAGGTGCTTACTATGTGAAGAGGGGAAAAGTAAAATAACAGCTGTGTTCTGCATTAGACTAATTTTATCTGTAGTATTTTAGAAAGTGAGAAACAGTTATAATTTGCTAAATGTATTCTTTGTATTAGAGTTAAGATCTGCAATGGTGTGTGGTTAGTTTTCTGACTCTATAATTCTTTTGGACATATATCACTCAAGACAATATACTTTCTGAATGTCTAAGTATACTTCACTAACTAGATTTTTACACATTGATTTTCATTTTGCATTTTTACTTTATACACTGTTTTGCTTTTTTTAAAAGTACAAATTGTATCTCCTTAATTCAACACACTCTGGGTTGGCAGCCTCTGTGGTCTAGTATCCACATTATATCTGGCTTTCCAAAATACCAGCAGTGTTTTGTGTCCTTCTCTTCAAAATGTTTTTCTTGTTGCACCAGTGCAAATCTTTCAGTAAGCTTATGTGGATTGATTTCCAAGTGATTTTCATCCTCTATAAACAGCAACATAAGCGGCCCATGTAAAGTCATTGTTTAGGTCATTAGGGCAGGTGTCCAGTCTGTATTCTCAGAAAGCAGAATGGTCATGAGCAGCATGAAGACTGCAACACTGACAAGGCAGCTGAAAGTCTACTTGCATGTAAGGAGATCATCCGTATTTTCCAAAATAAATGCACATTTTATAGAGTCATAGAGATATACAGCAAGGAAACAGACCCTTTGGTCCAACTCGTCCATGCCAAATAAATATCCTAAATGAATTTAGTCCCACTTGCTAGCACTTGGCCCATATCCCTCTAAGACCTTCCTGTTCACCTACCAATCCAGATGCCTTTTAAATGTTGTAATTGTATCAGCCTCCACCACTTCCTCTGGCAGCTCATTCCAAACATGCACCACCCTTTGTATGAAAATGTTGCCCCCTTAGAACCCTTTTAAATATTTCTCCTTTCACCCTAAATCTATGTCCTTTAGTTCTGGACTCCCCCACCCAAGGGAAGTGACTTTGTCTCTTTATCCCATTCATGCTCCTCATGATTTTATAAACTTCTATCAATTCACCCCTCATGTTGCACAGTAGTTTTTAAATATGTTTAAAAACTCTTGTGCTGACCATGACATTGACCTCCTAGGGGGCAGTAACACCTCCAATCCATTAAAGGCTGAGAAGCACACTCCCAAGCAGGCGGCCTCAAAAAGCTAACTGTCACTGATAAGATGGCTGATTTAAACTCTTACCAATTTAAACAACTTGAAGAAGATGGACTCAGGGTGTCAGTCATGAGGACATGACAGTGTACATCCTCCTACCTGAACTAATGAGTAAAGAAAATATTGTGAATGATAAAAAAAGTAACAAACCATGATGAAGTGGATGCCTCACAAAGAATTGACATCATGGTGAACCAATCAAAAGGTAATAGCAAATAATGTTATTAAGGTGATTGTTTTCTTTCAAAGTAATAAGCAGGAATTGAGCACATGGAACTTAGTCAATTTGAGATTGACGATGAACTCTTCATGCACTAACAAGCTAATTAGAGTTCAGTATGTATCTGAACATACCCAGGGAGTAATGGCTTTCAAGGGTTAATAAGGCCTGCCTCATGTGTAAAAAGACAGAAGGACAACTTCAGTCAATGCAACATGGGACAGTACCCATGTCTGATGCAAATTATGATCCACTGAGTCTTCTGCTTTATTAAGTATTAATTTCATTCTACTTGCTTTGGTAAACTCAAGAAAACTTGTGAAATGATACCTGGAATAGGTATTGTAATTAATCAAGACTAGTAAACTTCAGGTTGGCTCTCTCACACTTAATTTATAATTATAATTCTCATAGATTAGATTAGATTCCCTACAGTGTGGAAACAGGCCCTTCGGGCCAACCAGTCCACACCGACCCTCCAAAGAGTAACCCCCCCAGGCCCATTTCCCTTTGACTAATGAACCTAACACCATTGGGCAATTTAGTATGGCCAATTCACCTGATCTGCACATCTTTGGACTGTGGGAGGAAACCGGAGCACCCGGAGGAAACCCATGCAGACACGGGGAGAATGTGCATACTCCACACAGACAGTCGCCTCAGGCTGGAATTGAACCTAGAACCCTGGTGCTGTGAGGCAGCAGTGCTAACCACTGAGCCTGTGAGGTCTTGTAATGAAAGTGAATCCAAAAATCTTGTACCTTGATAATTTTTCCACTTTGATGTTTGGATGCCAGTGTTGTCGTTGTACTAAAACAGCTTGGCGTGAACCTTTGCTGCATTTAGTGCTTTCAACTCTTTCTTTATCATGTGGAATGAATTAAATTTTCTAAAGATTAGCTTCCATGGTGGTGCAATTTGCAAAAGAAGAGGGAAACATTCCCTTAGCTTTTCTAGCTGAAGATAAAAAGCATGAGCCTAGTCTGTTGTAATCACATGCTTGCTTCCACCAACATTTGAGGATGTAGGTTTGCTCGCTGAGCTGGAAGGTGCTGAGCTGGAAGGTTCATTTTCAGACGTTTTGTCACGATCATCAGTAAGCCATTGGTGGTATAGACCATTGGTGGTATGGCCCACTTTCTATTTATGTGTTTATGTTTTCTTGGGTTAGTGATGACATTTCCTGTTCCTTTTCTCAGGGGGTGGTAAATGGGATCCAAGTCCCATTAATCAAGACTAGTAAACTTCAGGTTGGCTCTCTCACACTTAATTTATAATTATAATTCTCATAGATTAGATTAGATTCCCTACAGTGTGGAAACAGGCCCTTCGGCCCAACCAGTCCACACCGACCCTCCAAAGAGTAACCCCCCCAGGCCCATTTCCCTTTGACTAATGAACCTTTGACTAATGTTGATTGATAGAGTTCCGGTTGGAATGCCATGCTTCTAGGAATTCTCATGTGTGTCTCTGTTTGGCTTGTCCTAGGATGGATGTGTTGTCCCAGTTGAAGTGGTATCTTTCCTCATCTGTATGTAAGGATACTAGTGAGTGTGGGTCATGTCTTTTTTGTGGCTAGTTGTTCACGTATCCTGGTGGTTAGTTTTCTGTTGTTGTCCAATGCAGAGTTTGTCACAATTCTTGCAAGGTATTTGGGACAACACATCCATCCTAGGACAAGCCAAACAGAGACATGCATGAGAATTCCTAGAAGCACGGTATTCCAATCGAAACTCCATCAACAAACACATTGACTTGGATCCCATTTACCACCCCCGAGAAAAAGAACAGGAAATGACATTACCACAGGAAATGACTTCACCAAGCCAGGAAACCTAAACACATAAAGAGAAAGCAGGCCGTACCATCAGTGCTTCATCCGGAGGCTCACTAATTATGTTACCTAGTGTGGTGATGAAACATCTGAAAACGAACCTTCTAGCTCAGCAAGCAAAGCTACATCCAACATCTCAACCTGAACTACAAATCTTCTCAACTTGCTACCAACATTTGAGTTTGGGAGTGCTCAAAGTCGAGGTAATGCAGAGGAAGCTCAGGCTTCTGTAATGCAAATTCAACAACAATTGCGCATGTGGATTCTACTGTGCAAAATGGAATGAAAGATGCCACTGCAGTCCAACAAACTTATTTCCACAGGAATAGCCAAAATCATATCCAAACACAATTACTAAAATTATAGAAATGGAATGTTTCTCTGTACCTGAGTCAGATCTTCTGGTTTTATTGCCAAGGCCATGATGTCTTCTCCATTCAATACATCTTCCTTTTGTGGCTCTTCTTTAATGGGGATTATCTCCTCAATTTCTTTCTTATTTTCCTTCTTTTTCTCTGCTGAACAACACAATCATTCACAGAACTTTGTAGGGCAAACCTTAATTAATAAATTTTGCAAATGCACTTTTTGCTCAGCTTTGTGGAGAAAACAAAACAGGTCAAAAATATGTAGCACAAAAAAAATCCCAAGGTGCTTCACAGAAACACTATAAAACAAATTATGACACTGAACTACAAAACGATATATTAGGTGAGATGACCAAAGGCTTTGTCAAAGAGGTGAGTGTTGTGATTGTAATGAGGTCAGCCAGTTGGAAATCATAGAATATGAGTTCTCTGATTGGAGCTGTTAATCTGATCCAATAAGGGAGCCCTAGCTGAAATATAAAAAAGGGGAGTGTCAAAGATACTGACACTCTAGTACCTGACACGAAATGAGGCAGTACTAAAGTCAAGGGTTCATAATGTGTAAATAAAGCGTGACTTGGTGACTTACTGGCCTCTGCAGAGTTATTTCAGTTGAGCTTAAAGGAGAAAAGTGAAGTAGAGATGTATAATGGAAATTCCAGGATTTAGAGCCTCGGCATTTGTTGGCACAAGCATCCCTGGAGACTTGATTAAAATCAGGACTGAACAAAACATTGGAATTGGTTGCCTTTACTTGTCCCATCATTCACTCTCAGGACAGATACAACACAGATTAGGTACAGGCTCCTCTACACTGATCTATCAAGCACTTTGAAGTGGGTTAGAGCGCAGGTTCTAAACAGCATAAAGCTCTCATCATAATGTCTTGTGAAACTTTGAGCACATGGAGTACAAAAAGAAACTCCACAAGGGATATAAAAATCAACACAAAATCTTTACAAATACATTAAGAAAAAGAGGGTGATCAGGAGCAATATGGATCTCTTGGTAAGTGGTATTGTCAATGGAAACAAAGAAAATGTTTGCATATTTTGTATCGATATTTACATGAGGAGGTGGCAGAAGACTGAACATTTCAAGCAAACAAAAATCAAATCAACAAAATTAACAAAAATAAGATAATATAATGGAAAAGGAATGCTACTTCTCCCCAATAGCAGATGGTTTCCATCTCCAGATTTTACTGAACATGATCTGTCTGTATTCGTCTAAAGCTCAATCGATTCTGAAACTGTTCCAATAGATTTCAAGATTTCACCTTTCTCTTTGCTTTTTAATAAAGGCAAGAAAGAGAAACAGATAATTTATAGACCTCATAACAAGACATTCCTAGAATATCATTAGAATATATGTTTGTGGTTTTATGGAAGTCCTCCTTGCTAACGCCTGGTAGCTTGCCCCAAATTAGGAGAGCTGTCTCACAAGTTGTGAAGTTACAACCTGACTTTGTAGGTTTGGTATGATTCCATGTCTGTGATTATGTCCTAGACATCACCATTACCATCCCTGGAATATCCTGTCCGAATGGCAAGGCAGACATATCACACTTAACATAATGAAACGTTAACAATGGTATGACAGGAATTTTGTAGAACAAAGTATGACACTAGACCACAAAAGAAGTGTTATGTTGGATAATCAAATGCTTTGTTAAGGGGGTGGTTTGACGAGGAAAGTAAGTTGGAAAGGTGGAGAAGTATATGGAGAGAATTCTAGAGTCCGAGGCTAAGGCAACTGAAGGCACATTCACTAATGGTGTAGCAGTTATGATTAGGAATTGCAGTTGTGGGAAGATGGCTATTTACAGATTGTTAGCTGAAGTTGTAGCTCGTGGAATTGAAGGCTAATTATTGACCTGAGGAAATTGTTCTAATGGAGGAGTTGATATGTTGGGATGATAGGCAGGTATTGTGGTGATTGGTGGTGTATAATATGGCAATTTGGGGCCTTACAAAAACTTAGAAAACCCAACAGGTCATTTCCTGGGACTTGATGCCCAAGAAGATGATGGAAACATAAATGATCAGTTATTTCAAAAGTTCACTGGTGGGCACTTGACAGAAATAAACCTGCAGGATTACGGAGATGGAGTGGGACCGACTGAATTGCTCTGCAGAGAGCTAGCATAGATTTGGTGGGCTGAATTGGTGGTCATTCAGTAACTCTTATTCTGTGACCATATTTGAATTTGCCCACACAAAGAAGTAAGAAGTATGATGGAAATTACAAGGAAATTTAGATAGATTAAATATATGAATAAAACTGTGAGAGCTGGGTTTCAATAGAGGCACATGTGATAACCTAAAAAGGATAAAACATTTCTAAATGGTAAAAAAGTTAGAAATGCTGAATATCCAAAGAGACATATGGACTCATTTACACAATCATTAAAATGTCACAAATAGTGACCTCTTTCATCACACATCCTTGAATGTGTTATCATCTCCAAATATGTCCCAATTTTGGAATGTGTGTTTGGACCTTCCAATGAGGTTATCACCCTAGCAAATGTACCAAACCAAATTTTGTCAAAAGTCACAAAGGAAATCCTGTGACTGCCAAGTATACACTTTCCCTCCTTTGTTCTTCTCAACCGGTTTTCAGCCTTTGATATGATTAATCCTCTCGTAGGAGGTCTCCAGCGTCGTCGAACTGGTTTCTAGACCCACGCCACCTGCAGAGGGTCTTCACATTCCAGGGACATGCCACATCAGTCAGGTGGAACTGGAAGGTGCCAGGTAAGGCCCCATGGACTGGTGTACCTAGTGCTGGAGCATCCTCCATGCCTCACTCCGGTGGCATGGACAGAAAGAATCCCCCGCCTCCCCCTCACTCGTACCTGGTGAGCTCCGCACGCTGGTGTCTTTCCGGGAAGCTTTCGCTGGAGCCCGTGTCCCCATCGTCTCAAACCAAAGCCCGAGGGCTGACACAGCACAGAAGAGCGCGGCCCGTCACCGGGAACAACCCACCCCCAAGCACGGCCGCTGTCTCCAGGCAACCGACACTTCCGCCATCTCCTCAGCAACCAGACAAGCACAGGCGCACCACGGCCTGGTCACAGAGAGTTAGAGGTTCATTGCAGACACTGAGGGGAATTTAGTCTGGACTATTACAAAGAGAGTAGGGTTATTATCGGGGGATACTCAGTTATTTCACAGCGGGAGTCAGAAGAAATGAGGTTTTATTAATGGAGACGGGTTAGACTGGGTTAGCAGGGACAGGGGAGTGGGGATTAGAATGGGTTAGCAGGGACAGGGGAGTGGGGATTAGAATGGGTTAATGGGGACAGGGGAGTGGGGATTAGAATGGGTTAATGGGGACAGGGGAGTGGGGATTAGAATGGGTTAGTGGGGACAGGGGAGTGGGGATTAGATTGGGTTAGCAGAGACAGGGGAGTGGGGATTAGATTGGGTTAGCAGAGACAGGGGAATGGGGATTAGACTGGGTTAGCAGAGACGGGAGTGGGGATTAGAATGGGTTAGTGGGGACAGGGGAGTGGGGATTAGACTGGGTTAGCAGAGACAGGGAAGTGGGGATTAGACTGGGTTAGTGGGGACAGCGGAGTGGGGATTAGACTGGGTTAGCAGGGAGAGCGGAGTTGGGATTAGACTGGGTTAGCAGGGACAGGGAAGTGGGGATTAGACTGGGTTAGCAGGGACAGGGGAGTGGGAATTAGCTTGAGTTAGCAGAGACAGGGGAGTGGGTATTAGACTGGGTTAGCAGGGACAGGGGAGTGGGGATTAGACTGGGTTAGTAGAGACAGGGGAGTGGGTATTAGACTGGGTTAGCAGGGACAAGGGAATGGCAATTAGACTGGGTTAGCGGGAACAGGGGAGTGGGGATTAGACTGGGTTAGCAGAGACGGGGAGTGGGGATTAGACTGGGTCAGCGGGGACGGGGATTGGGGATTAGACTGGGTCAGTGGGTACAGGGGAGTGGGGATTAGACTGGGTCAGCGGGGATGGGGGAGTGGGATTAGACTGGGTCAGCGGGGACGGGGGAGTGGGGAGTAGGCTGGGACAGGGGAATGGGGATTAGACTGGGTCAGCGGAGACGGGGAGTGGGGATTAGACTGGGGCAGCGGGGACAGTGGAGTGGGGTGTATTCTGTGTTAACTGGGACAGGGGAGTCAGGATTCAGTCTAGATTATTACAAACAGTGAGTCATTTAGACTAGTTTATTGAGAGAGAGGGAGAGAGAATGGTACAGAATGAAGCCTTTTGGCCCATCAAGTCTGCACTGGTTTTCTGGAATAGAATAGAATATCCTTTTATTGTCACATTTACTCCAGTACAGAAGTACAGGAATACAGCAAAAGGTATTTACAATGGCTGCCTCTAATAGCGCCATCTTAGGTACAAGTACCTCAATACAAATCTCACACAAAAGAGGAATAAAAGGAAATGTAATAACATTATTTACAGCATCTAAAAATTATGTTAGAAATAAGATATTTATAGCATGTTTACTGTCCAGTAAAGAATTTGAAATCAACAATATATTGTTGCAGCTCAGTGAGCACGTCGTCTGTTTGTAACAGGCCCCAGTTCAACAACTGTCCCGCTCCACTCAAAGCCTCCAGTCCACTCTGCACTGACACTCAGCTGCACCTAAGTAAGTTGAGCTACTCCAATGACTTGGTGAAATTCCTCTTCATTATCCCATAATTCTGAATATTGCTTTTTAAAAAATAATCATCTCATGCTGTTTTGAATGCCTCAATCAATCTGGCTATCTGCATAATTCCAGGCACTGTGTTCCAGACCTGAACTACTCACTGTGTGAAAAAGGTTTTCTCACAATTGCTTCTTTTGGGAATTTCCTTTTCATTCTTGAGCAATGTCAGAAACCATTTGTGCTCTGCCTTCAGTAAAACCCTTCAGGAAAACCTCCTCCTAGCCTTTATCTTCATGAAAGCTATCCCAATTTCACCAACCAACCTTCATGTCTGAAGTTTCTGATCTTTGAACCATTCTTGTAAAATTCTTCTGCACACTCTGAAATATGTTTGCATCCTTCCTAGTGTGGGATACTAGAAGTGTATACAATACTCCAGCTGAGGTCCAACTATTGTGTTACACAAGTTCATAATAAACTCCTTGCTCCTGTACTCCATGCCTCTATTAATGGATCTGACATGGAGGTGCCAGTGTTGGACTGGGGTGGACGAAGTTAAAAATCACACAATACTAGGTTACAGTCAAAAATCACACAACACCAGTTTATAGTTCAACAGGTTTAATTGGAAGCACACTAGCTTTCGGAGCGCCACTCCTTCATAAGATCATGATCACAGCTAAAGTAGTCCAGTGTCACAGAGATCTGATACGTTAAACAATTTTAGATTAAATCTTTCATTTTTTAAAATTGGATATGCTGGTTTCTGTTCTTTGATATGTAAATACTTTTAAATTATATTCTCAAAATAGTTCAGCTTTTCTAACAATAGGTGTGAAGTCTGTCTGTGTCCTAATGTTTAGTCAGACTGACAAGCTCTCTGCATAGTTTTACATGGATTCATGCAGTTTTTGAGTAAAATAAAATGTAGTTCTGCAAAAGCAAATTCACCCCTAAACTTTTACTTGTGTGTGTATAGGAGAGACAGAGTGAGTGTGCATATGGGTGTGTGCATGTAGGTGTGAGTGCATGTGAAAGCATATATGTATAAGCTTGGTTAAATTGTGTGTGAGTGTGATAGGTTATGTGTCTGTGAGAGGGTGTGTGTGTGGGTGTTAGTGCAGGGGGGTGTCTGTGTGTGCATATGTGAGAGAGCTTGTGTCTGAGAGACGGTCTGCATGGGTGTGTGAGTATGTAGGAGTGTGTGTGTCTGTGTATGTATAGTGTAGTGGGGCCACCTGTAGTGTGATATAACCCAAGGTCTCAATTGAGGCCATACCCAAAGGTTCCGAACTTTGCTATCAGCTTCTGCTCAGCCACTCTGCGTTGTTGCTTGTCCTGAAGTCCGGCTTGGAGGATGGTCATCCAAAGGTCCGAGGCTGAGTGTCCTGGACTGTTGAAGTGTTCCCTGACTGGGAGGGAACAGTTCTGCCTGCTGATTGTTGCACAGTGTCAACTTATCCATTGTTGTAGTGTCTGCTCGGTCTCGCCAATGTATCATGCCTCAGTACATCTTTGCCTGCAGGGTATGAGACAGACCAGATTGGCTGAGTTATATGAGTTCTCATCATGTACATGGTAGGAGGTGTGCCCACATGTCATGGTGTTATCCATGTCGATAGTTTGCCACGTCTTGCAGCAGCGACCACGACAAAATTGTACTTTGTTGTCATCCTGAAGGCTGGGCAGCTTTCTGCGCACAATGATCTGTTTAAGGTTTGGTGGTTGCTTAAAGGCAAGAAGTGGAGCCATGGGGAAAGTCTTGGTGAGGTGCTCATTTTCATTGATAATGTGTTAAAGGCTGCGAAGAACATAATGTACTTGTTCGGCTCCCAGGAAATACTGGACAACGAAGGGTACCCTACCTGTTGCAGCACGTGTCTGTCCTCGGAGGTCATTATGGTTTCTCGCTGTGGCACATTGGCACTGGCAGTTGATGAGTTGAGCATCATACCCTGTTCTTATGAGGGCATCCTTGAGCACTTTCAAGTATCCGTCACGTTCCTCCTCATCCAAATAGATCCTGTGTATGCACAGGGTTTGTCCATAAGGAATGGCGATTTTAATATGTTTCGGGTGGAATCAAGAGAAGTATGGCAATGTGAGGTTATCCATGGGTTTGAGGTTCATTGAGATGTTGAGGTGCTCATCATTAATGGAGAATAATGTGTCGAAGAATGAGTCAGATTCGAAAGAGTAGTCCATGATAAGTCTGATGGTGGGATGAGATTTGTTGATATCACTGTGTAGTTGTTTCACTGACTCTTCACCATGGGTCCAGAGGAAGAACATTTTGTCAATATATCTGGTGTATAGTGTTGGTTGGAGGTCCTGTGTAGAAAAGAAGTCTTGTTTGAATTTGTGCATGAAAATGTTGGCATATTGGGGTGCAAAAGTAGTCCCATGGCCATTCTCTGTGTCTGGTTGTCAAAGGTGAAAACATTGTTGAGGCGGAAGGGAATGAGTTGTATGATAGTGTTCGGAGATTTACAGTTGTTAGTATTGAGTACTGAGGCTGTTGCCCTGATGCCATCATCGTAGGGGATGCTGATGTCAAGTGCTGACATGTCTACTGTGACAAGGAATATTCCCGGTTCAACTGGTCCGTGGGTGCTGAGTTTCTGTAGTGTCGCGACAGAAACTGGGCATCCCCTGCACAATGGGTATCAAGATGCCTTCGACATAGCCAAAGAAGATCTCACATAGGGTCCCATTGCCTGATACGATGAGGCGTCCTAGTGTGCTGGCTTTATATATCTTCAGAAGGCAGTAGAAGTCACCTAAGTGGGAAGTATGTGGGATAAGAGAATGTAGGACTGATCTGAAGGACTGGATCAAAAGTCCTGATCAATGTTTCTTGCTCATGGGTATGTTTTTTGGTTGGATTGATCAGTTGTTGCCTGTAGTGATGGTGGCTGTTCAGTTGTCGTGACACTTACTTGCAGTAATCCATTCTATTCTGAATGATGATGGTGGTTTATCTGCTGGTTTGATGACGATGTTGTGATTGTTTTGAAAGCATGGATGGTATTGCATTGTGATCGGGTGATGTTTTGCTGATGATGAATCTGGCATTTATATTTCCTGACTGTTTGAGCATACATATCAAGCCTAGGGCAGCGGCCTTCCGATGGGTCCAAGGTCACCCCTTCTTTGGTTGCTCCCCTGTGAATCTCTGTGATGACTGTTCCGGTTTGCTGGTGGACTCATTGAGATCACTGCTGACATCTTGAAAGAATTCCCTGAGTCTCATCTGTCTGATGAATTCCTCCGAGTCTGCTGCTCAACCCTTAATCTAAAATTGTTTAATGTATCACATCTCTGTGACAGTGGACTCCTTTTGGCTATAAGTTCTGTGATCATGATCTTATACTCCACAACTACCTGATATAGGAGTGGTGTTCCAAAAGCAAGTGCTTCCAAATAAACCTGTTGGACTATAACCTGGTGTTGTGTGATTTTTAACTCTGTTAATAAAGTTTAAAATAATGTATGCTTTATTTTACTCACTCTATCATGCCACCTTTAATGACTCTGTGCTGGCTCCTTATTTTCTTTTTAACATATCTTTCTAATCAACCCATTCAGAGATGGAGCAGGTGGGACTTAATCCTGTGTTTCTTTACTAACCTTCATGTTTCCATTTGACTATCAATTATTTTCTGAATAATCATTTCAAGACAATTCTCCACCATAGAAGTCAAGCTGGCTGATTGCTGGGCTTACTCTTACTTGCTCAAAAAGATTATAATTATTGGGAATTCATATTTCTATGTACTGATTATTTGAAAAACTGAAAGATATTGAACTGTTTGGGCGTTTTCTGGATTGTAAGGGGCTTTTACCATGTGGTTTCTTGGTAAATGGATCAATAGTTTAATGTGTGCTTTGGTTTACTTAATATTTATAGAAAGTCAAGTGACTTTGGAGAAAAGACATGCAAAGCTTTGAGAGAGAGAAGAGCTGTGCCTTATTACTCCCACCTCCATCTACCTCTCTCAGCTACCTTCCCCCCAGCCCCACCCTCCTCTCAGTTATCTCATCACCCCCTTGGCTCACAGTCTCATTCCTGATGAAGGGCTTTTGCCCGAAATGTCAATACTCCTGCTCCTCAGATGCTACCTGACCTGCTGTGCTTTTCCAGCATTAGAGGGCATAGGTGTCAGGTGAGAGGGGAAAGATCTAAAAGGGATCTAAGGGGCAACCTTTTCACCCAGAGGGTGGTGTATGTATGAAAAGATTTGCCAGAGCAAGTGATGGAGGCTGGTACAATTACAATATTTAAAAGGCATCTGGATGGGTATATAAATAGGAAGGGTCGAGAGGGATATGAGCTAAGTGTTGGCAAATGGGATGAGATTTTTTAAAATATATGTTTATTGAAAAATAGATTTTTAAAAATATTACAACAAATACAAAACAATACAATTCAAAACTGTACAAAGAAAGAACACCAAAAAAAGTTTTACAAACCCAATCCGCCCTCATGTACAAATGTATAAATATGTATATAAAAAAAAATTAAAACCCAAATAACTACTTAACTAAATAAAAAAAACTAACAAACGAATAAATACTAATAATAATACAGCTCAGCCAAACAAAATACGAACTCCCAAATATCGAGAACATTAATTTTCACCTATTCATAAGTTCGCAGATCTCCCTCTCTGGCTATTGAACTTGTAAAGCACATTCATTACGGCTATATAAAAACCCTTATGAGTGTGGCAGATAAATCTGTGTCCAGGTATTCCAAACAGTGCTGCCGTGTCTTATAGAAATTCTCAGTTTTGTGGTGTATCATACTTGTGAGAAAATCCAAGGGGATATGCTCCATAACAATCTTCCGCCAACCTGAAAGGCTTGGGAATTTTCAGATACCCCAACCTAACAAGATATTCTTTCTTGTGCAGAAAGTGAGGATGTTGAAAAGTTTTTTCTTATGCGCATCTACAGGGAACACACTGGGCAGGCCAAGAAGAGAGATCTAGTCCTTCTCCACCCCTACACTCAAAATACTCTTCATTGCACCCACCACAGTGTTCCAGTATGTTTAAAGCCTACCACAGGACCAGAGATAATGGGTAAGAGTGCCCGTACTAACTTTACACTTAGGATATGTTGAAGATACCCCTCGTTTAAATTTTGACAAACGGTCTGGAGCCTAGTGGACCCTGTGGAGAATCTTCAACTGGGTCTTTTACAAATTGATATCTTTCTTGCGTTTTCCCAAATATCTTCCCATGCCTCTGAGGAGACCTCAATGCCTAGCTCTCTCTCTCCCACACCATGCAGAGTAGATTGAACACATCTGAGGGGCTGGCCCCCCACCCCCATGAACAGAAAGTGTACTCTTAGCACTGAGCACCTTCCCCTCTATGTGCGATCATTCAAAGGTGTAGTCTTTTTTTGACTACAATCCCTAACTGGAAAAAAAACAAGAGGTCCCTGCTAAATAGCTCGTATATCTGTGCTAACTGATCAAAAGACAAAATTGTGGCCCCCTAAAATAAATCACCAATGCAAGACACACCCCTAATGTTGCCTAATGTTTGAATCCTGAATCCATCATCTCTGGTTGAAAACCTGACATACCCACTATAAGAAAAGATGTTTTGCCAATATCGCCTTCCATCTGCCAAATTTCCCTCCATGCTTTAACAGTATTGATAGTTATTGGGTTATGGCAACATTATTTAACTGTCCTCATTTTGTCCAAAAACAGCAAGCTAGTAAGGGGGCACTTTTCCTGAGAGGTTTTGATATCTAACCATATTGAAAGAGGGGCCCCCACCCTCCCAGTGTCTGGGAAATCCACTCCTCCTCAGTCTGTGAGGCAATTGCAGTTTAGCTAATTTAACAAGGGGCTACTTAGAATGTCAAATCAAAGAGCTGAACCAGCTGTTCAGTCTCCTGAACGTTTGTTTCTTGAAAATCAGGGGAGCATCCATGTAGGGTGTAACAAAGGGGGGAGAATATTCATCTTAATAAGCGCTATCCAACCTAACCATGAGACCGGAAGCACCTCCCATCTTTGAAGATCTTGTTTGATTTTGTTGAATAATTCAACAAAATTGGCTGTAAACAACTGATCAAGAACTGGAGTAATGAGTATGCCCAAATATATAAAAGTCCCCTGTGACCAATTAAATGGGAAACGAGATTTGCCCTCAAGACCTAGCACCGTTGCAAGACCACCCGTAGGCATAGCCTCTGATTTCGCAAAATTAATCTTGTACCCCGAAAAGGTGCCAAACGTGGTGATGGGAGAAGCAAGAGAGAGAGAGAAGAGAGAAGCGAGAGAGAGAGAGAGAGTAAAGAGAGAGAGAAAAGAGAGAGAAAAGAGAGAGAGAGAGAAAACATAGAGAAGAGAGAGAGAGAGACAAAAAGAGAGAGAAGAGAGAGAGAGAGAGAAAGAAGCGAGAGAGAGAGAAAAGAGAGAGAGAGAAAAAAAGAGTGGGAGAGAAAAAAGAGAGAGAAAAAAGAGAGAGAGAGAAAAGAGAGAGAAAAGACAGAGAGAGAAAAGAGAGAGTGAGAGAGAAAAGAGAGAGAGAAGAGAGAGACAGAATAGATAGAGAGAGAGAAACGAGAGACAAAAAGAGAGGGAGAGAGAGAGAGAAAAGAGAGTGAAAAGAGAGAGAGAGAAAAGACAGAAAGAGAAAGAGAGAGAGAGAAAGGAGCGAGAGAGTAAGAAAAGAGAGAGAGAGAAAAGAGAGAGAAAAAAGCGAGACACAGAGAGAAAAGAGAGAGAGAAAGAAAAGAGTGAGAGAGAAAAAAGAGAGAGAAAAGAGAGAGAGAGAGAAATGAGAGAGAGAGAAAAGAGAGAAAGAAAAGAAAGAGAGAGAAAGAAAAGAGAGAGAGAAAAGAGAGAGAAGAGAGAGAGAGAAAAGAGAGAGAGTGAGAACAGAGAGAGACGGAAAAGAGAGATGGAGAGAAAAGAGAGAGAGCAAATGAAAAGGCAGAGAGAGAAAAGAGACAGAGAGAAAACAGAGAGACAGAAAAGAGAGAGAGCGAAAGGATAGAGAGAGAGTAAAGAGAGAGAGAGAAAAAAGAGAGAAAGAGAGAGAGAGAAGAGAGAGAGAGGAGTGAGAGAGAGAGAAAAAGAGAGAGAGAGAGAAAAGAGAGAGCGAGAGAAAAGAGGGAGAGAAAAGGGAGAGAGAGAAAGAGAGAGAGTGAAAAAAGAGAGAGAGAAAAGAGAGAGAGAAAAGAGAAAGTGAGAAAAGAGAGAGAGTGAGAGAAAAAAGAGACAGAGAGAAAAGAGAGAGAAAGAAAAGAGAGAGAAGAGAGAGAGAGAAAAGAGAGAGAGAGAGAAATGAGAGAGAGAGAAAAGAGAGAGAGAAAAGAAAGAGAGAGAAAGAAAAGAGTGAGAGAAAAGAGAGAGAGAGACAGAAAAGAGACAGAGAGAAAAAAGAGAGAGAAAAGAGGGAGAGAGAAAAGAGAGAGAGTGAGAACAGAGAGAGAGAAAAGAGAGATGGAGAGAAAAGAGAGAGAGCGAATGGAAAGGCAGAGAGAGAAAAGAGACAGAGAGAAAGAGAGAGACAGAAAAGAGAGAGAGCGAAAGGATAGAGAGAGAGTAAAGAGAGAGAGAGAAAAAAGAGAGAAAGAGAGAGAAGAGAGAGAGAGGAGTGAGAGAGAGAGAGAAAAGAAAGAGAGAAAAGAAAGAGAGAGAGAAAAATGAGAGAGAGAAAAGAGAGAGCGAGAGAGAAAAGAGAGGAGAAAAGAGAGAGAGTAAAGACAGAGAGAGAGACAAAAGAGAGAGAGAAAAGAGAGACTGAAAAGAGAGAGAGAATAGAGAGAGAGTGAGCGAGAGAGAGAAAGAGAGAGAGAGAAAAGAGAGAGACAAAAGGGAGAGAGAGAGAAAGAGAGAGTGAGTGAAAAAAGAGACAGAAAAAAGAGAGAGAAAAGAGAGAGAGAAAATAGAAAGTGAGAAAAGAGAGAGAGTGAGCGAAAAAAGAGAAACAGACAGAAAAGAGAGCGAAAAGGGAGAGGGAAGAGAGGGAGAGAGAAGAGACAGAGAAAAGAAAGAGGAGAAAGAGAGAGAGAAAAGAGAGAGAGAAAAGAGAGAGAGAGAGAAGAGAGAGAGAAAAAAGAGAGAGAAAAGAGAGAGAGAAAAGAGAGAGTGAAAAGAGAGAGAGAAGAGAGAGAGATAGAGAATAGAGAAAGAGAGAAAGAGAAAGAGAGAGAAAAGAGAGAGAAGAGAGAGAGAGAAAAAAGAGAGAGAGAAACGAGAGAGAGAAAAGAGAGAGAGAGAGAAAGAGATTAAGAGAAAAGACCGTGAAAAGATTGAGAGAGAAAAGAGAGAGAGAGAAAGGAGAGAGAGAGCGAGAAAAGAGAGAGAGAGAAAAGAGAGAGAAAGAAAGAGTGAGACAGAAAAGAGAGAGAGAATAAAGAGAGAGAGAAGAGAGAGAGGTAGAGAAGAGAGAGATAGAAATGAGATAGAGAGTGAAAAGAGAGAGAGAGAGAGAAAAGAGACAGAAAGAAAAGAGAGAGAGAAAAGAGAGAGAGAGAAATGAGATAGAGAGTGAAAAGAGAGAGAGAGAAAAGAGACAGAAAGAAAAGAGAGAGAGATAAAAGAGAGAGAGAAAAGAGAGAGAAGACAGAGAAAAGAGAGAGAGAGAAAGAAAAGAGCGAGAGAGAAGAGAGAGAGAAAAAAGAGAGAGAGAGACAGTGAGAGAAAAGAGAAAGAGAGAAGAGAGAAAAGAGAGAGTGAGAGAGAAAAGGGAGGGAGAGAAAAGAGAGAGTAAAAAGAGAGAAAAAAGAGAGAAGAAAAGAAAAGAGTGAGAGAGAAAAGAGAGAGAGAAGAGAGAGGGAGAAATGAGAGAGAGAAAAGAGAGAGAGAAAAGAGAGAGAGAAAGAACAGAGAGTGTGAGAAGAGAGAGAGAAAAGAGAGAAGAGAGAGAGAGTGAGAAAAAAGAGAGAGAAAAGTGAGAGAGAGAGAAAAGAGAGAGGGCGAAAGAAATGAGCGAGAGTGATGAGAGAGAGAAAAAAGAGAGAGAGAAAAGAGAGAGAGAAAGAAAAGAGAGAGAGAAAAAGAGAGAGAGAGAAAAGAGAAAGAGAGAGAAAAGAGAGAGAGAAGAGAGAGAGAAAAGAGAGTGAGAGAGAAAAGAGAGAGAGAGAAAAGAGAGAGAGAGAAAGAGACAGAGAGAGAAAAGAGAGAGTGAGAGAAAAGAGAGAAAAGCGAGACACAGAGAGAAAAGAGAGAGAGAAAGAAAAGAATGAGAGAGAAAAGAGAGAGAGAAGAGAGAGAGAGAAATGAGAGAGAGAGAATAGAGAGACAAAGAGAAAAGAGAGAGAGACAGAAAAGAGACAGAGAGAGAAAAAAGAGAGCGAAAGGAGAGAGAGAAAAGAGAGAGAGAGAAAAGAGACAGAAAGAAAAGAGAGAGAAAAGAGAGAGAGAAAGAAAAGAGAGAGAGTGAGAAAAGAGAGAGAGAGAAAAGAGAGAGAGAGAGAAAAGAGAGAGAAGAGAGAGAGAGTGAGAAAAAGAGAAAAGTGAGAGAGAGAGAAAAGAGAGACTGAAAAGAGAGAGAGAATAGAGAGAGAGTGAGCGAGAGAGAGAAAAGAGAGAGAGAGAGAAAAGAGAGAGAGAAAGAAAGAGAGAGAGTGAGAAAAGAGAGAGAGAGAAAAGAGAGAGAGAGAGAAAAGAGAGAGAAGAGAGAGAGAGTGAGAAAAAAGAGAAAAGTGAGAGAGAGGAGAAAAGAGAGACTGAAAAGAGAGAGAGAATAGAGAGAGAGTGAGCGAGAGAGAGAAAGAGAGGAGAGAGAGAGAAAAGAGAGAGAGAAAAGGGAGACTGAAAAGAGAGAGAATAGAGAGAGAGTGAGCGAGAGAGAGAAAAAGAGGGAGAGAGAGAAAAAGAGAGAGAGAAAAGGGAGAGAGACAAAAGAGAGAGAGAGAGAAAGAGAGAGTGAGTGAAAAAGAGAGAGAAAAAAGAGAGAGAGAAAAAAGAGAGAGAGAGAAAAGAGAAAGAGAGAGAAAAGAGAGAGAGAAGAGAGAGAGAAAAGAGAGTGAGAGAGAAAAGAGAGAGAGAGAAAGAGACAGAGAGAGAAAAGAGAGAGTGAGAGAAAAGAGAGAAAAGCGAGACACAGAGAGAAAAGAGAGAGAGAAAGAAAAGAATGAGAGAGAAAAGAGAGAGAGAAGAGAGAGAGAGAAATGAGAGAGAGAGAATAGAGAGACAAAGAGAAAAGAGAGAGAGAGACAGAAAAGAGACAGAGAGAGAAAAAAGAGAGCGAAAGGAGAGAGAGAAAAGAGAGAGAGAGAAAAGAGACAGAAAGAAAAGAGAGAGAGAAAAAGAGAGAGAGAAAGAAAAGAGAGAGAAAGAAAAGAGAGAGAAGAGAGAGAGAGTGAGAAAAAAGAGAGAAAAGTGAGAGAGAGAGAAAAGAGAGAGAGAGAAGAGAGAGCGAGAGAAAGAGAGAGAAAAGAGAGAGAGTGAAAAGAGCGAGAGAGAAAAGAGAGAGAGGGAATAAAGAGAGAGACAGAAAAGAGAGAGAGAAAAGAGTGAGAGAAAGGGAGAGAAAAGAGAGAGAGAGAAAAGTGAGAGAAAAGAGAGAGAGAGAAAAGAGAGAGAGAGTGAGAAGATAGAGAGAAAAGAGAGAGAAAAGAGAGAGAGAAAAGAGAGTGAGAGAGAAAAGAGAGCGAAGGAAAAGAGAGAGAGAGAAAAGAGAGAGAGTGAAAAAAGAGTGAGAGAAAAAAGGGAGAGAGAAAACTGAGTGAGAGAAGAGAGAGAGAGAAAAGAGATTGACAGAAAAGAGAGTGAAAAGATTGAGAGAGAAAAGAGAGAGAGAGAAAGAAAAGAGCGAGAGAGAAAAGAGACAGAGAGAAAAGAGAGAGACAGAAAAGAGAGAGAGTGAAAGGATAGAGAGAGAGTAAAGAGAGAGAGAGGAGAAAGAGAGAGAGAGAGGAGTGAGAGAGAGAAAAGAAAGGAGAGAAAAGAAAGAGAGAGAGAAAATAGTGAGAGAGAGAAAAGAGAGAGAGAAAAGAGAGAGAAAAGAGAGAGCGAGAGAGAAAAGAGAGGGAAAAGAGAGACTGAAAAGAGAGAGAGAATAGAGAGAGAGTGAGCGAGAGAGAGAAAAAGAAGAGAGAGAGAAAAAAGAGAGAGAGAAAAGGGAGAGAGGCAAAAGAGAGAGAGAGAAAGAGAGAGGTGAGTGAAAAAAGAGAGAAAAAAGAGAGAGAAAATAGAAAGTGAGAAAAGAGAGAGAGTGAGAGAAAAAAGAGAGACAGACAGAAAAGAGAGCGAAAAGGGAGAGAGAAGAGAGAGAGAGAGAAGAAGAGAAAAGAAAGAGGAGAAAGAGAGAGAGAAAAGAGAGAGAGAAAAGAGAGAGAGAGAAAAAGAGAGAGAGAGAAGAGAGAGAGAAAAAAGAGAGAGAAAAGAGAGAGAGAAAAGAGAGAGTGAAAAGGGAGAGAGAGAAGAGAGAAGAGAGAGAGATAGAGAATAGAGAAAGCGAGAAAAGAGAAAGAGAGAGAAAAGAGAGAGAAGAGAGAGAGAGAAAAAAGAGAGAGAGAAACGAGAGAGAGAAAAGAGAGAGAGAGAGAAAAGAGATTAAGAGAAAAGACCGTGAAAAGATTGAGAGAGAAAAGAGAGAGAGAGAGAAAGGAGAGAGAGAGCGAGAAAAGAGAGAGAGAGAAAAGAGAGAGAAAGAAAAGAGTGAGAGAGAAAAGAGAGAGAGAATAAAGAGAGAGAGAGAAGAGAGAGAGGGAGAGAAGAGAGAGAGAGAGAAAAAAGGGAGTGAGAGAGAAGAGAGAGAGAGAGAAAGGAGAGAGAGAAAAGAGATAGAAAAGAGAGAGAGAGAAAAGAGTGAGAGAAAGAGAGAGAAAAGAGAGAGAGAGTGAGGCGACCGACAGAGAAAAGAGAGAGAAAAGAGAGAGAGAAAAGAGAGTGAGACAGAAAAGAGATAGAGGGAAAAGAGAGAGACAAGAGAGAGAGAAAAGAGGGAGAGAGAAAAGTGAGAGAGAGAAGAGAGAGAGAGAAAAGAGATTGACAGAAAAGAAAGAGAAAAGATTGAGAGAGAAAAGAGAGAGAGAGAAAGAAAAGAGCGAGAGAGAAGAGACAGAGAGAAAAGAGAGAGAGAGAAATGAGATAGAGTGAAAAGAGAGAGAGAGAAAAGAGACAGAAAGAAAAGAGAGAGAGATAAAAGAGAGAGAGAGAAAAGAGAGAGAAGACAGAGAAAAAAGAGAGAGAGAAAGAAAAGAGCGAGAGAGAAGAGAGAGAGAAAAAGAGAGAGAGAGAAGAGAGAGAAAAGAGAAAGAGAGAAGAGAGAGAGAAAAGAGAGAGTGAGAGAGAAAAGGGAGGGAGAGAAAAGAGAGAGTCAAAAGAGAGAAAAAAGAGAGAAAGAAAGAAAAGAGTGAGAGAGAAAAGAGAGAGAGAAAGAACAGAGAGTGTGAGAAGAGAGAGAGAAAAAAGAGAGAAAGAGAGAGAGAGAAAAAAGAGAGAGAAGAGAGAGAGTGAGAAAAAAGAGAGAGAAAGTGAGAGAGAGAGAAAAGAGAGAGGGCGATAGAAATGAGCGAGAGTGATGAGAGAGAGAAAAAAGAGAGAGAGAAAAGAGAGAGAAAAAAGAGAGAGAAAAGTGAGAGAGAGAGAAAAGAGTGATAGAAAGAAAAGAGAGAGAGAAAGAGAGAGAGAAAAAAGAGAGAGAAAAGCGAGAGAGAGAGAAAAGAGAGAGAGAAAGAAAAGAGAGAGAAAAAAGAGAGAGAGAAAAGACAAAGAGAGAGAAGAGAGAGAGAAAAGAGAGTGAGAGAGAAAAGAGAGAGAGAGAGAGGAAAGAGAGAGAGAGAATGAGACAGAGAGAGAAAAGAGAGAGTGAGAGAAAAGAGAGAAAAGCGAGACACAGAGAGAAAAGAGAGAGAGAAAGAAAGAATGAGAGAGAAAAGAGAGACAGAAGAGAGAGAGAGAAATGAGAGAGAGAGAATAGAGAGACAAAGAAAAAAGAGAGAGAGAGACAGAAAAGAGACAGAGAGAGAAAAAAGAGAGAGAAAAGAGAGAGAGAGAAAAGAGACAGAAAGAAAAGAGAAAGAGAAAAGAGAGAGAGAAAGAAAGAGAGAGAGAAAGAAAAGAGAGAGAGTGAGAAAAGAGAGAGAGAAAAGAGAGAGAGAGAAAGACGAGAGAAGAGAGAGAGAGTGAGAAAAAGAGAGAGAAAAGTGAGAGAGAGAGAAAAGAGAGAGGGCGAAAGAAATGAGCGAGAGTGATGAGAGAGAGAAAAAATAGAGAGAGAAAAGAGAGAGAAAAAAAAGAGAGAGAAAAGCAAGAGAGAGAGAAAAGAGTGAGAGAAAGAAAAGAGAGAGAGAAAAGAGAGAGAGAAAAAAGAGAGAGAAAAGCGAGAGAGAAAAGAGAGAGAGAGACAGAAACGAGACAGTGGGAGAAAAAGAGAGAGAAAAGAGAGAGAGAGAAAAGAGAGAGAGAGTGAGAAAAGAGAGAGAGAGAAAAGAGAGATGGAGACAAAAGAGAGAAAAGCGAGACACAGAGAGAAAAGAGAGAGAGAAAGAAAAGAATGAGAGAGAAAAGAGTGAGAGAAGAGAGAGAGAGAAATGAGAGAGAGAGAATAGAGAGACAAAGAAAAAAGAGAGAGAGAGACAGAAAAGAGACAGAGAGAGAAAAAAGAGAGAGAAAAGAGAGAGAGAAAAGAGAGAGAGAGAAAAGAGACAGAAAAAAAAGAGAGAGAGAAAAGAGAGAGAGAAAGAAAAGAGAGAGAGAAAGAAAAGAGAGAGAGTGAGAAAAGAGAGAGAGAGAAAAGAGAGAGAGAGAAAAGAGAGAGAAGAGAGAGAGAGTGAGAAAAAAGAGAGAGAAAAATGAGAGAGAAAAGAGAGAGGGCGAAAGAAATGAGCGAGAGTGATGAGAGAGAGAAAAAAGAGAGAGAAAAAAGAGAGAGAAAAGCGAGCGAGAGAGAAAAGAGTGAGAGAAAGAAAAGAGAGAGAGAGAAAAGAGAGAGAGAAAAAGAGAGAGAAAAGCGAGAGAGAGAGAAAGAAAAGAGAGAGAGAAAAAAGAGAGAGAAAAGAGAAAGAGAGAGAAGAGAGAGAGAGAAGAGAGAGAGAAAAGAGAGTGAGAGAGAAAAGAGAGAGAGAGAAAGAGACAGAGAGAGAAAAGAGAGAGTGAGAGAAAAGAGAGAAAAGCGAGACACAGAGAGAAAAGAGAGAGAGAAAGAAAAGAATGAGAGAGAAAAGAGAGAGAGAAGAGAGAGAGAGAAATGAGAGAGAGAGAATAGAGAGACAAAGAGAAAAGAGAGAGAGAGACAGAAAAGAGACAGAGAGAGAAAAAAGAGAGCGAAAGGAGAGAGAGAAAAGAGAGAGAGAGAAAAGAGACAGAAAGAAAAGAGAGAGAGAAAAGAGAGAGAGAAAGAAAAGAGAGAGAAAGAAAAGAGAGAGAAGAGAGAGAGAGTGAGAAAAAAGAGAGAAAAGTGAGAGAGAGAGAAAAGAGAGAGAGAGAAGAGAGAGCGAGAGAAAGAGAGAGAAAAGAGAGAGAGTGAAAAGAGCGAGAGAGAAAGAGAGAGAGGGAATAAAGAGAGAGACAGAAAAGAGAGAGAGAAAAGAGTGAGAGAAAGGGAGAGAAAAGAGAGAGAGAGAAAAGTGAAGAGAGAAAAGAGAGAGAGAGAAAAGAGAGAGAGAGTGAGAAGATAGAGAGAAAAGAGAGAGAAAAGAGAGAGAGAAAAGAGAGTGAGAGAGAAAAGAGAGCGAAGGAAAAGAGAGAGAGAGAAAAGAGAGAGAGTGAAAAAGAGTGAGAGAAAAAAGGGAGAGAGAAAACTGAGTGAGAGAAGAGAGAGAGAGAAAAGAGATTGACAGAAAAGAGAGTGAAGAGATTGAGAGAGAAAAGAGAGAGAGAGAAAGAAAAGAGCGAGAGAGAAAAGAGACAGAGAGAAAAGAGAGAGACAGAAAAGAGAGAGAGTGAAAGGATAGAGAGAGAGTAAAGAGAGAGAGAGGAGAAAGAGAGAGAGAGAGGAGTGAGAGAGAGAAAGAAAGAGAGAAAAGAAAGAGAGAGAGAAAATAGTGAGAGAGAGAAAAGAGAGAGAGAAAAGAGAGAGAAAAGAGAGAGCGAGAGAGAAAAGAGAGGGAAAAGAGAGACTGAAAAGAGAGAGAGAATAGAGAGAGAGTGAGCGAGAGAGAGAAAAAGAGAGAGAGAGAAAAAGAGAGAGAGAAAAGGGAGAGAGGCAAAAGAGAGAGAGAGAAAGAGAGAGTGAGTGAAAAAAGAGAGGAAAAAAGAGAGAGAAAATAGAAAGTGAGAAAAGAGAGAGAGTGAGAGAAAAAAGAGAGACAGACAGAAAAGAGAGCGAAAAGGGAGAGAGAAGAGAGAGAGAGAGAAGAGAAAGAGAAAAGAAAGAGGAGAAAGAGAGAGAGAAAAGAGAGAGAGAAAGAGAGAGAGAGAAAGAGAGAGAGAGAAGAGAGAGAGAAAAAAGAGAGAGAAAAGAGAGAGAGAAAAGAGAGAGTGAAAAGGGAGAGAGAGAAGAGAGAAGAGAGAGAGATAGAGAATAGAGAAAGCGAGAAAAGAGAAAGAGAGAGAAAAGAGAGAGAAGAGAGAGAGAGAAAAAAGAGAGAGAGAAACGAGAGAGAGAAAAGAGAGAGAGAGAGAAAAGAGATTAAGAGAAAAGACCGTGAAAAGATTGAGAGAGAAAAGAGAGAGAGAGAGAAAGGAGAGAGAGAGCGAGAAAAGAGAGAGAGAGAAAAGAGAGAGAAAGAAAAGAGTGAGAGAGAAAAGAGAGAGAGAATAAAGAGAGAGAGAGAAGAGAGAGAGGGAGAGAAGAGAGAGAGAGAGAAAAAGGGAGTGAGAGAGAAGAGAGAGAGAGAGAAAGGAGAGAGAGAAAAGAGATAGAAAAGAGAGAGAGAGAAAAGAGTGAGAGAAAGAGAGAGAAAAGAGAGAGAGAGTGAGGCGACCGACAGAGAAAAGAGAGAGAAAAGAGAGAGAGAAAAGAGAGTGAGACAGAAAAGAGATAGAGGGAAAAGAGAGAGACAAGAGAGAGAGAAAAGAGGGAGAGAGAAAAGTGAGAGAGAGAAGAGAGAGAGAGAAAAGAGATTGACAGAAAAGAAAGAGAAAAGATTGAGAGAGAAAAGAGAGAGAGAGAAAGAAAAGAGCGAGAGAGAAGAGACAGAGAGAAAAGAGAGAGAGAGAAATGAGATAGAGTGAAAAGAGAGAGAGAGAAAAGAGACAGAAAGAAAAGAGAGAGAGATAAAAGAGAGAGAGAGAAAAGAGAGAGAAGACAGAGAAAAAAGAGAGAGAGAAAGAAAAGAGCGAGAGAGAAGAGAGAGAGAAAAAAGAGAGAGAGAGAAGAGAGAGAAAAGAGAAAGAGAGAAGAGAGAGAGAAAAGAGAGAGTGAGAGAGAAAAGGGAGGGAGAGAAAAGAGAGAGTCAAAAGAGAGAAAAAAGAGAGAAAGAAAGAAAAGAGTGAGAGAGAAAAGAGAGAGAGAAAGAACAGAGAGTGTGAGAAGAGAGAGAGAAAAAAGAGAGAAAAGAGAGAGAGAGAAAAAAGAGAGAGAAGAGAGAGAGTGAGAAAAAAGAGAGAGAAAAGTGAGAGAGAGAGAAAAGAGAGAGGGCGATAGAAATGAGCGAGAGTGATGAGAGAGAGAAAAAGAGAGAGAGAAAAGAGAGAGAAAAAAGAGAGAGAAAAGTGAGAGAGAGAGAAAAGAGTGATAGAAAGAAAAGAGAGAGAGAAAAGAGAGAGAGAAAAAAGAGAGAGAAAAGCGAGAGAGAGAGAAAAGAGAGAGAGAAAGAAAAGAGAGAGAAAAAAGAGAGAGAGAAAAGACAAAGAGAGAGAAGAGAGAGAGAAAAGAGAGTGAGAGAGAAAAGAGAGAGAGAGAGAGGAAAGAGAGAGAGAGAATGAGACAGAGAGAGAAAAGAGAGAGTGAGAGAAAAGAGAGAAAAGCGAGACACAGAGAGAAAAGAGAGAGAGAAAGAAAAGAATGAGAGAGAAAAGAGAGACAGAAGAGAGAGAGAGAAATGAGAGAGAGAGAATAGAGAGACAAAGAAAAAAGAGAGAGAGAGACAGAAAAGAGACAGAGAGAGAAAAAAGAGAGAGAAAAGAGAGAGAGAGAAAAGAGACAGAAAGAAAAGAGAAAGAGAAAAGAGAGAGAGAAAGAAAAGAGAGAGAGAAAGAAAAGAGAGAGAGTGAGAAAAGAGAGAGAGAAAAGAGAGAGAGAGAAAAGAGAGAGAAGAGAGAGAGAGTGAGAAAAAAGAGAGAGAAAAGTGAGAGAGAGAGAAAAGAGAGAGGGCGAAAGAAATGAGCGAGAGTGATGAGAGAGAGAAAAAATAGAGAGAGAAAAGAGAGAGAAAAAAAAGAGAGAGAAAAGCAAGAGAGAGAGAAAAGAGTGAGAGAAAGAAAAGAGAGAGAGAAAAGAGAGAGAGAAAAAAGAGAGAGAAAAGCGAGAGAGAAAAGAGAGAGAGAGACAGAAACGAGACAGTGGGAGAAAAAGAGAGAGAAAAGAGAGAGAGAGAAAAGAGAGAGAGAGTGAGAAAAGAGAGAGAGAGAAAAGAGAGATGGAGACAAAAGAGAGAAAAGCGAGACACAGAGAGAAAAGAGAGAGAGAAAGAAAAGAATGAGAGAGAAAAGAGTGAGAGAAGAGAGAGAGAGAAATGAGAGAGAGAGAATAGAGAGACAAAGAAAAAAGAGAGAGAGAGACAGAAAAGAGACAGAGAGAGAAAAAAGAGAGAGAAAAGAGAGAGAGAAAAGAGAGAGAGAGAAAAGAGACAGAAAAAAAAGAGAGAGAGAAAAGAGAGAGAGAAAGAAAAGAGAGAGAGAAAGAAAAGAGAGAGAGTGAGAAAAGAGAGAGAGAGAAAAGAGAGAGAGAGAAAAGAGAGAGAAGAGAGAGAGAGTGAGAAAAAAGAGAGAGAAAAGTGAGAGAGAAAAGAGAGAGGGCGAAAGAAATGAGCGAGAGTGATGAGAGAGAGAAAAAAGAGAGAGAAAAAAGAGAGAGAAAAGCGAGCGAGAGAGAAAAGAGTGAGAGAAAGAAAAGAGAGAGAGAAAAGAGAGAGAGAAAAAGAGAGAGAAAAGCGAGAGAGAGAGAAAGAAAAGAGAGAGAGAAAAAAGAGAGAGAAAAGAGAAAGAGAGAGAAGAGAGAGAGAGAAGAGAGAGAGAAAAGAGAGTGAGAGAGAAAAGAGAGAGAGAGAAAAGAGAGAGAGAGAAAGAGACAGAGAGAGAAAAGAGAGAGTGAGAGAAAAGAGAGAAAAGCGAGACACAGAGAGAAAAGAGAGAGAGAAAGAAAAGAATGAGAGAGAAAAGAGAGAGAGAAGAGAGAGAGAGAAAAGAGACAGAGAGAGAAAAGAGAGAGTGAGAGAAAAGAGAGAAAAGCGAGACACAGAGAGAAAAGAGAGAGAGAAAGAAAAGAATGAGAGAGTAAAGAGAGAGAGAAGAGAGAGAGAGAAAAGAGACAGAGAGAAAAGAGAGAGACAGAAAAGAGAGAGTGAGAAAAGAGAGAGAGAGAAAAGAGAGAGAGAGAGAAAAGAGAGAGAAGATAGAGAGTGAGAAAAAAGAGAGAAAAGTGAGAGAGAGAGAAAAGAGAGAGAGAGAAGAGAGAGAGTGTGAAAAGAGCGAGAGAGAAAAGAGAGAGAGAGAATAAAGAGAGAGACAGAAAAGAGAGAGAGAAGAGAGAGAGAAAAGAGCGAGAGAAAGGGAGAGAAAAGAGAGAGAGAAAAGTGAGAGAAAAGGGAGAGAGAGAAAAGAGAGAGAGAGTGAGAAGATAGAGAGAAAAGAGAGAGAAAAGAGAGAGAGAAAAGAGAGTGAGAGAGAAAAGAGAGAGAAGGAAAAGAGAGAGAGAGAAAAGAGAGAGAGTGAAAAAAGAGTGAGAGAAAAAAAAGGGAGAGAGAAAACTGAGTGAGAGAAGAGAGAGAGAGAAAAGAGATTGACAGAAACGAGAGTGAAAAGAGAGAGACAGAAAAGAGAGAGAGCGAAAGGATAGAGAGAGAGAGAAAAAAGAGAGAGAGAGAAGAGAGAGAGAGGAGTGAGAGAGAGAAAAGAGAGAGAGAAAAGAGAGGGAGAAAAGAGAGAGAGAGAATAAAGAGAGAGACAGAAAAGAGAGAGAGAAGAGAGAGAGAAAAGAGCAAGAGAAAGGGAGAGAAAAGAGAGAGAGAAAAAAGTGAGAGAAAAGAGAGAGAGAGAAAAGAGAGAGAGAGTGAGAAGATAGAGAGAAAAGAGAGAGAAAAGAGAGAGAGAAAAGAGAGTGAGAGAGAAAAGAGAGAGAAGGAAAAGAGAGAGAGAGAAAAGAGAGAGAGTGAAAAAAGAGAGAGAGAAGAGAGAGCGAGAGAAAGAGAGAGTAAAGAGAGAGAGTGAAAAGAGCGCAAGAGAAAAGCGAGAGAGAATAAAGAGAGAGACAGAAAAGGGAGAGAGAAGAGAGAGAGAAAAGAGTGAGAGAAAGTGAGAGAAAAGAGAGAGAGAGAAAAGAGAGAGAGAAAAGAGAGTGAGAGAGAAAAGAGAGAGAAGGAAAAGAAAGAGAGAGAAAAGAGAGAGAGTGAGAAAAGAATGAGAGAGAAAAGAGGGAGAGAGAAAACTAAATGAGAGAGAAGAGAGAGAGAAAAGAGATTGACAGAAAAGAGAGTGAAAAGATTGAGAGAGAAAAGAGAGAGAGAGAAAGAAAAGAGCGAGAGAGTAAAGAGAGAGAGAGAGAAATGAGATAGAGAGTGAAAAGACAGAGAGAGAAACGAGACTGAAAGAAAAGAGAGAGAGAGAAAAGAGAGAGAGTGAGAAAAGAGTGAGAGAGAAAAGAGAGTGAGAGAGAGAAAAGAGAGAGAAGAGAGAGAAAAGAGAGAGTGAGAGAGGAAAGGGAGGGAGAGAAGAGAGAGAGAGAGAAAAGAGAGAGAGAGAAAAGAGAGAGGGAGAAAGAAATGAGCGAGAGTGATGAGAGAGAGAAAAAAGAGAGAGAGTGGAAAAAGAGAGAGAGAAAAGAGAGAGAGAGAAAATGAGAGAGAGAGAAGAGAGAGACAGAGAGAAAAGATAGAGATAGAGAGAGAAATGAGAGACAAAAAAGAGAGGGAGAGAGGGAAAGGAGAGAGAGAAAATAGAGTGAAAAGAGAGTGAGAAAAGAGAAAGAGGAAAGAGAGAGAGAGAGAAAGGAGCGAGAGAGTGAGAAAAGAGAGAGAGAGAAAAGAGAGAGAGAAAAGCGAGAAACAGAGAGAAAAGAGAGAGAGAAAGAAAAGAGTGAGAGAAAAGTGAGAGAGAAAAGAGAGAGAGAGAGAGACAGAAAAGAGACAGTGGGAGAAAAAGAGAGAGAAAGAAAAGAGAGAGAGAAAAGAGAGAGAGAAAAGTGAGAGAGAAAAGAGAGAGAGACAGAAAAGAGACAGTGGGAGAAAAAGAGAGAGAAAAGAGAGAGAGAGTGAGAAAAGAGAGAGAGAGAAAAGAGAGATGGAGACAAAAGAGAGAGAGAGAGTGAAGAGACAGAGAGAAAAGAGAGAGACAGAAAAGAGAGAGAGCGAAAGGAGAGAGAGACAGTAAAGAGAGAGAGAGAAAAGAGAAAGAGAGAGAAAAGAGAGAGAGAAGAGAGAGAGAAAAGAGAGTGAGAGAGAAAAGAGAGAGAGAGAAAAAGAGAGAGAGAGAAAAGAGAGAGTGAGAGAAAAGAGAGAAAAGCGAGACACAGAGAGAAAAGAGAGAGAGAAAGAAAAGAATGAGAGAGAAAAGAGAGACAGAAGAGAGAGAGAGAAATGAGAGAGAGAGAATAGAGAGACAAAGAAAAGAGAGAGAGAGAGAGACAGAAAAGAGACAGAGAGAGAAAAGAGAGAGAGAAAAGAGATAGAGAAAAGAGAGAGAGAAAGAAAAGAGAGAGAGAAAGAAAAGAGAGAGAGAGAAAAAAGAGAGAGAGAAAAGAGAGAGAGAGAAGAGAGAGAGAAGAGAGAGAGAGTGAGAAAAAAGAGAGAGAAAAGTGAGAGAGAGAGAAAAGAGAGAGGGCGAAAGAAATGAGCGAGAGTGATGAGAGAGAGAAAAAAGAGAGAGAGAAAAGAGAGAGAGAAAAAAGAGAGAGAAAAGCGAGAGAGAGAGAAAAGAGTGAGAGAAAGAAAAGAGAGAGAGAAAAGAGAGAGAGAAAAAAGAGAGAGAAAAGCGAGAGAGAGAGAAAAGAGAGAGAAAGAAAAGAGAGAGAGAAAAAAGGGAGAGAAAAGAGAAAGAGAGAGAAAAGAGAGAGAGAGAAAAGAGAGAGAGAGAAAGAGAAAGAGAGAGAAAAGAGAGAGTGAGAGAAAAGAGAGAAAAGCGAGACACAGAGAGAAAAGAGAGAGAGAAAGAAAAGAATGAGAGAGAAAAGAGAGAGAGAAGAGAGAGAGAGAAATGAGAGAGAGAGAATAGAGAGACAAAGAGAAGAGAGAGAGAGAGACAGAAAAGAGACAGAGAGAGAAAAAAGAGAGCGAAAGGAGAGAGAGAAAAGAGAGAGAGAGAAAAGAGACAGAAAGAAGAGAGAGAGAGAAAAGAGAGAGAGAAAGAAAAGAGAGAGAGAAAGAAAAGAGAGAGAGTGAGAAAAGAGAGAGAGAGAAAAGAGAGAGAGAGAGAGAAAAGAGAGAGAAGAGAGAGAGAGTGAGAAAAAAGGGAGAAAAGTGAGAGAGAGAGAAAAGGGAAAAGAAGAGAAAAAAGAGAAAAGAGAAAAGGGAAAAGACGAAAAAAGAGAAAAGAAAAGAGAAAAGAAGAGAATAGAAGAAAAAAGAGAAAAGAGAAAAGTAGTGAAGAGGGATAAGAGAGAAAAGAAGCAAAAAGAGAAAAGAGAAAAAAAGAGAAAAGAAGAGAAAAGAGAAAAGAAGAGAAAAGAAAAGAGTAAAGAAGAGAAAAGTGATAAGTTAAAAAAAGAGAAAAGAAGAGACAAGAGAAAAGAAGAGAAAAGAAGAGACATGAACAAAAATAGAAAAGAAGAGAAAAAAGAGAAAAGAGAAAAGAAGAGAAATGAAGAGAAAAGAAGAGAAAAGAGAAAAGAGAAAAGAAGAGAAAAGTAGATGAAAGAGAAAAGTGAAAGGGTTAAAGAAGAGAAAAGAAGTGAAAAGAGAAAAGAAGGGAAATGAAGAGAAAAGAAGAGAAAAGAGAAAAGAGAAAGGGTAAAGAAGAGAAAAGAAGTGAAAAGAGAAAGAAGAGAAATGAAGAGAAAAGAAGAGAAAAGAGAAAAGAAGAGAAAAGAAGAGAAAAGAGAAAAGAAGAGAAAAGAGAAAAGAGAAAGGTTGAAAGAAGAGAAAACAAGAGAAAAGAGAAATGAGAAAAGAAGAGAAAAGAAGAGAAAGGAGAAAGGGGTAAAGAAGAGAAAAGAAGAGAAAAGAGAAAAGAAGGGAAATGAAGAGAAATGAAGAGAAAAGAGAAAAGAGAAAGGGTAAAGAAGAGAAAAGAAGTGAAAAGAGAAAAGAAGAGAAATGAAGAGAAAAGAAGAGAAAAGAGAAAAAAGAAAGGGGTAAAGAAGAGAAAAGAAGAGAAAAAGAAAAGATTAGAAAAGAAGAGAAAAGTAGAGAAAAGAGAAAAGAGAAAGGGTTAAAGAAGTGAAAAGAAGTGAAAAGAGAAAAACGAAAGGGGTAAAGAAGAGAAAAGAAGAGAAAAAGAAAACAATAGAAAAGAAGAGAAAAGAAGTGAAAAGAGAAAAGAAGGCAAATGAGGAGAAAAGAAGAGAAAAGAGAAAAGAGAAAGGGTAAAGAAGAGAAAAGAAGTGAAAAGAGAAAAGAAGAGAAATGAAGAGAAAAGAAGAGAAAAGAGAAAAGAGAAAAGAAGAGAAAAGAGTAAAGAAGAGAAAAGAGAAAAGAGAAAGGGTTAAAGAAGAGAAAACAAGAGAAAAGAGAAATGAGAAAAGAAGAGAAAAGAAGAGAAAGGAGAAAGGGGTAAAGAAGAGAAAAGAGAAAAGAAGAGAAAAGAAGAGAAATGAAGAGAAAATAGAAAAAGGTAAAGAAGAGAAAAGAAGAGAAAAGAGAAAAGAAGAGAAAAGAAGAAAAATGAAGAGAAAAGAGAAAAGAGAAAAGAAGAGAAAACAAGAGAAAAGAAAAGAGAAAAGAAGAGAATAGAAGAAAAAAGAGAAAAGTAGTGAAAAGAGAAAAGAGAGCAAAGAAGCTAAAAGAGAAAAGAGAAAAAAGAAGCTAAAAGTGAAAAGAGAAAAAAGAGAAAAGAAGAGAAAAGAGAAAGGGTTAAAGAAGAGAAAACAAGAGAAAAGAGAAAAAAAGAGAAAAGAAGAGAAAGCAGAAAGGGGTAAAGAAGAGAAAAGAAGAGAAAAGAGAAAAGAAGAGTAAAGAAGAGAAAAAAGAGAAAAGAGAAAAGGGAAAAGACGAAAAAAGAGAAAAGAAAAGAGAAAAGAAGAGAATAGAAGAAAAAAGAGAAAAGAGAAAAGTAGTGAAGAGGGATAAGAGAGAAAAGAAGCAAAAAGAGAAAAGAGAAAAAAGAGAAAAGAAGAGAAAAGAAGAGAAAAGAAAAGTGTAAAGAAGAGAAAAGTGATAAGTTAAAAGAAGAGAAAAGAAGAGAAAAGAAGAGACATGAACAAAAACAGAAAAGAAGAGAAAAAGAGAAAAGAGAAAAGAAGAGAAATGAAGAGAAAAGAAGAGAAAAGAGAAAAGAGAAAAGAAGAGAAAATTAGAGAAAAGAGAAAAGAGAAAGGGTTAAAGAAGAGAAAAGAAGTGAAAAGAGAAAAGGAGGGAAATGAAGAGAAAAGAAGAGAAAAGAGAAAAGAGGAAGGGTAAAGAAGAGAAAAGAAGTGAAAAGAGAAAAGAGAAATGAAGAGAAAAGAAGAGAAAAGAGAAGAGAAAAGAAGAGAAAAGAGAAAAGAAGAGAAAAGAGAAAAGAGAAAGGGTTAAAGAAGAGAAAACAAGAGAAAAGAGAAATGAGAAAAGAAGAGAAAAGAAGAGAAAGGAAAAAGGGGTAAAGAAGAGAAAAGAAGAGAAAAGAGAAAAGAAGCGTAAAGAAGAGAAATGAAGAGAAAAGAGAAAAGAGAAAAGAAGAGAAAGCAAGAGCCATGAGAAAAGAGAATAGAAGAGAAAACAAGACAAAAGAGAAAAGAAGAGGAAGGAAGAGAAAGAAGAGAAAAGAGAAAAGAAGAGAAAACAAGAGAAAAGAGAATAGAGAAAGGGTTAAAGACGAGAAAAGAAGTGAAAAGAGAAAAGAAGGGAATTGAAGAGAAAAGAAGAGAAAAGAGAAAGGGTAAAGAAGAGAATAGAAGTGAAAAGAGAAAAGAAGAGAAATGAAGAGAAAAGAAGAGAAAAGAGAAAAGAAGAGAAATGAGAAAAGAGAAAGGGTTAAAGAAGAGAAAACAAGAGAAAAGAGAAATGAGAAAAGAAGAGAAAACAAGAGCAAAGAGAAAAGAGAAAAGAAGAGAAAACAAGAGCAAAGAGAAAAGAAGAGGAATGAAGAGAAAGAAGAGAAAAGAGAAAAGAAGAGAAAACAAGAGAAAAGAGAAATGAGAAAAGAAGAGAAAACAAGAGCAAAGAGAAAAGAAGAGGAATGAAGAGAAAGAAGAGAAAAGAGAAAAGAAGAGAAAACAAGAGAAAAGAGAAAAAAGAAATGGGTAAAGAAGAGAAAAGAAGAGAAAAAGAAAAGAATAGAAAAGAACAGAAAAGTAGAGAAAAGAGAAAAGAGAAAGGGTTAAAGAAGAGAAAAGAAGTGAAAAGAGAAAAGAAGAGAAATGAAGAGAAAAGAAGAGAAAAGGGAAAAGAAGAGAAAAGAGAAAAGAGAAAGGGTTAAAGAAGAGAAAAGAAGAGAAAAAGAAAAGAATAGAAAAGAAGAGAAAAGTAGAGAAAAGAGAAAAGAAGAGAAATGAGAAAAGAGAAAGGGTTAAAGAAGAGAAAACAAGAGAAAAGAGAAATGAGAAATGAACAGAAAAGAAGAGAAAGGTGAAAGGGGTAAAGAAGAGAAAAGAAGAGAAATGAAGAGAAAAGAGAAAAGAGAAAAGAAGAAAAAAGATGAAATTAGAAAAGCGAAAAGAGGAGAAAAGAGAAAAGAAGAGAAAAGAAAAGAAGGGAAAAGAAAAGAAGAGAAAGGTGAAAAAAAGGAATGAGAATATAGAAAAAAAGAGAAAACAAGCGAAAAGAAAAAAGAAAAAAGAGAACAGTAGAGAAAAGAAGAGAATAGAGATACGAGAAAAGGGAAAAGAAGAGAAAAGAAGAGAAAAGAGATAAGAAGAGAACAGTCAAAAGAAAATGAAGAGAAAAGAGATAAGAGAATAGAAGAAAAAAAGAAGAGAAAAGAGAAAAGGGAAAAGACGAAAAAAAGAAAAAAAAAGAGAAATGAAGGGAAAAGAAGAGAAAAGAGAAAAGTAGTGAAAAGAGATAAGAGAGAAAAGAAGCTAAAAGAGAAAAAAGAGAAAAGAAGAGAAAAGAGAAAGGGTTAAAGAAGGGAAAACAAGTGTAAAGAGAAAAGAGAAAAGAAGAGAAAAGAGAAAGGTGTAAAGAAGAGAAAAGAAGAGAAAAGAGAAAAGAAGAGAAAAGAACAAAAATGAACAGAAAAGAGAAAAGAGAAAAGAAGAGAAAAGAAGAGAAAATAAAAGAGAAAAGAAGAGAATAGAAGAAAAAAAGAGAAAAGTAATGAAAAGAGATAAGAGAGAAAAGAAGCTAAAAGAGAAAAGTGAAAAAAGAAGCTAAAAGAGAAAAGAGAAAAAAGAGAAAAGAAGAGAAAAGAGAAAGGATTAAAGAAGAGAAAACAAGAGAAAAGAGAAAAGAGAAAAAAGAGAAAAGAAGAGAAAGGAGAAAGGGGTAAAGAAGAGAAAAGAAGAGACAAGAGAAAAGAAGAGTAAAGAAGAGAAATGAAGAGAAAATAGAAAAGAGAAAAGAAGAGAAAACAAGAGCCATGAGAAAAGAGAATAGAAGAGAAAACAAGAGAAAAGAGAAAAGAAGAGGAATGAAGAGAAAGAAGAGAAAAGAGAAAAGAAGAGAAAACAAGAGAAAAGAGAAAAAAGAAAGGGGTAATTAAGAGAAAAGAAGAGAAAAAGAAAAGAATAGAAAAGAAGAGAAAAGTCGAGAAAAGAGAAAAGAGAAAGGGTTAAAGAAGAGAAAAGAAGTGAAAAGAGAAAAGAAGGGAAATGAAGAGAAAAGAAGAGAAAAGAGAAAAGAGAAAGGGTAAAGAAGAGAAAAGAAGTGAAAAGAGAAGAGAAGAGAAATGAAGAGAAAAGAAGAGAAAAGAGAAAAGAGAAGAGAAAAGAAGAGAAAAGAGAAAAGAAGAGAAAAGAGAAAAGAGAAAGGGTTAAAGAAGAGAAACCAAGAGAAAAGAGAAAAAAGAAAGGGGTAAAGAAGAGAAAAGAAGAGAAAAAGAAAAGAATGGAAAAGAAGAGAAAAGTAGAGAAAAGAGAAAAGAGAAAGGGTTAAAGAAGAGAAAAGAAGTGAAAAGAGAAAAGAAGGCAAATGAAGAGAAAAGAAGAGAAAAGAGAAAGGGTAAAGAAGAGAAAAGAAGTGAAAAGAGAAAAGAAGAGAAATGAAGAGAAAAGAAGAGAAAAGAGAAAAGAGAAAAGAAGAGAAAAGAGAAAAGAAGAGAAAAGAGAAAAGAGAAAGGGTTAAAGAAGAGAAAACAAGAGAAAAGAGAAATGAGAAAAGAAGAGAAAAGAAGAGAAAGGAGAAAGGGGTAAAGAAGAGAAAAGAAGAGAAAAGAGAAAAGAAGAGTAAAGAAGAGAAATGAAGAGAAAATAGAAAAAGGTAAAGAAGAGAAAAGAAGAGAAAAGAAGAAAAATGAAGAGAAAAGAGAAAAGAGAAAAGAAGAGAAAACAAGAGAAAAGAAAAGAGAAAAGAAGAGAATAGAAGAAAAAAGAGAAAAGTAGTGAAAAGAGAAAAGAGAGCAAAGAAGCTAAAAGAGAAAAGAGAAAAAAGAAGCTAAAAGTGAAAAGAGAAAAAAGAGAAAAGAAGAGAAAAGAGAAAGGGTTAAAGAAGAGAAAACAAGAGAAAAGAGAAAAAAAGAGAAAAGAAGAGAAAGCAGAAAGGGGTAAAGAAGAGAAAAGAAGAGAAAAGAGAAAAGAAGAGTAAAGAAGAGAAAAAAGAGAAAAGAGAAAAGGGAAAAGACGAAAAAAGAGAAAAGAAAAGAGAAAAGAAGAGAATAGAAGAAAAAAGAGAAAAGAGAAAAGTAGTGAAGAGGGATAAGAGAGAAAAGAAGCAAAAGAGAAAAGAGAAAAAAGAGAAAAGAAGAGAAAAGAAGAGAAAAGAAAAGTGTAAAGAAGAGAAAAGTGATAAGTTAAAAGAAGAGAAAAGAAGAGACATGAACAAAAACAGAAAAGAAGAGAAAAAGAGAAAAGAGAAAAGAAGAGAAATGAAGAGAAAAGAAGAGAAAAGAGAAAAGAGAAAAGAAGAGAAAATTAGAGAAAAGAGAAAAGAGAAAGGGTTAAAGAAGAGAAAAGAAGTGAAAAGAGAAAAGGAGGGAAATGAAGAGAAAAGAAGAGAAAAGAGAAAAGAGGAAGGGTAAAGAAGAGAAAAGAAGTGAAAAGAGAAAAGAGAAATGAAGAGAAAAGAAGAGAAAAGAGAAGAGAAAAGAAGAGAAAAGAGAAAAGAAGAGAAAAGAGAAAAGAGAAAGGGTTAAAGAAGAGAAAACAAGAGAAAAGAGAAATGAGAAAAGAAGAGAAAAGAAGAGAAAGGAGAAAGGGGTAAAGAAGAGAAAAGAAGAGAAAAGAGAAAAGAGAAAGGGTAAAGAAGAGAAAAGAAGTGAAAAGAGAAAAGAAGGGAATAGAAGAAAAAAGAGAAAAGAGAAAAGTAGTGAAGAGGGATAAGAGAGAAAAGAAGCAAAAAGAGAAAAGAGAAAAGAGAAAAGAAGAGAAAACAAGAGCAAAGAGAAAAGAAGAGGAATGAAGAGAAAGAAGAGAAAAGAGAAAAGAAGAGAAAACAAGAGAAAAGAGAAAAAAGAAATGGGTAAAGAAGAGAAAAGAAGAGAAAAAGAAAAGAATAGAAAAGAACAGAAAAGTAGAGAAAAGAGAAAAGAGAAAGGGTTAAAGAAGAGAAAAGAAGTGAAAAGAGAAAAGAAGAGAAATGAAGAGAAAAGAAGAGAAAAGGGAAAAGAAGAGAAAAAAGAGAAAAGAGAAAAGGGAAAAGACGAAAAAAGAGAAAAGAAAAGAGAAAAGAAGAGAATAGAAGAAAAAAGAGAAAAGAGAAAAGTAGTGAAGAGGGATAAGAGAGAAAAGAAGCAAAAAGAGAAAAGAGAAAAAAGAGAAAAGAAGAGAAAAGAGAAAAGAAGAGAAAAGAAAAGAGTAAAGAAGAGAAAAGTGATAAGTTAAAAGAAGAGAAAAGAAGAGAAAAGAGAAAAGAAGAGAAAAGAAGAGACATGAACAAAAATAGAAAAGAAGAGAAAAAAGAGAAAAGAGAAAAGAAGAGAAATGAAGAGAAAAGAAGAGAAAAGAAGAGACATGAACAAAAATAGAAATGAAGAGAAAAGAAGAGAAAAGAGAAAAGAGAAAGGGTAAAGAAGGGAATAGAAGTGAAAAGAGAAAAGAAGAGAAATGAAGAGAAAAGAAGAGAAAAGAAGAGAAAAGAGAAAAGAAGAGAAATGAGAAAAGAGAAAGGGTTAAAGAAGAGAAAACAAGAGAAAAGAGAAATGCGAAAAGAAGAGAAAAGAAGAGAAAGGAGAAAGGGGTAAAGAAGAGAAAAGAAGAGAAAAGAGAAAAGAGAAGAGAAAAGAAGAGAAAAGAGAAAAGAAGATAAAAGAGAAAAGAGAAAGGGTTAAAGAAGAGAAAACAAGAGAAAAGAGAAATGAGAAAAGAAGAGAAAAGAAGAGAAAGGAGAAAGGGGTAAAGAAGATAAAAGAAGAGAAAAGAGAAAAGAGAAAGGGTAAAGAAGAGAAAAGAAGTGAAAAGAGAAAAGAAGGGAAATGAAGAGAAAAGAAGAGAAAAGAGAAAAGAGAAAGGGTAAAGAAGAGAAAAGAAGTGAAAAGTGAAAAGATGAGAAATGAAGAGAAAAGAAGAGAAAAGAGAAAAGAGAAAAGAAGAGAAAAGAAGAGAAAAGAGAAAAGAAGATAAAAGAGAAAAGAGAAAGGGTTAAAGAAGAGAAAACAAGAGAAAAGAGAAATGAGAAAAGAAGAGAAAAGAAGAGAAAGGAGAAAGGGGTAAAGAAGAGAAAAGAAGAGAAAAGTGAAAAGAAGAGAAAAGAAGAGAAATGAAGAGAAAATAGAAAAAGGTAAAGAAGAGAAAAGAAGAGAAAAGAGAAAAGAAGAGAAAAGAAAAATGAAGAGAAAAGAAAAAGAAGAGAAAACAAGAGAAAAGAAAAGAGAAAAGAAGAGAATAGAAGAAAAAAGAGAAAAGTAGTGAAAAGAGAAAAGAGAGCAAAGAAGCTAAAAGAGAAAAGAGAAAAAAGAGAAAAGAAGAGAAAAGAGAAAGGGTTAAAGAAGAGAAAACAAGAGAAAAGAGAAAAGAGAAAAAAAGAGAAAAGAAGAGAAAGGAAAAAGGGGTAAAGAAGAGAAAAGAAGAGAAAAGAGAAAAGAAGCGTAAAGAAGAGAAATGAAGAGAAAAGAGAAAAGAGAAAAGAAGAGAAAGCAAGAGCCATGAGAAAAGAGAATAGAAGAGAAAACAAGACAAAAGAGAAAAGAAGAGGAAGGAAGAGAAAGAAGAGAAAAGAGAAAAGAAGAGAAAACAAGAGAAAAGAGAATAGAGAAAGGGTTAAAGACGAGAAAAGAAGTGAAAAGAGAAAAGAAGGGAATTGAAGAGAAAAGAAGAGAAAAGAGAAAGGGTAAAGAAGAGAATAGAAGTGAAAAGAGAAAAGAAGAGAAATGAAGAGAAAAGAAGAGAAAAGAGAAAAGAAGAGAAATGAGAAAAGAGAAAGGGTTAAAGAAGAGAAAACAAGAGAAAAGAGAATTGAGAAAAGAAGAGAAAACAAGAGCAAAGAGAAAAGAGAAAAGAAGAGAAAACAAGAGCAAAGAGAAAAGAAGAGGAATGAAGAGAAAGAAGAGAAAAGAGAAAAGAAGAGAAAACAAGAGAAAAGAGAAATGAGAAAAGAAGAGAAAACAAGAGCAAAGAGAAAAGAAGAGGAATGAAGAGAAAGAAGAGAAAAGAGAAAAGAAGAGAAAACAAGAGAAAAGAGAAAAAAGAAATGGGTAAAGAAGAGAAAAGAAGAGAAAAAGAAAAGAATAGAAAAGAACAGAAAAGTAGAGAAAAGAGAAAAGAGAAAGGGTTAAAGAAGAGAAAAGAAGTGAAAAGAGAAAAGAAGAGAAATGAAGAGAAAAGAAGAGAAAAGGGAAAAGAAGAGAAAAGAGAAAAGAGAAAGGGTTAAAGAAGAGAAAAGAAGAGAAAAAGAAAAGAATAGAAAAGAAGAGAAAAGTAGAGAAAAGAGAAAAGAAGAGAAATGAGAAAAGAGAAAGGGTTAAAGAAGAGAAAACAAGAGAAAAGAGAAATGAGAAATGAACAGAAAAGAAGAGAAAGGTGAAAGGGGTAAAGAAGAGAAAAGAAGAGAAATGAAGAGAAAAGAGAAAAGAGAAAAGAAGAAAAAAGATGAAATTAGAAAAGCGAAAAGAGGAGAAAAGAGAAAAGAAAAGAAGGGAAAAGAAAAGAAGAGAAAGGTGAAAAAAAGGAATGAGAATATAGAAAAAAAGAGAAAACAAGCGAAAAGAAAAAAGAAAAAAGAGAACAGTAGAGAAAAGAAGAGAATAGAGATACGAGAAAAGGGAAAAGAAGAGAAAAGAAGAGAAAAGAGATAAGAAGAGAACAGTCAAAAGAAAATGAAGAGAAAAGAGATAAGAGAATAGAAGAAAAAAAGAAGAGAAAAGAGAAAAGGGAAAAGACGAAAAAAAGAAAAAAAAAGAGAAATGAAGGGAAAAGAAGAGATAAGAGAGAAAAGAAGCTAAAAGAGAAAAAAGAGAAAAGAAGAGAAAAGAGAAAGGGTTAAAGAAGGGAAAACAAGTGTAAAGAGAAAAGAGAAAAGAAGAGAAAAGAGAAAGGTGTAAAGAAGAGAAAAGAAGAGAAAAGAGAAAAGAAGAGAAAAGAACAAAAATGAACAGAAAAGAGAAAAGAGAAAAGAAGAGAAAAGAAGAGAAAATAAAAGAGAAAAGAAGAGAATAGAAGAAAAAAAGAGAAAAGTAATGAAAAGAGATAAGAGAGAAAAGAAGCTAAAAGAGAAAAGTGAAAAAAGAAGCTAAAAGAGAAAAGAGAATAAAGAGAAAAGAAGAGAAAAGAGAAAGGATTAAAGAAGAGAAAACAAGAGAAAAGAGAAAAGAGAAAAAAGAGAAAAGAAGAGAAAGGAGAAAGGGGTAAAGAAGAGAAAAGAAGAGACAAGAGAAAAGAAGAGTAAAGAAGAGAAATGAAGAGAAAATAGAAAAGAGAAAAGAAGAGAAAACAAGAGCCATGAGAAAAGAGAATAGAAGAGAAAACAAGAGAAAAGAGAAAAGAAGAGGAATGAAGAGAAAGAAGAGAAAAGAGAAAAGAAGAGAAAACAAGAGAAAAGAGAAAAAAGAAAGGGGTAATTAAGAGAAAAGAAGAGAAAAAGAAAAGAATAGAAATGAAGAGAAAAGTCGAGAAAAGAGAAAAGAGAAAGGGTTAAAGAAGAGAAAAGAAGTGAAAAGAGAAAAGAAGGGAAATGAAGAGAAAAGAAGAGAAAAGAGAAAAGAGAAAGGGTAAAGAAGAGAAAAGAAGTGAAAAGAGAAGAGAAGAGAAATGAAGAGAAAAGAAGAGAAAAGAGAAAAGAGAAGAGAAAAGAAGAGAAAAGAGAAAAGAAGAGAAAAGAGAAAAGAGAAAGGGTTAAAGAAGAGAAACCAAGAGAAAAGAGAAAAAAGAAAGGGGTAAAGAAGAGAAAAGAAGAGAAAAAGAAAAGAATGGAAAAGAAGAGAAAAGTAGAGAAAAGAGAAAAGAGAAAGGGTTAAAGAAGAGAAAAGAAGTGAAAAGAGAAAAGAAGGCAAATGAAGAGAAAAGAAGAGAAAAGAGAAAGGGTAAAGAAGAGAAAAGAAGTGAAAAGAGAAAAGAAGAGAAATGAAGAGAAAAGAAGAGAAAAGAGAAAAGAGAAAAGAAGAGAAAAGAGAAAAGAAGAGAAAAGAGAAAAGAGAAAGGGTTAAAGAAGAGAAAACAAGAGAAAAGAGAAATGAGAAAAGAAGAGAAAAGAAGAGAAAGGAGAAAGGGGTAAAGAAGAGAAAAGAAGAGAAAAGAGAAAAGAAGAGTAAAGAAGAGAAATGAAGAGAAAATAGAAAAAGGTAAAGAAGAGAAAAGAAGAGAAAAGAGAAAAGAAGAGAAAAGAAGAAAAATGAAGAGAAAAGAGAAAAGAGAAAAGAAGAGAAAACAAGAGAAAAGAAAAGAGAAAAGAAGAAAATAGAAGAAAAAAGAGAAAAGTAGTGAAAAGAGAAAAGAGAGCAAAGAAGCTAAAAGAGAAAAGAGAAAAAAGAAGCTAAAAGAGAAAAGAGAAAAAAGAGAAAAGAAGAGAAAAGAGAAAGGGTTAAAGAAGAGAAAACAAGAGAAAAGAAGAGAAAAGAGAAAAAAAGAGAAAAGAAGAGAAAGGAGAAAGGGGTAAAGAAGAGAAAAGAAGAGAAAAGAGAAAAGAAGAGTAAAGAAGAGAAATGAAGAGAAAATAGAAAAGAGAAAAGAAGAGAAAACAAGAGCCATGAGAAAAGAGAATAGAAGAGAAAACAAGAGAAAAGAGAAAAGAAGAGGATGGAAGAGAAAGAAGAGAAAAGAGAAAAGAAGAGAAAACAAGAGAAAAGACAAAAAAGAAAGGGGTAAAGAAGAGAAAAGAAGAGAAAAAGAAAAGAATAGAAAAGAAGAGAAAAGTAGAGAAAAGAGAAAAGAGAAAGGGTTAAAGATGAGAAAAGAAGTGAAAAGAGAAAAGAAGAGAAATGAAGAGAAAAGAAGAGAAAAGAGAAAAGAGAAAGGGTAAAGAAGAGAATAGAAGTGAAAAGAGAAAAGAAGAGAAAAGAGAAAAGAAGAGAAAAGAAGAGAAATGAAGAGAAAATAGAAAAGAGAAAAGAAGAGAAAACAAGGGCCATGAGAAAAGAGAATAGAAGAGAAAACAAGAGAAAAGAGAAAAGAAGAGGGTGGAAGAGAAAGAAGAGAAAAGAGAAAAGAAGAGAAAACAAGAGAAAAGAGAAAAATGAAATGGGTAAAGAAGAGAAAAGAAGAGAAAAAGAAAAGAATAGAAAAGAACAGAAAAGTTGAGAAAAGAGAAAAGAGAAAGGGTTAAAAAAGAGAAAAGAAGTGAAAAGAGAAAAGAAGAGAAATGAAGAGAAAAGAAGAGAAAAGGAAAAAGAAGAGAAAAAAGAGAAAAGAGAAAAGGGAAAAGACGAAAAAAGAGAAAAGAAAAGAGAAAAGAAGAGAATAGAAGAAAAAAGGGAAAAGAGAAAAGTAGTGAAGAGGGATAAGAGAGAAAAGAAGCAAAAAGAGAAAAGAGAAAAAAGAGAAAAGAAGAGAAAAGAGAAAAGAAGAGAAAAGAAAAGAGTAAAGAAGAGAAAAGTGATAAGTTAAAAGAAGAGAAAAGAAGAGAAAAGAGAAAAGAAGAGAAAAGAAGAGACATGAACAAAAATAGAAGAGAAGAGAAAAAAGAGAAAAGAGAAAAGAAGAGAAATGAAGAGAAAAGAAGAGAAAAGAAGAGACATGAACAAAAATAGAAATGAAGAGAAAAGAAGAGAAAAGAGAAAAGAGAAAGGGTAAAGAAGAGAATAGAAGTGAAAAGAGAAAAGAAGAGAAATGAAGAGAAAAGAAGAGAAAAGAGAAAAGAAGAGAAATGAGAAAAGAGAAAGGGTTAAAGAAGAGAAAACAAGAGAAAAGAGAAATGAGAAAAGAAGAGAAAACAAGAGCAAAGAGAAAAGAAGAGGAATGAAGAGAAAGAAGAGAAAAGAGAAAAGAAGAGAAAACAAGAGAAAAGAGAAAAAAGAAATGGGTAAAGAAGAGAAAAGTAGAGAAAAAGAAAAGAATAGAAAAGAACAGAAAAGTAGAGAAAAGAGAAAAGAGAAAGGGTTAAAGAAGAGAAAAGAAGTGAAAAGAGAAAAGAAGAGAAATGAAGAGAAAAGAAGAGAAAAGGGAAAAGAAGAGAAAAAAGAGAAAAGAGAAAAGGGAAAAGACGAAAAAAGAGAAAAGAAAAGAGAAAAGAAGAGAATAGAAGAAAAAAGAGAAAAGAGAAAAGTAGTGAAGAGGGATAAGAGAGAAAAGAAGCAAAAAGAGAAAAGAGAAAAAAGAGAAAAGAAGAGAAAAGAAAAGAGTAAAGAAGAGAAAACTGATAAGTTAAAAGAAGAGAAAAGAAGAGAAAAGAGAAAAAAAGAGAAAAGAAGAGACATGAACAAAAATAGAAAAGAAGAGAAAAAGAGAAAAGAGAAATGAAGAGAAAGGAGAAAGGGGTAAAGAAGAGAAAAGAAGAGAAAAGAGAAAAGAAGAGGATGGAAGAGAAAGAAGAGAAAAGAGAAAAGAAGAGAAAACAAGAGAAAAGAGAAAAAAGAAAGGGGTAAAGAAGAGAAAAGAAGAGAAAAAGGAAAGAATAGAAAAGAAGAGAAAAGTAGAGAAAAGAGAAAAGGGAAAGGGTTAAAAACGAGAAAAGAAGTGAAAAGAGAAAAGAAGGGAAATGAAGAGAAAAGAAGAGAAAAGAGAAAAGAGAAAGGGTAAAGACGAGAATAGAAGTGAAAAGAGAAAAGAAGAGAAATGAAGAGAAAAGAGAAAAGAGAAAGGGTAAAGAAGAGAATAGAAGTGAAAAGAGAAAAGAAGAGAAATGAAGAGAAAAGAAGAGAAAAGAGAAAAGAGAAAGGGTAAAGAAGAGAAAAGAAGTGAAAAGAGAAAAGAAGTGAAATGAAGAGAAAAGAAGAGAAAAGAGAAAAGAGAAGAGAAAAGAAGAGAAAAGAGAAAAGAAGAGTAAAGAAGAGAAATGAAGAGAAAATAGAAAAGAGAAAAGAAGAGAAAACAAGAGCCATGAGAAAAGAGAATAGAAGAGAAAACAAGAGAAAAGAGAAAAGAAGAGGGTGGAAGAGAAAGAAGACGAAAAGAGAAAAGAAGAGAAAACAAGAGAAAAGAGAAAAATGAAATGGGTAAAGAAGAGAAAAGAAGAGAAAAAGAAAAGAATAGAAAAGAACAGAAAAGTTGAGAAAAGAGAAAAGAGAAAGGGTTAAAAAAGAGAAAAGAAGTGAAAAGAGAAAAGAAGAGAAATGAAGAGAAAAGAAGAGAAAAGGAAAAAGAAGAGAAAAAAGAGAAAAGAGAAAAGGGAAAAGACGAAAAAAGAGAAAAGAAAAGAGAAAAGAAGAGAATAGAAGAAAAAAGAGAAAAGAAGAGAAAAGTAGTGAAGAGGGATAAGAGAGAAAAGAAGCAAAAAGAGAAAAGAGAAAAAAGAGAAAAGAAGAGAAAAGAGAAAAGAAGAGAAAAGAAAAGAGTAAAGAAGAGAAAAGTGATAAGTTAAAAGAAGAGAAAAGAGAAAAGAAGAGAAAAGAAGAGACATGAACAAAAATAGAAAAGAAGAGAAAAAAGAGAAAAGAGAAAAGAAGAGAAATGAAGAGAAAAGAAGAGAAAAGAAGAGACATGAACAAAAATAGAAATGAAGAGAAAAGAAGAGAAAAGAGAAAAGAGAAAGGGTAAAGAAGAGAATAGAAGTGAAAAGAGAAAAGAAGAGAAATGAAGAGAAAAGAAGAGAAAAGAAGAGAAAAGAGAAAAGAAGAGAAATGAGAAAAGAGAAAGGGTTAAAGAAGAGAAAACAAGAGAAAAGAGAAATGAGAAAAGAAGAGAAAACAAGAGCAAAGAGAAAAGAAGAGGAATGAAGAGAAAGAAGAGAAAAGAGAAAAGAAGAGAAAACAAGAGAAAAGAGAAAAAAGAAATGGGTAAAGAAGAGAAAAGAAGAGAAAAAGAAAAGAATAGAAAAGAACAGAAAAGTAGAGAAAAGAGAAAAGAGAAAGGGTTAAAGAAGAGAAAAGAAGTGAAAAGAGAAAAGAAGAGAAATGAAGAGAAAAGAAGAGAAAAGGGAAAAGAAGAAAAAAAAAGAGAAAAGAGAAAAGGGAAAAGACGAAAAAAGAGAAAAGAAAAGAGAAAAGAAGAGAATAGAAGAAAAAAGAGAAAAGAGAAAAGTAGTGAAGAGGGATAAGAGAGAAAAGAAGCAAAAAGAGAAAAGAGAAAAAAGAGAAAAGAAGAGAAAAGAGAAAAGAAGAGAAAAGAAAAGAGTAAAGAAGAGAAAAGTGATAAGTTAAAAGAAGAGAAAAGAAGAGAAAAGAGAAAAAAAGAGAAAAGAAGAGACATGAACAAAAATAGAAAAGAAGAGAAAAAAGAGAAAAGAGAAAAGAAGAGAAAGGAAGAGAAAAGAAGAGAAAAGAGAAAAGAGATAAGAAGAGAAAAGAAAAGAAAGGAGAAAGGGGTAAAGAAGAGAAAACAAGAGAAAAGAGAAAAGAAGAGGATGGAAGCGAAAGAAGAGAAAAGAGAAAAGAAGAGAAAACAAGAGAAAAGAGAAAAAAGAAAGGGGTAAAGAAGAGAAAAGAAGAGAAAAAGAGAAGAATAGAAAAGAAGAGAAAAGTAGAGAAAAGAGAAAAGAGAAGGGGTTAAAGACGAGAAAAGAAGTGAAAAGAGAAAAGAAGGGAAATGAAGAGAAAAGAAGAGAAAAGAGAAAAGAGAAAGGGTAAAGAAGAGAATAGAAGTGAAAAGAGAAAAGAAGAGAAATGAAGAGAAAAGAAGAGAAAAGAAGAGAAAAGAGAAAAGAAGAGAAAAGAGAAAAGAGAAAGGGTTAAAGAAGAGAAAACAAGAGAAAAGAGAAATGAGAAAAGAAGAGAAAGGAGAAAGGGGTAAAGAAGAGAAAAGAAGAGAAATGAAGAGAAAATAGAAAAGAGAAAAGAAGAGAAAACAAGAGCAAAGAGAAAAGAGAAAAGAAGAGAAAACAAGAGCAAAGAGAAAAGAAGAGGAATGAAGAGAAAGAAGAGAAAAGAGAAAAGAAGAGAAAACAAGAGAAAAGAGAAAAAAGAAATGGGAAAAGAAGAGAAAAGAAGAGAAAAAGAAAAGAATAGAAAAGAACAGAAAAGTAGAGAAAAGAGAAAAGAGAAAGGGTTAAAGAAGAGAAAAGAAGTGAAAAGAGAAAAGACGAGAAATGAAGAGAAAAGAAGAGAAAAGGGTAAAGAAGAGAAAAAAGAGAAAAGAGAAAAGGGAAAAGACGAAAAAAGAGAAAAGAAGAGAATAGAAGAAAAAAGAGAAAAGAGAAAAGTAGTGAAGAGGGATAAGAGAGAAAAGAAGCAAAAAGAGAAAAGAGAAAAAACAGAAAAGAAGAGAAAAGAGAAAAGAAGAGAAAAGAAAAGAGTAAAGAAGAGAAAAGTGATAAGTTAAAAAAAGAGAAAAGAAGAGAAAAGAGAAAAGAAGAGAAAAGAAGAGAAATGAAGAGAAAAAAAGAGAAAAGAGAAAAGAGAAAAGAAGAGAAAAGTAGAGAAAAGAGAAAAGAGAAAGGGTTAAAGAAGAGAAAAGAAGTGAAAAGAGAAAAGAAGGGAAATGAAGAGAAATGAAGAGAAAATAGAAAAGAGAAAAGAAGAGAAAACAAGGGCCATGAGAAAAGAGAATAGAAGAGAAAACAAGAGAAAAGAGAAAAGAAGAGGGTGGAAGAGAAAGAAGAGAAAAGAGAAAAGAAGAGAAAACAAGAGAAAAGAGAAAAATGAAATGGGTAAAGAAGAGAAAAGAAGAGAAAAAGAAAAGAATAGAAAAGAACAGAAAAGTTGAGAAAAGAGAAAAGAGAAAGGGTTAAAAAAGAGAAAAGAAGTGAAAAGAGAAAAGAAGAGAAATGAAGAGAAAAGAAGAGAAAAGGAAAAAGAAGAGAAAAAAGAGAAAAGAGAAAAGGGAAAAGACGAAAAAAGAGAAAAGAAAAGAGAAAAGAGGAGAATAGAAGAAAAAAGGGAAAAGAGAAAAGTAGTGAAGAGGGATAAGAGAGAAAAGAAGCAAAAAGAGAAAAGAGAAAAAAGAGAAAAGAAGAGAAAAGAGAAAAGAAGAGAAAAGAAAAGAGTAAAGAAGAGAAAAGTGATAAGTTAAAAGAAGAGAAAAGAAGAGAAAAGAGAAAAGAAGAGAAAAGAAGAGACATGAACAAAAATAGAAGAGAAGAGAAAAAAGAGAAAAGAGAAAAGAAGAGAAATGAAGAGAAAAGAAGAGAAAAGAAGAGACATGAACAAAAATAGAAATGAAGAGAAAAGAAGAGAAAAGAGAAAAGAGAAAGGGTAAAGAAGAGAATAGAAGTGAAAAGAGAAAAGAAGAGAAATGAAGAGAAAAGAAGAGAAAAGAAGAGAAAAGAGAAAAGAAGAGAAATGAGAAAAGAGAAAGGGTTAAAGAAGAGAAAACAAGAGAAAAGAGAAATGAGAAAAGAAGAGAAAACAAGAGCAAAGAGAAAAGAAGAGGAATGAAGAGAAAGAAGAGAAAAGAGAAAAGAAGAGAAAACAAGAGAAAAGAGAAAAAAGAAATGGGTAAAGAAGAGAAAAGTAGAGAAAAAGAAAAGAATAGAAAAGAACAGAAAAGTAGAGAAAAGAGAAAAGAGAAAGGGTTAAAGAAGAGAAAAGAAGTGAAAAGAGAAAAGAAGAGAAATGAAGAGAAAAGAAGAGAAAAGGGAAAAGAAGAGAAAAAAGAGAAAAGAGAAAAGGGAAAAGACGAAAAAAGAGAAAAGAAAAGAGAAAAGAAGAGAATAGAAGAAAAAAGAGAAAAGAGAAAAGTAGTGAAGAGGGATAAGAGAGAAAAGAAGCAAAAACAGAAAAGAGAAAAAAGAGAAAAGACGAGAAATGAAGAGAAAAGAAGAGAAAAGGGTAAAGAAGAGAAAAAAGAGAAAAGAGAAAAGGGAAAAGACGAAAAAAGAGAAAAGAAGAGAATAGAAGAAAAAAGAGAAAAGAGAAAAGTAGTGAAGAGGGATAAGAGAGAAAAGAAGCAAAAAGAGAAAAGAGAAAAAACAGAAAAGAAGAGAAAAGAGAAAAGAAGAGAAAAGAAAAGAGTAAAGAAGAGAAAAGTGATAAGTTAAAAAAAGAGAAAAGAAGAGAAAAGAGAAAAGAAGAGAAAAGAAGAGAAATGAAGAGAAAAAAAGAGAAAAGAGAAAAGAGAAAAGAAGAGAAAAGTAGAGAAAAGAGAAAAGAGAAAGGGTTAAAGAAGAGAAAAGAAGTGAAAAGAGAAAAGAAGGGAAATGAAGAGAAATGAAGAGAAAATAGAAAAGAGAAAAGAAGAGAAAACAAGGGCCATGAGAAAAGAGAATAGAAGAGAAAACAAGAGAAAAGAGAAAAGAAGAGGGTGGAAGAGAAAGAAGAGAAAAGAGAAAAGAAGAGAAAACAAGAGAAAAGAGAAAAATGAAATGGGTAAAGAAGAGAAAAGAAGAGAAAAAGAAAAGAATAGAAAAGAACAGAAAAGTTGAGAAAAGAGAAAAGAGAAAGGGTTAAAAAAGAGAAAAGAAGTGAAAAGAGAAAAGAAGAGAAATGAAGAGAAAAGAAGAGAAAAGAAGAGACATGAACAAAAATAGAAATGAAGAGAAAAGAAGAGAAAAGAGAAAAGAGAAAGGGTAAAGAAGAGAATAGAAGTGAAAAGAGAAAAGAAGAGAAATGAAGAGAAAAGAAGAGAAAAGAAGAGAAAAGAGAAAAGAAGAGAAATGAGAAAAGAGAAAGGGTTAAAGAAGAGAAAACAAGAGAAAAGAGAAATGAGAAAAGAAGAGAAAACAAGAGCAAAGAGAAAAGAAGAGGAATGAAGAGAAAGAAGAGAAAAGAGAAAAGAAGAGAAAACAAGAGAAAAGAGAAAAAAGAAATGGGTAAAGAAGAGAAAAGAAGAGAAAAAGAAAAGAATAGAAAAGAACAGAAAAGTAGAGAAAAGAGAAAAGAGAAAGGGTTAAAGAAGAGAAAAGAAGTGAAAAGAGAAAAGAAGAGAAATGAAGAGAAAAGAAGAGAAAAGGGAAAAGAAGAAAAAAAAAGAGAAAAGAGAAAAGGGAAAAGACGAAAAAAGAGAAAAGAAAAGAGAAAAGAAGAGAATAGAAGAAAAAAGAGAAAAGAGAAAAGTAGTGAAGAGGGATAAGAGAGAAAAGAAGCAAAAAGAGAAAAGAGAAAAAAGAGAAAAGAAGAGAAAAGAGAAAAGAAGAGAAAAGAAAAGAGTAAAGAAGAGAAAAGTGATAAGTTAAAAGAAGAGAAAAGAAGAGAAAAGAGAAAAAAAGAGAAAAGAAGAGACATGAACAAAAATAGAAAAGAAGAGAAAAAAGAGAAAAGAGAAAAGAAGAGAAAGGAAGAGAAAAGAAGAGAAAAGAGAAAAGAGATAAGAAGAGAAAAGAAAAGAAAGGAGAAAGGGGTAAAGAAGAGAAAACAAGAGAAAAGAGAAAAGAAGAGGATGGAAGCGAAAGAAGAGAAAAGAGAAAAGAAGAGAAAACAAGAGAAAAGAGAAAAAAGAAAGGGGTAAAGAAGAGAAAAGAAGAGAAAAAGAGAAGAATAGAAAAGAAGAGAAAAGTAGAGAAAAGAGAAAAGAGAAGGGGTTAAAGACGAGAAAAGAAGTGAAAAGAGAAAAGAAGGGAAATGAAGAGAAAAGAAGAGAAAAGAGAAAAGAGAAAGGGTAAAGAAGAGAATAGAAGTGAAAAGAGAAAAGAAGAGAAATGAAGAGAAAAGAAGAGAAAAGAAGAGAAAAGAGAAAAGAAGAGAAAAGAGAAAAGAGAAAGGGTTAAAGAAGAGAAAACAAGAGAAAAGAGAAATGAGAAAAGAAGAGAAAGGAGAAAGGGGTAAAGAAGAGAAAAGAAGAGAAATGAAGAGAAAATAGAAAAGAGAAAAGAAGAGAAAACAAGAGCAAAGAGAAAAGAGAAAAGAAGAGAAAACAAGAGCAAAGAGAAAAGAAGAGGAATGAAGAGAAAGAAGAGAAAAGAGAAAAGAAGAGAAAACAAGAGAAAAGAGAAAAAAGAAATGGGAAAAGAAGAGAAAAGAAGAGAAAAAGAAAAGAATAGAAAAGAACAGAAAAGTAGAGAAAAGAGAAAAGAGAAAGGGTTAAAGAAGAGAAAAGAAGTGAAAAGAGAAAAGACGAGAAATGAAGAGAAAAGAAGAGAAAAGGGTAAAGAAGAGAAAAAAGAGAAAAGAGAAAAGGGAAAAGACGAAAAAAGAGAAAAGAAGAGAATAGAAGAAAAAAGAGAAAAGAGAAAAGTAGTGAAGAGGGATAAGAGAGAAAAGAAGCAAAAAGAGAAAAGAGAAAAAACAGAAAAGAAGAGAAAAGAGAAAAGAAGAGAAAAGAAAAGAGTAAAGAAGAGAAAAGTGATAAGTTAAAAAAAGAGAAAAGAAGAGAAAAGAGAAAAGAAGAGAAAAGAAGAGAAATGAAGAGAAAAAAAGAGAAAAGAGAAAAGAGAAAAGAAGAGAAAAGTAGAGAAAAGAGAAAAGAGAAAGGGTTAAAGAAGAGAAAAGAAGTGAAAAGAGAAAAGAAGGGAAATGAAGAGAAATGAAGAGAAAATAGAAAAGAGAAAAGAAGAGAAAACAAGGGCCATGAGAAAAGAGAATAGAAGAGAAAACAAGAGAAAAGAGAAAAGAAGAGGGTGGAAGAGAAAGAAGAGAAAAGAGAAAAGAAGAGAAAACAAGAGAAAAGAGAAAAATGAAATGGGTAAAGAAGAGAAAAGAAGAGAAAAAGAAAAGAATAGAAAAGAACAGAAAAGTTGAGAAAAGAGAAAAGAGAAAGGGTTAAAAAAGAGAAAAGAAGTGAAAAGAGAAAAGAAGAGAAATGAAGAGAAAAGAAGAGAAAAGGAAAAAGAAGAGAAAAAAGAGAAAAGAGAAAAGGGAAAAGACGAAAAAAGAGAAAAGAAAAGAGAAAAGAGGAGAATAGAAGAAAAAAGGGAAAAGAGAAAAGTAGTGAAGAGGGATAAGAGAGAAAAGAAGCAAAAAGAGAAAAGAGAAAAAAGAGAAAAGAAGAGAAAAGAGAAAAGAAGAGAAAAGAAAAGAGTAAAGAAGAGAAAAGTGATAAGTTAAAAGAAGAGAAAAGAAGAGAAAAGAGAAAAGAAGAGAAAAGAAGAGACATGAACAAAAATAGAAGAGAAGAGAAAAAAGAGAAAAGAGAAAAGAAGAGAAATGAAGAGAAAAGAAGAGAAAAGAAGAGACATGAACAAAAATAGAAATGAAGAGAAAAGAAGAGAAAAGAGAAAAGAGAAAGGGTAAAGAAGAGAATAGAAGTGAAAAGAGAAAAGAAGAGAAATGAAGAGAAAAGAAGAGAAAAGAAGAGAAAAGAGAAAAGAAGAGAAATGAGAAAAGAGAAAGGGTTAAAGAAGAGAAAACAAGAGAAAAGAGAAATGAGAAAAGAAGAGAAAACAAGAGCAAAGAGAAAAGAAGAGGAATGAAGAGAAAGAAGAGAAAAGAGAAAAGAAGAGAAAACAAGAGAAAAGAGAAAAAAGAAATGGGTAAAGAAGAGAAAAGTAGAGAAAAAGAAAAGAATAGAAAAGAACAGAAAAGTAGAGAAAAGAGAAAAGAGAAAGGGTTAAAGAAGAGAAAAGAAGTGAAAAGAGAAAAGAAGAGAAATGAAGAGAAAAGAAGAGAAAAGGGAAAAGAAGAGAAAAAAGAGAAAAGAGAAAAGGGAAAAGACGAAAAAAGAGAAAAGAAAAGAGAAAAGAAGAGAATAGAAGAAAAAAGAGAAAAGAGAAAAGTAGTGAAGAGGGATAAGAGAGAAAAGAAGCAAAAACAGAAAAGAGAAAAAAGAGAAAAGACGAGAAATGAAGAGAAAAGAAGAGAAAAGGGTAAAGAAGAGAAAAAAGAGAAAAGAGAAAAGGGAAAAGACGAAAAAAGAGAAAAGAAGAGAATAGAAGAAAAAAGAGAAAAGAGAAAAGTAGTGAAGAGGGATAAGAGAGAAAAGAAGCAAAAAGAGAAAAGAGAAAAAACAGAAAAGAAGAGAAAAGAGAAAAGAAGAGAAAAGAAAAGAGTAAAGAAGAGAAAAGTGATAAGTTAAAAAAAGAGAAAAGAAGAGAAAAGAGAAAAGAAGAGAAAAGAAGAGAAATGAAGAGAAAAAAAGAGAAAAGAGAAAAGAGAAAAGAAGAGAAAAGTAGAGAAAAGAGAAAAGAGAAAGGGTTAAAGAAGAGAAAAGAAGTGAAAAGAGAAAAGAAGGGAAATGAAGAGAAATGAAGAGAAAATAGAAAAGAGAAAAGAAGAGAAAACAAGGGCCATGAGAAAAGAGAATAGAAGAGAAAACAAGAGAAAAGAGAAAAGAAGAGGGTGGAAGAGAAAGAAGAGAAAAGAGAAAAGAAGAGAAAACAAGAGAAAAGAGAAAAATGAAATGGGTAAAGAAGAGAAAAGAAGAGAAAAAGAAAAGAATAGAAAAGAACAGAAAAGTTGAGAAAAGAGAAAAGAGAAAGGGTTAAAAAAGAGAAAAGAAGTGAAAAGAGAAAAGAAGAGAAATGAAGAGAAAAGAAGAGAAAAGGAAAAAGAAGAGAAAAAAGAGAAAAGAGAAAAGGGAAAAGACGAAAAAAGAGAAAAGAAAAGAGAAAAGAGGAGAATAGAAGAAAAAAGGGAAAAGAGAAAAGTAGTGAAGAGGGATAAGAGAGAAAAGAAGCAAAAAGAGAAAAGAGAAAAAAGAGAAAAGAAGAGAAAAGAGAAAAGAAGAGAAAAGAAAAGAGTAAAGAAGAGAAAAGTGATAAGTTAAAAGAAGAGAAAAGAAGAGAAAAGAGAAAAGAAGAGAAAAGAAGAGACATGAACAAAAATAGAAGAGAAGAGAAAAAAGAGAAAAGAGAAAAGAAGAGAAATGAAGAGAAAAGAAGAGAAAAGAAGAGACATGAACAAAAATAGAAATGAAGAGAAAAGAAGAGAAAAGAGAAAAGAGAAAGGGTAAAGAAGAGAATAGAAGTGAAAAGAGAAAAGAAGAGAAATGAAGAGAAAAGAAGAGAAAAGAAGAGAAAAGAGAAAAGAAGAGAAATGAGAAAAGAGAAAGGGTTAAAGAAGAGAAAACAAGAGAAAAGAGAAATGAGAAAAGAAGAGAAAACAAGAGCAAAGAGAAAAGAAGAGGAATGAAGAGAAAGAAGAGAAAAGAGAAAAGAAGAGAAAACAAGAGAAAAGAGAAAAAAGAAATGGGTAAAGAAGAGAAAAGTAGAGAAAAAGAAAAGAATAGAAAAGAACAGAAAAGTAGAGAAAAGAGAAAAGAGAAAGGGTTAAAGAAGAGAAAAGAAGTGAAAAGAGAAAAGAAGAGAAATGAAGAGAAAAGAAGAGAAAAGGGAAAAGAAGAGAAAAAAGAGAAAAGAGAAAAGGGAAAAGACGAAAAAAGAGAAAAGAAAAGAGAAAAGAAGAGAATAGAAGAAAAAAGAGAAAAGAGAAAAGTAGTGAAGAGGGATAAGAGAGAAAAGAAGCAAAAACAGAAAAGAGAGAAAAGAGAAAAGAAGAGAAAAGAAAAGAGTAAAGAAGAGAAAAGTGATAAGTTAAAAGAAGAGAAAAGAAGAGAAAAGAGAAAAAAAGAGAAAAGAAGAGACATGAACAAAAATAGAAAAGAAGAGAAAAAGAGAAAAGCGAAAAGAAGAGAAATGAAGAGAAAGGAGAAAGGGGTAAAGAAGAGAAAACAAGAGAAAAGAGAAAAGAAGAGGATGGAAGAGAAAGAAGAGAAAAGAGAAAAGAAGAGAAAACAAGAGAAAAGAGAAAAAAAGAAAGGGGTAAAGAAGAGAAAAGAAGAGAAAAAGGAAAGAATAGAAAAGAAGAGAAAAGTAGAGAAAAGAGAAAAGGGAAAGAGTTAAAAACGAGAAAAGAAGTGAAAAGAGAAAAGAAGGGAAATGAAGAGAAAAGAAGAGAAAAGAGAAAAGAGAAAGGGTAAAGACGAGAATAGAAGTGAAAAGAGAAAAGAAGAGAAATGAAGAGAAAAGAAGAGAAAAGAGAAAAGAGAAAGGGTAAAGAAGAGAATAGAAGTGAAAAGAGAAAAGAAGAGAAATGAAGAGAAAAGAAGAGAAAAGAGAAAAGAGAAAGGGTAAAGAAGAGAAAAGAAGTGAAAAGAGAAAAGAAGTGAAATGAAGAGAAAAGAAGAGAAAAGAGAAAAGAGAAGAGAAACGAAGAGAAAAGAGAAAAGAAGAGTAAAGAAGAGAAATGAAGAGAAAATAGAAAAGAGAAAAGAAGAGAAAACAAGAGCCATGAGAAAAGAGAATAGAAGAGAAAACAAGAGAAAAGAGAAAAGAAGAGGGTGGAAGAGAAAGAAGAGAAAAGAGAAAAGAAGAGAAAACAAGAGAAAAGAGAAAAATGAAATGGGTAAAGAAGAGAAAAGAAGAGAAAAAGAAAAGAATAGAAAAGAACAGAAAAGTTGAGAAAAGAGAAAAGAGAAAGGGTTAAAAAAGAGAAAAGAAGTGAAAAGAGAAAAGAAGAGAAATGAAGAGAAAAGAAGAGAAAAGGAAAAAGAAGAGAAAAAAGAGAAAAGAGAAAAGGGAAAAGACGAAAAAAGAGAAAAGAAAAGAGAAAAGAAGAGAATAGAAGAAAAAAGAGAAAAGAGAAAAGTAGTGAAGAGGGATAAGAGAGAAAAGAAGCAAAAACAGAAAAGAGAAAAAAGAGAAAAGAAGAGAAAAGAGAAAAGAAGAGAAAAGAAAAGAGTAAAGAAGAGAAAAGTGATAAGTTAAAAGAAGAGAAAAGAAGAGAAAAGAGAAAAGAAGAGAAAAGAAGAGACATGAACAAAAATAGAAGAGAAGAGAAAAAAGAGAAAAGAGAAAAGAAGGGAAATGAAGAGAAAAGAAGAGAAAAGAAGAGACATGAACAAAAATAGAAATGAAGAGAAAAGAAGAGAAAAGAGAAAAGAGAAAGGGTAAAGAAGAGAATAGAAGTGAAAAGAGAAAAGAAGAGAAATGAAGAGAAAAGAAGAGAAAAGAAGAGAAAAGAGAAAAGAAGAGAAATGAGAAAAGAGAAAGGGTTAAAGAAGAGAAAACAAGAGAAAAGAGAAATGAGAAAAGAAGAGAAAACAAGAGCAAAGAGAAAAGAAGAGGAATGAAGAGAAAGAAGAGAAAAGAGAAAAGAAGAGAAAACAAGAGAAAAGAGAAAAAAGAAATGGGTAAAGAAGAGAAAAGAAGAGAAAAAGAAAAGAATAGAAAAGAAGAGAAAAGTAGAGAAAAGAGAAAAGAGAAAGGGTTAAAGAAGAGAAAAGAAGTGAAAAGAGAAAAGAAGGCAAATGAAGAGAAAAGAAGAGAAAAGAGAAAGGGTAAAGAAGAGAAAAGAAGTGAAAAGAGAAAAGAAGAGAAATGAAGAGAAAAGAAGAGAAAAGAGAAAAGAAGAGAAAAGAGAAAAGAGAAAGGGTTAAAGAAGAGAAAACAAGAGAAAAGAGAAATGAGAAAAGAAGAGAAAAGAAGAGAAAGGAGAAAGGGGTAAAGAAGAGAAAAGAAGAGAAAAGAGAAAAGAAGAGTAAAGAAGAGAAATGAAGAGAAAATAGAAAAAGGTAAAGAAGAGAAAAGAAGAGAAAAGAGAAAAGAAGAGAAAAGAAGAAAAATGAAGAGAAAAGAGAAAAGAGAAAAGAAGAGAAAACAAGAGAAAAGAAAAGAGAAAAGAAGAAAATAGAAGAAAAAAGAGAAAAGTAGTGAAAAGAGAAAAGAGAGCAAAGAAGCTAAAAGAGAAAAGAGAAAAAAGAAGCTAAAAGAGAAAAGAGAAAAAAGAGAAAAGAAGAGAAAAGAGAAAGGGTTAAAGAAGAGAAAACAAGAGAAAAGAAGAGAAAAGAGAAAAAAAGAGAAAAGAAGAGAAAGGAGAAAGGGGTAAAGAAGAGAAAAGAAGAGAAAAGAGAAAAGAAGAGTAAAGAAGAGAAATGAAGAGAAAATAGAAAAGAGAAAAGAAGAGAAAACAAGAGCCATGAGAAAAGAGAATAGAAGAGAAAACAAGAGAAAAGAGAAAAGAAGAGGATGGAAGAGAAAGAAGAGAAAAGAGAAAAGAAGAGAAAACAAGAGAAAAGACAAAAAAGAAAGGGGTAAAGAAGAGAAAAGAAGAGAAAAGTAGAGAAAAGAGAAAAGAGAAAGGGTTAAAGATGAGAAAAGAAGTGAAAAGAGAAAAGAAGAGAAATGAAGAGAAAAGAAGAGAAAAGAGAAAAGAGAAAGGGTAAAGAAGAGAATAGAAGTGAAAAGAGAAAAGAAGACAAATGAAGAGAAAAGAAGAGAAAAGAGAAAAGAGAAAGGGTAAAGAAGAGAAAAGAAGTGAAAAGAGAAAAGAAGTGAAATGAAGAGAAAAGAAGAGAAAAGAGAAAAGAGAAGAGAAAAGAAGAGAAAAGAGAAAAGAAGAGTAAAGAAGAGAAATGAAGAGAAAATAGAAAAGAGAAAAGAAGAGAAAACAAGGGCCATGAGAAAAGAGAATAGAAGAGAAAACAAGAGAAAAGAGAAAAGAAGAGGGTGGAAGAGAAAGAAGAGAAAAGAGAAAAGAAGAGAAAACAAGAGAAAAGAGAAAAATGAAATGGGTAAAGAAGAGAAAAGAAGAGAAAAAGAAAAGAATAGAAAAGAACAGAAAAGTAGAGAAAAGAGAAAAGAGAAAGGGTTAAAAAAGAGAAAAGAAGTGAAAAGAGAAAAGAAGAGAAATGAAGAGAAAAGAAGAGAAAAGGAAAAAGAAGAGAAAAAAAGAGAAAAGAGAAAAGGGAAAAGACGAAAAAAGAGAAAAGAAAAGAGAAAAGAAGAGAATAGAAGAAAAAAGGGAAAAGAGAAAAGTAGTGAAGAGGGATAAGAGAGAAAAGAAGCAAAAAGAGAAAAGAGAAAAAAGAGAAAAGAAGAGAAAAGAGAAAAGAAGAGAAAAGAAAAGAGTAAAGAAGAGAAAAGTGATAAGTTAAAAGAAGAGAAAAGAAGAGAAAAGAGAAAAGAAGAGAAAAGAAGAGACATGAACAAAAATAGAAGAGAAGAGAAAAAAGAGAAAAGAGAAAAGAAGAGAAATGAAGAGAAAAGAAGAGAAAGGAAGAGACATGAACAAAAATAGAAATGACGAGAAAAGAAGAGAAAAGAGAAAAGAGAAAGGGTAAAGAAGAGAATAGAAGTGAAAAGAGAAAAGAAGAGAAATGAAGAGAAAAGAAGAGAAAAGAAGAGAAAAGAGAAAAGAAGAGAAATGAGAAAAGAGAAAGGGTTAAAGAAGAGAAAACAAGAGAAAAGAGAAATGAGAAAAGAAGAGAAAACAAGAGCAAAGAGAAAAGAAGAGGAATGAAGAGAAAGAAGAGAAAAGAGAAAAGAAGAGAAAACAAGAGAAAAGAGAAAAAAGAAATGGGTAAAGAAGAGAAAAGAAGAGAAAAAGAAAAGAATAGAAAAGAACAGAAAAGTAGAGAAAAGAGAAAAGAGAAAGGGTTAAAGAAGAGAAAAGAAGTGAAAACAGTAAAGAGGAGAAATGAAGAGAAAAGAAGAGAAAAGGGAAAAGAAGAAAAAAAAGAGAAAAGAGAAAAGGGAAAAGATGAAAAAAGAGAAAAGAAAAGAGAAAAGAAGAGAATAGAAGAAAAAAGAGAAAAGAGAAAAGTAGTGAAGAGGGATAAGAGAGAAAAGAAGCAAAAAGAGAAAAGAGAAAAAAGAGAAAAGAAGAGAAAAGAGAAAAGAAGAGAAAAGAAAAGAGTAAAGAAGAGAAAAGTGATAAGTTAAAAGAAGAGAAAAGAAGAGAAAAGAGAAAAAAAGAGAAAAGAAGAGACATGAACAAAAATAGAAAAGAAGGGAAAAAAGAGAAAAGAGAAAAGAAGAGAAAGGAAGAGAAAAGAAGAGAAAAGAGAAAAGATATAAGAAGAGAAAAGAAAAGAAAGGAGAAAGGGGTAAAGAAGAGAAAACAAGAGAAAAGAGAAAAGAAGAGGATGGAAGCGAAAGAAGAGAAAAGAGAAAAGAAGAGAAAACAAGAGAAAAGAGAAAAAAGAAAGGGGTAAAGAAGAGAAAAGAAGAGAAAAAGAGAAGAATAGAAAAGAAGAGAAAAGTAGAGAAAAGAGAAAAGAGAAAGGGTTAAAGACGAGAAAAGAAGTGAAAAGAGAAAAGAAGGGAAATGAAGAGAAAAGATGAGAAAAGAGAAAAGAGAAAGAGTAAAGAAGAGAATAGAAGTGAAAAGAGAAAAGAAGAGAAATGAAGAGAAAAGAAGAGAAAAGAAGAGAAAAGAGAAAAGAAGAGAAAAGAGAAATGAGAAAGGGTTAAAGAAGAGAAAACAAGAGAAAAGAGAAATGAGAAAAGAAGAGAAAGGAGAAAGGGGTAAAGAAGAGAAAAGAAGAGAAATGAAGAGAAAATAGAAAAGAGAAAAGAAGAGAAAACAAGAGCAAAGAGAAAAGAGAAAAGAAGAGAAAACAAGAGAAAAGAGAAAAAAGAAATGGGAAAAGAAGAGAAAAGAAGAGAAAAAGAAAAGAATAGAAAAGAACAGAAAAGTAGAGAAAAGAGAAAAGAGAAAGGGTTAAAGAAGAGAAAAGAAGTGAAAAGAGAAAAGACGAGAAATGAAGAGAAAAGAAGAGAAAAGGGAAAAGAAGAGAAAAAAGAGAAAAGAGAAAAGGGAAAAGACGAAAAAAGGGAAAAAAGAGAATAGAAGAAAAAAGAGAAAAGAGAAAAGTAGTGAAGAGGGATAAGAGAGAAAAGAAGCAAAAAGAGAAAAGAGAAAAAACAGAAAAGAAGAGAAAAGAGAAAAGAAGAGAAAAGAAAAGAGTAAAGAAGAGAAAAGTGATAAGTTAAAAAAAGAGAAAAGAAGAGACAAGAGAAAAGAAGAGAAAAGTAGAGAAAAGAGAAAAGAGAAAGGGTTAAAGAAGAGAAAAGAAGTGAAAAGAGAAAAGAAGGGAAATGAAGAGAAAAGAAGAGAAAAGAGAAAAGAGAAAGGTTAAAGAAGAGAAAAGAAGTGAAAAGAGAAAAGAAGAGAAATGAAGAGAAAAGAGAAGAGAAAAGAGAAGAGAAAAGAAGAGAAAAGAGAAAAGAAGAGAAAAGAGAAAAGAGAAAGGGTTAAAGAAGAGAAAACAAGAGAAAAGAGAAATGAGAAAAGAAGAGAAAAGAAGAGAAAGGAGAAAGGGGTAAAGAAGAGAAAAGAAGAGAAAAGAGAAAAGAAGAGAAAAGAAGAGAAATGAAGAGAAAATAGAAAAAGGTAAAGAAGAGAAAAGAGAAAAGAAGAGAAAAGAAGAAAAATGAAGAGAAAAGAGAAAAGGGAAAAGAAGAGAAAACATGAGAAAAGAAAAGAGAAAAGAAGAGAATAGAAGAAAAAAGAGAAAAGTAGTGAAAAGAGAAAAGAGAGCAAAGAAGCTAAAAGAGAAAACAGAAAAAAAAGCTAAAAGAGAAAAGAGAAAAAAGAGAAAAGAAGAGAAAAGAGAAAGGGTTAAAGAAGAGAAAACAAGAGAAAAGAAGAGAAAAGAGAAAAAAAGAGAAAAGAAGAGAAAGGAGAAAGGGGTAAAGAAGGGAAAAGAAGAGAAAAGAGAAAAAAAGAGAAAAGAAGAGAAATGAAGAGAAAATAGAAAAGAGGAAAGAAGAGAAAACAAGAGCCATGAGAAAAGAGAATAGAAGAGAAAACAAGAGAAAAGAGAAAAGAAGAGGATGGAAGAGAAAGAACAGAAAAGAGAAAAGAAGAGAAAACAAGAGAAAAGAGAAAAAAGAAAGGGGTAAAGAAGAGAAAAGAAGAGAAAAAGAAAGGAATAGAAAAGAAGAGAAAAGTAGAGAAAAGAGAAAAGAGAAGGGGTTAAAGACGAGAAAAGAAGTGAAAAGAGAAAAGAAGGGAAATGAAGAGAAAAGAAGAGAAAAGAGAAAAGAGAAAGGGTAAAGAAGAGAATAGAAGTGAAAAGAGAAAAGAAGAGAAATGAAGAGAAAAGAAGAGTAAAGAAGAGAAAAGAGAAAAGAAGAGAAAAGAGAAAAGAGAAAGGGTTAAAGAAGAGAAAACAGGAGAAAAGAGAAATGAGAAAAGAAGAGAAAAGAAGAGAAAGGAGAAAGGGGTAAAGAAGATAAAAGAAGAGAAAAGAGAAAAGAGAAAGGGTAAAGAAGAGAAAAGAAGTGAAAAGAGAAAAGAAGGGAAATGAAGAGAAAAGAAGAGAAAAGAGAAAAGAGAAAAGAAGAGAAATGAAGAGAAAAGAAGAGAAAAGAAGAGACATGAACAAAAATAGAAATGAAGAGAAAAGAAGAGAAAAGAGAAAAGAGAAAGGGTAAAGAAGAGAATAGAAGTGAAAAGAGAAAAGAAGAGAAATGAAGAGAAAAGAAGAGTAAAGAAGAGAAAAGAGAAAAGAAGAGAAAAGAGAAAAGAGAAAGGGTTAAAGAAGAGAAAACAAGAGAAAAGAGAAATGAGAAAAGAAGAGAAAAGAAGAGAAAGGAGAAAGGGGTAAAGAAGAGAAAAGAAGAGAAAAGAAGAGAAATAAAGAGAAAATAGAAAAGAGAAAAGAAGAGAAAACAAGAGCAAAGAGAAAAGAGAAAAGAAGAGAAAACAAGAGCAAAGAGAAAAGAAGAGGAATGAAGAGAAAGAAGAGAAAAGAGAAAAGAAGAGAAAACAAGAGAAAAGAGAAAAAAGAAATGGGAAAAGAAGAGAAAAGAAGAGAAAAAGAAAAGAATAGAAAAGAACAGAAAAGTAGAGAAAAGAGAAAAGAGAAAGGGTTAAAGAAGAGAAAAGAAGTGAAAAGAGAAAAGAAGAGAAATGAAGAGAAAAGAAGAGAAAAGGGAAAAGAAGAAAAAAAAGAGAAAAGAGAAAAGGGAAAAGACGAAAAAAGAGAAAAGAAAAGAGAAAAGAAGAGAATAGAAGAAAAAAGAGAAAAGAGAAAAGTAGTGAAGAGGGATAAGAGAGAAAAGAAGCAAAAAGAGAAAAGAGAAAAAAGAGAAAAGAAGAGAAAAGAGAAAAGAAGAGAAAAGAAAAGAGTAAAGAAGAGAAAAGTGATAAGTTAAAAGAAGAGAAAAGAAGAGAAAAGAGAAAAAAAGAGAAAAGAAGAGACATGAACAAAAATAGAAAAGAAGAGAAAAAAGAGAAAAGAGAAAAGAAGAGAAAGGAAGAGAAAAGAAGAGAAAAGAGAAAAGAGATAAGAAGAGAAAAGAAAAGAAAGGAGAAAGGGGTAAAGAAGAGAAAACAAGAGAAATGAGAAAAGAAGAGGATGGAAGCGAAAGAAGAGAAAAGAGAAAAGAAGAGAAAACAAGAGAAAAGAGAAAAAAGAAAGGGGTAAAGAAGAGAAAAGAAGAGAAAAAGAGAAGAATAGAAAAGAAGAGAAAAGTAGAGAAAAGAGAAAAGAGAAAGGGTTAAAGACGAGAAAAGAAGTGAAAAGAGAAAAGAAGGGAAATGAAGAGAAAAGAAGAGAAAAGAGAAAAGAGAAAGGGTAAAGAAGAGAATAGAAGTGAAAAGAGAAAAGAAGAGAAATGAAGAGAAAAGAAGAGAAAAGAAGAGAAAAGAGAAAAGAAGAGAAAAGAGAAAAGAGAAAGGGTTAAAGAAGAGAAAACAAGAGAAAAGAGAAATGAGAAAAGAAGAGAAAGGAGAAAGGGGTAAAGAAGAGAAAAGAAGAGAAATGAAGAGAAAATAGAAAAGAGAAAAGAAGAGAAAACAAGAGCAAAGAGAAAAGAGAAAAGAAGAGAAAACAAGAGCAAAGAGAAAAGAAGAGGAATGAAGAGAAAGAAGAGAAAAGAGAAAAGAAGAGAAAACAAGAGAAAAGAGAAAAAAGAAATGGGAAAAGAAGAGAAAAGAAGAGAAAAAGAAAAGAATAGAAAAGAACAGAAAAGTAGAGAAAAGAGAAAAGAGAAAGGGTTAAAGAAGAGAAAAGAAGTGAAAAGAGTAAAGACGAGAAATGAAGAGAAAAGAAGAGAAAAGGGAAAAGAAGAGAAAAAAGAGAAAAGAGAAAAGGGAAAAGACGAAAAAAGAGAAAAGAAGAGAATAGAAGAAAAAAGAGAAAAGAGAAAAGTAGTGAAGAGGGATAAGAGAGAAAAGAAGCAAAAAGAGAAAAGAGAAAAAACAGAAAAGAAGAGAAAAGAGAAAAGAAGAGAAAAGAAAAGAGTAAAGAAGAGAAAAGTGATAAGTTAAAAAAAGAGAAAAGAAGAGAAAAGAAAAAAGAAGAGAAAAGAAGAGAAATGAAGAGAAAAAAAGAGAAAAGAGAAAAGAGAAAAGAAGAGAAAAGTAGAGAAAAGAGACAAGAGAAAGGGTTAAAGAAGAGAAAAGAAGTGAAAAGAGAAAAGAAGAGAAATGAAGAGAAAAGAGAAAAAAGAAAGGGGTAAAGAAGAGAAAAGAAGAGAAAAAGAAAAGAATAGAAAAGAAGAGAAAAGTAGAGAAAAGAGAAAAGAGAAGGGGTTAAAGACGAGAAAAGAAGTGAAAAGAGAAAAGAAGGGAAATGAAGAGAAAAGAAGAGAAAAGAGAAAAGAGAAAGGGTAAAGAAGAGAATAGAAGTGAAAAGAGAAAAGAAGAGAAATGAAGAGAAAAGAAGAGTAAAGAAGAGAAAAGAGAAAAGAAGTGAAAAGAGAAAAGAGAAAGGGTTAAAGAAGAGAAAACAAGAGAAAAGAGAAATGAGAAAAGAAGAGAAAAGAAGAGAAAGGAGAAAGGGGTAAAGAAGAGAAAAGAAGAGAAAAGAAGAGAAATAAAGAGAAAATAGAAAAGAGAAAAGAAGAGAAAACAAGAGCAAAGAGAAAAGAGAAAAGAAGAGAAAACAAGAGCAAAGAGAAAAGAAGAGGAATGAAGAGAAAGAAGAGAAAAGAGAAAAGAAGAGAAAACAAGAGAAAAGAGAAAAAAGAAATGGGAAAAGAAGAGAAAAGAAGAGAAAAAGAAAAGAATAGAAAAGAACAGAAAAGTAGAGAAAAGAGAAAAGAGAAAGGGTTAAAGAAGAGAAAAGAAGTGAAAAGAGAAAAGACGAGAAATGAAGAGAAAAGAAGAGAAAAGGGAAAAGAAGAGAAAAAAGAGAAAAGAGAAAAGGGAAAAGTAGTGAAGAGGGATAAGAGAGAAAAGAAGCAAAAAGAGAAAAGAGAAAAAAGAGAAAAGAAGAGAAAAAGAAAAGAATAGAAAAGAAGAGAAAAGTAGAGAAAAGAGAAAAGAGAAAGGGTTAAAGACGAGAAAAGAAGTGAAAAGAGAAAAGAAGCGAAATGAAGAGAAAAGAAGAGAAAAGAGAAAAGAGAAAGGGTAAAGAAGAGAATAGAAGTGAAAAGAGAAAAGAAGAGAAATGAAGAGAAAAGAAGAGAAAAGAAGAGAAAAGAGAAAAGAAGAGAAAAGAAGAGACATGAACAAAAATAGAAAAGAAGAGAAAAAAGAGAAAAGAGAAAAGAAGAGAAATGAAGAGAAAAGAAGAGAAAAGAGAAAAGAGAAAAGAAGAGAAAGGTAGAGAAAAGAGAAAAGAAGAGAAAAGAGAAAAGAGAAAGGGTTAAAGAAGAGAAAACAAGAGAAAAAAGAAATGAGAAAAGAAGAGAAAAGAAGAGAAAGGAGAAAGGGGTAAAGAAGAGAAAAGAAGAGAAAAGAGAAAAGAAGGGAAATGAAGAGAAAGGAAGAGAAAAGAGAAAAGAGAAGAGAAAAGAAGAGAAATGAGAAAAGAAGAGAAAAGAGAAAAGAAGAGCAATGAAGAGAAAAGAAGAGAAAAGAAGAGACATGAACAAAAATAGAAATGAAGAGAAAAGAAGAGAAAAGAGAAAAGAGAAAGGGTAAAGAAGAGAATAGAAGTGAAAAGAGAAAAGAAGAGAAATGAAGAGAAAAGAAGAGAAAAGAGAAAAGAAGAGAAATGAGAAAAGAGAAAGGGTTAAAGAAGAGAAAACAAGAGAAAAGAGAAATGAGAAAAGAAGAGAAAACAAGAGCAAAGAGAAAAGAAGAGGAATGAAGAGAAAGAAGAGAAAAGAGAAAAGAAGAGAAAACAAGAGAAAAGAGAAAAAAGAAATGGGTAAAGAAGAGAAAAGAAGAGAAAAAGAAAAGAATAGAAAAGAACAGAAAAGTAGAGAAAAGAGAAAAGAGAAAGGGTTAAAGAAGAGAAAAGAAGTGAAAAGAGAAAAGAAGAGAAATGAAGAGAAAAGAAGAGAAAAGGGAAAAGAAGAGAAAAAAGAGAAAAGAGAAAAGGGAAAAGACGCGAAAAGAGAAAAGAAAAGAGAAAAGAAGAGAATAGAAGAAAAAAGAGAAAAGAGAAAAGTAGTGAAGAGGGATAAGAGAGAAAAGAAGCAAAAAGAGAAAAGAGAAAAAAGAGAAAAGAAGAGAAAAGAGAAAAGAAGAGAAAAGAAAAGAGTAAAGAAGAGAAAAGTGATAAGTTAAAAAAAGAGAAAAGAAGAGAAAAGAGAAAAGAAGAGAAAAGAAGAGAAATGAAGAGAAAAAAAGAGAAAAGAGAAAAGAAGAGAAAAGTAGAGAAAAGAGAAAAGAGAAAGGGTTAAAGAAGAGAAAAGAAGTGAAAAGAGAAAAGAAGAGAAATGAAGAGAAAAGAGAAAAAAGAAAGGGGTAAAGAAGAGAAAAGAAGAGAAAAAGAAAAGAATAGAAAAGAAGAGAAAAGTAGAGAAAAGAGAAAAGAGAAGGGGTTAAAGACGAGAAAAGAAGTGAAAAGAGAAAAGAAGGGAAATGAAGAGAAAAGAAGAGAAAAGAGAAAAGAGAAAGGGTAAAGAAGAGAATAGAAGTGAAAAGAGAAAAGAAGAGAAATGAAGAGAAAAGAAGAGTAAAGAAGAGAAAAGAGAAAAGAAGTGAAAAGAGAAAAGAGAAAGGGTTAAAGAAGAGAAAACAAGAGAAAAGAGAAATGAGAAAAGAAGAGAAAAGAAGAGAAAGGAGAAAGGGGTAAAGAAGAGAAAAGAAGAGAAAAGAAGAGAAATAAAGAGAAAATAGAAAAGAGAAAAGAAGAGAAAACAAGAGCAAAGAGAAAAGAGAAAAGAAGAGAAAACAAGAGCAAAGAGAAAAGAAGAGGAATGAAGAGAAAGAAGAGAAAAGAGAAAAGAAGAGAAAACAAGAGAAAAGAGAAAAAAGAAATGGGAAAAGAAGAGAAAAGAAGAGAAAAAGAAAAGAATAGAAAAGAACAGAAAAGTAGAGAAAAGAGAAAAGAGAAAGGGTTAAAGAAGAGAAAAGAAGTGAAAAGAGAAAAGACGAGAAATGAAGAGAAAAGAAGAGAAAAGGGAAAAGAAGAGAAAAAAGAGAAAAGAGAAAAGGGAAAAGTAGTGAAGAGGGATAAGAGAGAAAAGAAGCAAAAAGAGAAAAGAGAAAAAAGAGAAAAGAAGAGAAAAAGAAAAGAATAGAAAAGAAGAGAAAAGTAGAGAAAAGAGAAAAGAGAAAGGGTTAAAGACGAGAAAAGAAGTGAAAAGAGAAAAGAAGGGAAATGAAGAGAAAAGAAGAGAAAAGAGAAAAGAGAAAGGGTAAAGAAGAGAATAGAAGTGAAAAGAGAAAAGAAGAGAAATGAAGAGAAAAGAAGAGAAAAGAAGAGAAAAGAGAAAAGAAGAGAAAAGAAGAGACATGAACAAAAATAGAAAAGAAGAGAAAAAAGAGAAAAGAGAAAAGAAGAGAAATGAAGAGAAAAGAAGAGAAAAGAGAAAAGAGAAAAGAAGAGAAAAGTAGAGAAAAGAGAAAAGAAGAGAAAAGAGAAAAGAGAAAGGGTTAAAGAAGAGAAAACAAGAGAAAAAAGAAATGAGAAAAGAAGAGAAAAGAAGAGAAAGGAGAAAGGGGTAAAGAAGAGAAAAGAAGAGAAAAGAGAAAAGAAGGGAAATGAAGAGAAAAGAAGAGAAAAGAGAAAAGAGAAGAGAAAAGAAGAGAAATAAGAAAAGAAGAGAAAAGAGAAAAGAAGAGAAATGAAGAGAAAAGAAGAGAAAAGAAGAGACATGAACAAAAATAGAAATGAAGAGAAAAGAAGAGAAAAGAGAAAAGAGAAAGGGTAAAGAAGAGAATAGAAGTGAAAAGAGAAAAGAAGAGAAATGAAGAGAAAAGAAGAGAAAAGAGAAAAGAAGAGAAATGAAGAGAAAAGAAGAGAAAAGAAGAGACATGAACAAAAATAGAAATGAAGAGAAAAGAAGAGAAAAGAGAAAAGAGAAAGGGTAAAGAAGAGAATAGAAGTGAAAAGAGAAAAGAAGAGAAATGAAGAGAAAAGAAGAGAAAAGAGAAAAGAAGAGAAATGAGAAAAGAGAAAGGGTTAAAGAAGAGAAAACAAGAGAAAAGAGAAATGAGAAAAGAAGAGAAAACAAGAGCAAAGAGAAAAGAAGAGGAATGAAGAGAAAGAAGAGAAAAGAGAAAAGAAGAGAAAACAAGAGAAAAGAGAAAAAAGAAATGGGTAAAGAAGAGAAAAGAAGAGAAAAAGAAAAGAATAGAAAAGAACAGAAAAGTAGAGAAAAGAGAAAAGAGAAAGGGTTAAAGAAGAGAAAAGAAGTGAAAAGAGAAAAGAAGAGAAATGAAGAGAAAAGAAGAGAAAAGGGAAAAGAAGAAAAAAAAGAGAAAAGAGAAAAGGGAAAAGTAGTGAAGAGGGATAAGAGAGAAAAGAAGCAAAAAGAGAAAAGAGAAAAAAGAGAAAAGAAGAGAAAAAGAAAAGAATAGAAAAGAAGAGAAAAGTAGAGAAAAGAGAAAAGAGAAAGGGTTAAAGACGAGAAAAGAAGTGAAAAGAGAAAAGAAGCGAAATGAAGAGAAAAGAAGAGAAAAGAGAAAAGAGAAAGGGTAAAGAAGAGAATAGAAGTGAAAAGAGAAAAGAAGAGAAATGAAGAGAAAAGAAGAGAAAAGAAGAGAAAAGAGAAAAGGGAAAAGACGCGAAAAGAGAAAAGAAAAGAGAAAAGAAGAGAATAGAAGAAAAAAGAGAAAAGAGAAAAGTAGTGAAGAGGGATAAGAGAGAAAAGAAGCAAAAAGAGAAAAGAGAAAAAAGAGAAAAGAAGAGAAAAGAGAAAAGAAGAGAAAAGAAAAGAGTAAAGAAGAGAAAAGTGATAAGTTAAAAGAAGAGAAAAGAAGAGAAAAGAGAAAAAAAGAGAAAAGAAGAGACATGAACAAAAATAGAAAAGAAGAGAAAAAAGAGAAAAGAGAAAAGAAGAGAAAACAAGAGAAAAGAGAAAAAAGAAAGGGGTAAAGAAGAGAAAAGAAGAGAAAAAGGAAAGAATAGAAAAGAAGAGAAAAGTAGAGAAAACAGAAAAGGGAAAGGGTTAAAAACGAGAAAAGAAGTGAAAAGAGAAAAGAAGGGAAATGAAGAGAAAAGAAGAGAAAAGAGAAAAGAGAAAGGGTAAAGAAGAGAATAGAAGTGAAAAGAGAAAAGAAGAGAAAAGAAGAGAAAAGAGAAAAGAAGAGAAAAGAGAAAAGAGAAAGGGTAAAGAAGAGAATAGAAGTGAAAAGAGAAAAGAAGAGAAATGAAGAGAGAAGAAGAGAAAAGAGAAAAGAGAAAGGGTAAAGAAGAGAAAAGAAGTGAAAAGAGAAAAGAAGTGAAATGAAGAGAAAAGAAGAGAAAAGAGAAAAGAGAAGAGAAAAGAAGAGAAAAGAGAAAAGGAGAGTAAAGAAGAGAAATGAAGAGAAAATAGAAAAGAGAAAAGAAGAGAAAACAAGAGCCATGAGAAAAGAGAATAGAAGAGAAAACAAGAGAAAAGAGAAAAGAAGAGGGTGGAAGAGAAAGAAGAGAAAAGAGAAAAGAAGAGAAAACAAGAGAAAAGAGAAAAATGAAATGGGTAAAGAAGAGAAAAGAAGAGAAAAAGAAAAGAATAGAAAAGAACAGAAAAGTAGAGAAAAGAGAAAAGAGAAAGGGTTAAAAAAGAGAAAAGAAGTGAAAAGAGAAAAGAAGAGAAATGAAGAGAAAAGAAGAGAAAAGGAAAAAGAAGAGAAAAAAGAGAAAAGAGAAAGGGTAAAGAAGAGAATAGAAGTGAAAAGAGAAAAGAAGAGAAATGAAGAGAAAAGAAGAGAAAAGAGAAAAGAGAAAGGTTAAAGAAGAGAAAAGAAGTGAAAAGAGAAAAGAAGTGAAATGAAGAGAAAAGAAGAGAAAAGAGAAAAGAGAAAGGGTAAAGAAGAGAATAGAAGTGAAAAGAGAAAAGAAGAGAAATGAAGAGAAAAGAAGAGAAAAGAAGAGAAAAGAGAAAAGAAGAGAAAAGAAGAGACATGAACAAAAATAGAAAAGAAGAGAAAAAAGAGAAAAGAGAAAAGAAGAGAAATGAAGAGAAAAGAAGAGAAAAGAGAAAAGAGAAAAGAAGAGAAAAGTAGAGAAAAGAGAAAAGAAGAGAAAAGAGAAAAGAGAAAGGGTTAAAGAAGAGAAAACAAGAGAAAAAAGAAATGAGAAAAGAAGAGAAAAGAAGACAAATGAAGAGAAAAGAAGAGAAAAGAGAAAAGAGAAAGGGTAAAGAAGAGAAAAGAAGTGAAAAGAGAAAAGAAGTGAAATGAAGAGAAAAGAAGAGAAAAGAGAAAAGAGAAGAGAAAAGAAGAGAAAAGAGAAAAGAAGAGTAAAGAAGAGAAATGAAGAGAAAATAGAAAAGAGAAAAGAAGAGAAAACAAGGGCCATGAGAAAAGAGAATAGAAGAGAAAACAAGAGAAAAGAGAAAAGAAGAGGGTGGAAGAGAAAGAAGAGAAAAGAGAAAAGAAGAGAAAACAAGAGAAAAGAGAAAAATGAAATGGGTAAAGAAGAGAAAAGAAGAGAAAAAGAAAAGAATAGAAAAGAACAGAAAAGTAGAGAAAAGAGAAAAGAGAAAGGGTTAAAAAAGAGAAAAGAAGTGAAAAGAGAAAAGAAGAGAAATGAAGAGAAAAGAAGAGAAAAGGAAAAAGAAGAGAAAAAAAGAGAAAAGAGAAAAGGGAAAAGACGAAAAAAGAGAAAAGAAAAGAGAAAAGAAGAGAATAGAAGAAAAAAGGGAAAAGAGAAAAGTAGTGAAGAGGGATAAGAGAGAAAAGAAGCAAAAAGAGAAAAGAGAAAAAAGAGAAAAGAAGAGAAAAGAGAAAAGAAGAGAAAAGAAAAGAGTAAAGAAGAGAAAAGTGATAAGTTAAAAGAAGAGAAAAGAAGAGAAAAGAGAAAAGAAGAGAAAAGAAGAGACATGAACAAAAATAGAAGAGAAGAGAAAAAAGAGAAAAGAGAAAAGAAGAGAAATGAAGAGAAAAGAAGAGAAAGGAAGAGACATGAACAAAAATAGAAATGACGAGAAAAGAAGAGAAAAGAGAAAAGAGAAAGGGTAAAGAAGAGAATAGAAGTGAAAAGAGAAAAGAAGAGAAATGAAGAGAAAAGAAGAGAAAAGAAGAGAAAAGAGAAAAGAAGAGAAATGAGAAAAGAGAAAGGGTTAAAGAAGAGAAAACAAGAGAAAAGAGAAATGAGAAAAGAAGAGAAAACAAGAGCAAAGAGAAAAGAAGAGGAATGAAGAGAAAGAAGAGAAAAGAGAAAAGAAGAGAAAACAAGAGAAAAGAGAAAAAAGAAATGGGTAAAGAAGAGAAAAGAAGAGAAAAAGAAAAGAATAGAAAAGAACAGAAAAGTAGAGAAAAGAGAAAAGAGAAAGGGTTAAAGAAGAGAAAAGAAGTGAAAACAGTAAAGAGGAGAAATGAAGAGAAAAGAAGAGAAAAGGGAAAAGAAGAAAAAAAAGAGAAAAGAGAAAAGGGAAAAGATGAAAAAAGAGAAAAGAAAAGAGAAAAGAAGAGAATAGAAGAAAAAAGAGAAAAGAGAAAAGTAGTGAAGAGGGATAAGAGAGAAAAGAAGCAAAAAGAGAAAAGAGAAAAAAGAGAAAAGAAGAGAAAAGAGAAAAGAAGAGAAAAGAAAAGAGTAAAGAAGAGAAAAGTGATAAGTTAAAAGAAGAGAAAAGAAGAGAAAAGAGAAAAAAAGAGAAAAGAAGAGACATGAACAAAAATAGAAAAGAAGGGAAAAAAGAGAAAAGAGAAAAGAAGAGAAAGGAAGAGAAAAGAAGAGAAAAGAGAAAAGATATAAGAAGAGAAAAGAAAAGAAAGGAGAAAGGGGTAAAGAAGAGAAAACAAGAGAAAAGAGAAAAGAAGAGGATGGAAGCGAAAGAAGAGAAAAGAGAAAAGAAGAGAAAACAAGAGAAAAGAGAAAAAAGAAAGGGGTAAAGAAGAGAAAAGAAGAGAAAAAGAGAAGAATAGAAAAGAAGAGAAAAGTAGAGAAAAGAGAAAAGAGAAAGGGTTAAAGACGAGAAAAGAAGTGAAAAGAGAAAAGAAGGGAAATGAAGAGAAAAGATGAGAAAAGAGAAAAGAGAAAGAGTAAAGAAGAGAATAGAAGTGAAAAGAGAAAAGAAGAGAAATGAAGAGAAAAGAAGAGAAAAGAAGAGAAAAGAGAAAAGAAGAGAAAAGAGAAATGAGAAAGGGTTAAAGAAGAGAAAACAAGAGAAAAGAGAAATGAGAAAAGAAGAGAAAGGAGAAAGGGGTAAAGAAGAGAAAAGAAGAGAAATGAAGAGAAAATAGAAAAGAGAAAAGAAGAGAAAACAAGAGCAAAGAGAAAAGAGAAAAGAAGAGAAAACAAGAGCAAAGAGAAAAGAAGACGAATGAAGAGAAAGAGGAGAAAAGAGAAAAGAAGAGAAAACAAGAGAAAAGAGAAAAAAGAAATGGGAAAAGAAGAGAAAAGAAGAGAAAAAGAAAAGAATAGAAAAGAACAGAAAAGTAGAGAAAAGAGAAAAGAGAAAGGGTTAAAGAAGAGAAAAGAAGTGAAAAGAGAAAAGACGAGAAATGAAGAGAAAAGAAGAGAAAAGGGAAAAGAAGAGAAAAAAGAGAAAAGAGAAAAGGGAAAAGACGAAAAAAGGGAAAAAAGAGAATAGAAGAAAAAAGAGAAAAGAGAAAAGTAGTGAAGAGGGATAAGAGAGAAAAGAAGCAAAAAGAGAAAAGAGAAAAAACAGAAAAGAAGAGAAAAGAGAAAAGAAGAGAAAAGAAAAGAGTAAAGAAGAGAAAAGTGATAAGTTAAAAAAAGAGAAAAGAAGAGACAAGAGAAAAGAAGAGAAAAGTAGAGAAAAGAGAAAAGAGAAAGGGTTAAAGAAGAGAAAAGAAGTGAAAAGAGAAAAGAAGGGAAATGAAGAGAAAAGAAGAGAAAAGAGAAAAGAGAAAGGTTAAAGAAGAGAAAAGAAGTGAAAAGAGAAAAGAAGAGAAATGAAGAGAAAAGAGAAGAGAAAAGAGAAGAGAAAAGAAGAGAAAAGAGAAAAGAAGAGAAAAGAGAAAAGAGAAAGGGTTAAAGAAGAGAAAACAAGAGAAAAGAGAAATGAGAAAAGAAGAGAAAAGAAGAGAAAGGAGAAAGGGGTAAAGAAGAGAAAAGAAGAGAAAAGAGAAAAGAAGAGAAAAGAAGAGAAATGAAGAGAAAATAGAAAAAGGTAAAGAAGAGAAAAGAGAAAAGAAGAGAAAAGAAGAAAAATGAAGAGAAAAGAGAAAAGGGAAAAGAAGAGAAAACATGAGAAAAGAAAAGAGAAAAGAAGAGAATAGAAGAAAAAAGAGAAAAGTAGTGAAAAGAGAAAAGAGAGCAAAGAAGCTAAAAGAGAAAACAGAAAAAAAAGCTAAAAGAGAAAAGAGAAAAAAGAGAAAAGAAGAGAAAAGAGAAAGGGTTAAAGAAGAGAAAACAAGAGAAAAGAAGAGAAAAGAGAAAAAAAGAGAAAAGAAGAGAAAGGAGAAAGGGGTAAAGAAGGGAAAAGAAGAGAAAAGAGAAAAAAAGAGAAAAGAAGAGAAATGAAGAGAAAATAGAAAAGAGGAAAGAAGAGAAAACAAGAGCCATGAGAAAAGAGAATAGAAGAGAAAACAAGAGAAAAGAGAAAAGAAGAGGATGGAAGAGAAAGAACAGAAAAGAGAAAAGAAGAGAAAACAAGAGAAAAGAGAAAAAAGAAAGGGGTAAAGAAGAGAAAAGAAGAGAAAAAGAAAGGAATAGAAAAGAAGAGAAAAGTAGAGAAAAGAGAAAAGAGAAGGGGTTAAAGACGAGAAAAGAAGTGAAAAGAGAAAAGAAGGGAAATGAAGAGAAAAGAAGAGAAAAGAGAAAAGAGAAAGGGTAAAGAAGAGAATAGAAGTGAAAAGAGAAAAGAAGAGAAATGAAGAGAAAAGAAGAGTAAAGAAGAGAAAAGAGAAAAGAAGAGAAAAGAGAAAAGAGAAAGGGTTAAAGAAGAGAAAACAGGAGAAAAGAGAAATGAGAAAAGAAGAGAAAAGAAGAGAAAGGAGAAAGGGGTAAAGAAGATAAAAGAAGAGAAAAGAGAAAAGAGAAAGGGTAAAGAAGAGAAAAGAAGTGAAAAGAGAAAAGAAGGGAAATGAAGAGAAAAGAAGAGAAAAGAGAAAAGAGAAAAGAAGAGAAATGAAGAGAAAAGAAGAGAAAAGAAGAGACATGAACAAAAATAGAAATGAAGAGAAAAGAAGAGAAAAGAGAAAAGAGAAAGGGTAAAGAAGAGAATAGAAGTGAAAAGAGAAAAGAAGAGAAATGAAGAGAAAAGAAGAGTAAAGAAGAGAAAAGAGAAAAGAAGAGAAAAGAGAAAAGAGAAAGGGTTAAAGAAGAGAAAACAAGAGAAAAGAGAAATGAGAAAAGAAGAGAAAAGAAGAGAAAGGAGAAAGGGGTAAAGAAGAGAAAAGAAGAGAAAAGAAGAGAAATAAAGAGAAAATAGAAAAGAGAAAAGAAGAGAAAACAAGAGCAAAGAGAAAAGAGAAAAGAAGAGAAAACAAGAGCAAAGAGAAAAGAAGAGGAATGAAGAGAAAGAAGAGAAAAGAGAAAAGAAGAGAAAACAAGAGAAAAGAGAAAAAAGAAATGGGAAAAGAAGAGAAAAGAAGAGAAAAAGAAAAGAATAGAAAAGAACAGAAAAGTAGAGAAAAGAGAAAAGAGAAAGGGTTAAAGAAGAGAAAAGAAGTGAAAAGAGAAAAGAAGAGAAATGAAGAGAAAAGAAGAGAAAAGGGAAAAGAAGAAAAAAAAGAGAAAAGAGAAAAGGGAAAAGACGAAAAAAGAGAAAAGAAAAGAGAAAAGAAGAGAATAGAAGAAAAAAGAGAAAAGAGAAAAGTAGTGAAGAGGGATAAGAGAGAAAAGAAGCAAAAAGAGAAAAGAGAAAAAAGAGAAAAGAAGAGAAAAGAGAAAAGAAGAGAAAAGAAAAGAGTAAAGAAGAGAAAAGTGATAAGTTAAAAGAAGAGAAAAGAAGAGAAAAGAGAAAAAAAGAGAAAAGAAGAGACATGAACAAAAATAGAAAAGAAGAGAAAAAAGAGAAAAGAGAAAAGAAGAGAAAGGAAGAGAAAAGAAGAGAAAAGAGAAAAGAGATAAGAAGAGAAAAGAAAAGAAAGGAGAAAGGGGTAAAGAAGAGAAAACAAGAGAAATGAGAAAAGAAGAGGATGGAAGCGAAAGAAGAGAAAAGAGAAAAGAAGAGAAAACAAGAGAAAAGAGAAAAAAGAAAGGGGTAAAGAAGAGAAAAGAAGAGAAAAAGAGAAGAATAGAAAAGAAGAGAAAAGTAGAGAAAAGAGAAAAGAGAAAGGGTTAAAGACGAGAAAAGAAGTGAAAAGAGAAAAGAAGGGAAATGAAGAGAAAAGAAGAGAAAAGAGAAAAGAGAAAGGGTAAAGAAGAGAATAGAAGTGAAAAGAGAAAAGAAGAGAAATGAAGAGAAAAGAAGAGAAAAGAAGAGAAAAGAGAAAAGAAGAGAAAAGAGAAAAGAGAAAGGGTTAAAGAAGAGAAAACAAGAGAAAAGAGAAATGAGAAAAGAAGAGAAAGGAGAAAGGGGTAAAGAAGAGAAAAGAAGAGAAATGAAGAGAAAATAGAAAAGAGAAAAGAAGAGAAAACAAGAGCAAAGAGAAAAGAGAAAAGAAGAGAAAACAAGAGCAAAGAGAAAAGAAGAGGAATGAAGAGAAAGAAGAGAAAAGAGAAAAGAAGAGAAAACAAGAGAAAAGAGAAAAAAGAAATGGGAAAAGAAGAGAAAAGAAGAGAAAAAGAAAAGAATAGAAAAGAACAGAAAAGTAGAGAAAAGAGAAAAGAGAAAGGGTTAAAGAAGAGAAAAGAAGTGAAAAGAGTAAAGACGAGAAATGAAGAGAAAAGAAGAGAAAAGGGAAAAGAAGAGAAAAAAGAGAAAAGAGAAAAGGGAAAAGACGAAAAAAGAGAAAAGAAGAGAATAGAAGAAAAAAGAGAAAAGAGAAAAGTAGTGAAGAGGGATAAGAGAGAAAAGAAGCAAAAAGAGAAAAGAGAAAAAACAGAAAAGAAGAGAAAAGAGAAAAGAAGAGAAAAGAAAAGAGTAAAGAAGAGAAAAGTGATAAGTTAAAAAAAGAGAAAAGAAGAGAAAAGAAAAAAGAAGAGAAAAGAAGAGAAATGAAGAGAAAAAAAGAGAAAAGAGAAAAGAGAAAAGAAGAGAAAAGTAGAGAAAAGAGACAAGAGAAAGGGTTAAAGAAGAGAAAAGAAGTGAAAAGAGAAAAGAAGAGAAATGAAGAGAAAAGAGAAAAAAGAAAGGGGTAAAGAAGAGAAAAGAAGAGAAAAAGAAAAGAATAGAAAAGAAGAGAAAAGTAGAGAAAAGAGAAAAGAGAAGGGGTTAAAGACGAGAAAAGAAGTGAAAAGAGAAAAGAAGGGAAATGAAGAGAAAAGAAGAGAAAAGAGAAAAGAGAAAGGGTAAAGAAGAGAATAGAAGTGAAAAGAGAAAAGAAGAGAAATGAAGAGAAAAGAAGAGTAAAGAAGAGAAAAGAGAAAAGAAGTGAAAAGAGAAAAGAGAAAGGGTTAAAGAAGAGAAAACAAGAGAAAAGAGAAATGAGAAAAGAAGAGAAAAGAAGAGAAAGGAGAAAGGGGTAAAGAAGAGAAAAGAAGAGAAAAGAAGAGAAATAAAGAGAAAATAGAAAAGAGAAAAGAAGAGAAAACAAGAGCAAAGAGAAAAGAGAAAAGAAGAGAAAACAAGAGCAAAGAGAAAAGAAGAGGAATGAAGAGAAAGAAGAGAAAAGAGAAAAGAAGAGAAAACAAGAGAAAAGAGAAAAAAGAAATGGGAAAAGAAGAGAAAAGAAGAGAAAAAGAAAAGAATAGAAAAGAACAGAAAAGTAGAGAAAAGAGAAAAGAGAAAGGGTTAAAGAAGAGAAAAGAAGTGAAAAGAGAAAAGACGAGAAATGAAGAGAAAAGAAGAGAAAAGGGAAAAGAAGAGAAAAAAGAGAAAAGAGAAAAGGGAAAAGTAGTGAAGAGGGATAAGAGAGAAAAGAAGCAAAAAGAGAAAAGAGAAAAAAGAGAAAAGAAGAGAAAAAGAAAAGAATAGAAAAGAAGAGAAAAGTAGAGAAAAGAGAAAAGAGAAAGGGTTAAAGACGAGAAAAGAAGTGAAAAGAGAAAAGAAGCGAAATGAAGAGAAAAGAAGAGAAAAGAGAAAAGAGAAAGGGTAAAGAAGAGAATAGAAGTGAAAAGAGAAAAGAAGAGAAATGAAGAGAAAAGAAGAGAAAAGAAGAGAAAAGAGAAAAGAAGAGAAAAGAAGAGACATGAACAAAAATAGAAAAGAAGAGAAAAAAGAGAAAAGAGAAAAGAAGAGAAATGAAGAGAAAAGAAGAGAAAAGAGAAAAGAGAAAAGAAGAGAAAGGTAGAGAAAAGAGAAAAGAAGAGAAAAGAGAAAAGAGAAAGGGTTAAAGAAGAGAAAACAAGAGAAAAAAGAAATGAGAAAAGAAGAGAAAAGAAGAGAAAGGAGAAAGGGGTAAAGAAGAGAAAAGAAGAGAAAAGAGAAAAGAAGGGAAATGAAGAGAAAGGAAGAGAAAAGAGAAAAGAGAAGAGAAAAGAAGAGAAATGAGAAAAGAAGAGAAAAGAGAAAAGAAGAGCAATGAAGAGAAAAGAAGAGAAAAGAAGAGACATGAACAAAAATAGAAATGAAGAGAAAAGAAGAGAAAAGAGAAAAGAGAAAGGGTAAAGAAGAGAATAGAAGTGAAAAGAGAAAAGAAGAGAAATGAAGAGAAAAGAAGAGAAAAGAGAAAAGAAGAGAAATGAGAAAAGAGAAAGGGTTAAAGAAGAGAAAACAAGAGAAAAGAGAAATGAGAAAAGAAGAGAAAACAAGAGCAAAGAGAAAAGAAGAGGAATGAAGAGAAAGAAGAGAAAAGAGAAAAGAAGAGAAAACAAGAGAAAAGAGAAAAAAGAAATGGGTAAAGAAGAGAAAAGAAGAGAAAAAGAAAAGAATAGAAAAGAACAGAAAAGTAGAGAAAAGAGAAAAGAGAAAGGGTTAAAGAAGAGAAAAGAAGTGAAAAGAGAAAAGAAGAGAAATGAAGAGAAAAGAAGAGAAAAGGGAAAAGAAGAGAAAAAAGAGAAAAGAGAAAAGGGAAAAGACGCGAAAAGAGAAAAGAAAAGAGAAAAGAAGAGAATAGAAGAAAAAAGAGAAAAGAGAAAAGTAGTGAAGAGGGATAAGAGAGAAAAGAAGCAAAAAGAGAAAAGAGAAAAAAGAGAAAAGAAGAGAAAAGAGAAAAGAAGAGAAAAGAAAAGAGTAAAGAAGAGAAAAGTGATAAGTTAAAAAAAGAGAAAAGAAGAGAAAAGAGAAAAGAAGAGAAAAGAAGAGAAATGAAGAGAAAAAAAGAGAAAAGAGAAAAGAAGAGAAAAGTAGAGAAAAGAGAAAAGAGAAAGGGTTAAAGAAGAGAAAAGAAGTGAAAAGAGAAAAGAAGAGAAATGAAGAGAAAAGAGAAAAAAGAAAGGGGTAAAGAAGAGAAAAGAAGAGAAAAAGAAAAGAATAGAAAAGAAGAGAAAAGTAGAGAAAAGAGAAAAGAGAAGGGGTTAAAGACGAGAAAAGAAGTGAAAAGAGAAAAGAAGGGAAATGAAGAGAAAAGAAGAGAAAAGAGAAAAGAGAAAGGGTAAAGAAGAGAATAGAAGTGAAAAGAGAAAAGAAGAGAAATGAAGAGAAAAGAAGAGTAAAGAAGAGAAAAGAGAAAAGAAGTGAAAAGAGAAAAGAGAAAGGGTTAAAGAAGAGAAAACAAGAGAAAAGAGAAATGAGAAAAGAAGAGAAAAGAAGAGAAAGGAGAAAGGGGTAAAGAAGAGAAAAGAAGAGAAAAGAAGAGAAATAAAGAGAAAATAGAAAAGAGAAAAGAAGAGAAAACAAGAGCAAAGAGAAAAGAGAAAAGAAGAGAAAACAAGAGCAAAGAGAAAAGAAGAGGAATGAAGAGAAAGAAGAGAAAAGAGAAAAGAAGAGAAAACAAGAGAAAAGAGAAAAAAGAAATGGGAAAAGAAGAGAAAAGAAGAGAAAAAGAAAAGAATAGAAAAGAACAGAAAAGTAGAGAAAAGAGAAAAGAGAAAGGGTTAAAGAAGAGAAAAGAAGTGAAAAGAGAAAAGACGAGAAATGAAGAGAAAAGAAGAGAAAAGGGAAAAGAAGAGAAAAAAGAGAAAAGAGAAAAGGGAAAAGTAGTGAAGAGGGATAAGAGAGAAAAGAAGCAAAAAGAGAAAAGAGAAAAAAGAGAAAAGAAGAGAAAAAGAAAAGAATAGAAAAGAAGAGAAAAGTAGAGAAAAGAGAAAAGAGAAAGGGTTAAAGACGAGAAAAGAAGTGAAAAGAGAAAAGAAGGGAAATGAAGAGAAAAGAAGAGAAAAGAGAAAAGAGAAAGGGTAAAGAAGAGAATAGAAGTGAAAAGAGAAAAGAAGAGAAATGAAGAGAAAAGAAGAGAAAAGAAGAGAAAAGAGAAAAGAAGAGAAAAGAAGAGACATGAACAAAAATAGAAAAGAAGAGAAAAAAGAGAAAAGAGAAAAGAAGAGAAATGAAGAGAAAAGAAGAGAAAAGAGAAAAGAGAAAAGAAGAGAAAAGTAGAGAAAAGAGAAAAGAAGAGAAAAGAGAAAAGAGAAAGGGTTAAAGAAGAGAAAACAAGAGAAAAAAGAAATGAGAAAAGAAGAGAAAAGAAGAGAAAGGAGAAAGGGGTAAAGAAGAGAAAAGAAGAGAAAAGAGAAAAGAAGGGAAATGAAGAGAAAAGAAGAGAAAAGAGAAAAGAGAAGAGAAAAGAAGAGAAATAAGAAAAGAAGAGAAAAGAGAAAAGAAGAGAAATGAAGAGAAAAGAAGAGAAAAGAAGAGACATGAACAAAAATAGAAATGAAGAGAAAAGAAGAGAAAAGAGAAAAGAGAAAGGGTAAAGAAGAGAATAGAAGTGAAAAGAGAAAAGAAGAGAAATGAAGAGAAAAGAAGAGAAAAGAGAAAAGAAGAGAAATGAAGAGAAAAGAAGAGAAAAGAAGAGACATGAACAAAAATAGAAATGAAGAGAAAAGAAGAGAAAAGAGAAAAGAGAAAGGGTAAAGAAGAGAATAGAAGTGAAAAGAGAAAAGAAGAGAAATGAAGAGAAAAGAAGAGAAAAGAGAAAAGAAGAGAAATGAGAAAAGAGAAAGGGTTAAAGAAGAGAAAACAAGAGAAAAGAGAAATGAGAAAAGAAGAGAAAACAAGAGCAAAGAGAAAAGAAGAGGAATGAAGAGAAAGAAGAGAAAAGAGAAAAGAAGAGAAAACAAGAGAAAAGAGAAAAAAGAAATGGGTAAAGAAGAGAAAAGAAGAGAAAAAGAAAAGAATAGAAAAGAACAGAAAAGTAGAGAAAAGAGAAAAGAGAAAGGGTTAAAGAAGAGAAAAGAAGTGAAAAGAGAAAAGAAGAGAAATGAAGAGAAAAGAAGAGAAAAGGGAAAAGAAGAAAAAAAAGAGAAAAGAGAAAAGGGAAAAGTAGTGAAGAGGGATAAGAGAGAAAAGAAGCAAAAAGAGAAAAGAGAAAAAAGAGAAAAGAAGAGAAAAAGAAAAGAATAGAAAAGAAGAGAAAAGTAGAGAAAAGAGAAAAGAGAAAGGGTTAAAGATGAGAAAAGAAGTGAAAAGAGAAAAGAAGCGAAATGAAGAGAAAAGAAGAGAAAAGAGAAAAGAGAAAGGGTAAAGAAGAGAATAGAAGTGAAAAGAGAAAAGAAGAGAAATGAAGAGAAAAGAAGAGAAAAGAAGAGAAAAGAGAAAAGGGAAAAGACGCGAAAAGAGAAAAGAAAAGAGAAAAGAAGAGAATAGAAGAAAAAAGAGAAAAGAGAAAAGTAGTGAAGAGGGATAAGAGAGAAAAGAAGCAAAAAGAGAAAAGAGAAAAAAGAGAAAAGAAGAGAAAAGAGAAAAGAAGAGAAAAGAAAAGAGTAAAGAAGAGAAAAGTGATAAGTTAAAAGAAGAGAAAAGAAGAGAAAAGAGAAAAAAAGAGAAAAGAAGAGACATGAACAAAAATAGAAAAGAAGAGAAAAAAGAGAAAAGAGAAAAGAAGAGAAAACAAGAGAAAAGAGAAAAAAGAAAGGGGTAAAGAAGAGAAAAGAAGAGAAAAAGGAAAGAATAGAAAAGAAGAGAAAAGTAGAGAAAACAGAAAAGGGAAAGGGTTAAAAACGAGAAAAGAAGTGAAAAGAGAAAAGAAGGGAAATGAAGAGAAAAGAAGAGAAAAGAGAAAAGAGAAAGGGTAAAGAAGAGAATAGAAGTGAAAAGAGAAAAGAAGAGAAAAGAAGAGAAAAGAGAAAAGAAGAGAAAAGAGAAAAGAGAAAGGGTAAAGAAGAGAATAGAAGTGAAAAGAGAAAAGAAGAGAAATGAAGAGAGAAGAAGAGAAAAGAGAAAAGAGAAAGGGTAAAGAAGAGAAAAGAAGTGAAAAGAGAAAAGAAGTGAAATGAAGAGAAAAGAAGAGAAAAGAGAAAAGAGAAGAGAAAAGAAGAGAAAAGAGAAAAGGAGAGTAAAGAAGAGAAATGAAGAGAAAATAGAAAAGAGAAAAGAAGAGAAAACAAGAGCCATGAGAAAAGAGAATAGAAGAGAAAACAAGAGAAAAGAGAAAAGAAGAGGGTGGAAGAGAAAGAAGAGAAAAGAGAAAAGAAGAGAAAACAAGAGAAAAGAGAAAAATGAAATGGGTAAAGAAGAGAAAAGAAGAGAAAAAGAAAAGAATAGAAAAGAACAGAAAAGTAGAGAAAAGAGAAAAGAGAAAGGGTTAAAAAAGAGAAAAGAAGTGAAAAGAGAAAAGAAGAGAAATGAAGAGAAAAGAAGAGAAAAGGAAAAAGAAGAGAAAAAAGAGAAAAGAGAAAGGGTAAAGAAGAGAATAGAAGTGAAAAGAGAAAAGAAGAGAAATGAAGAGAAAAGAAGAGAAAAGAGAAAAGAGAAAGGTTAAAGAAGAGAAAAGAAGTGAAAAGAGAAAAGAAGTGAAATGAAGAGAAAAGAAGAGAAAAGAGAAAAGAGAAAGGGTAAAGAAGAGAATAGAAGTGAAAAGAGAAAAGAAGAGAAATGAAGAGAAAAGAAGAGAAAAGAAGAGAAAAGAGAAAAGAAGAGAAAAGAAGAGACATGAACAAAAATAGAAAAGAAGAGAAAAAAGAGAAAAGAGAAAAGAAGAGAAATGAAGAGAAAAGAAGAGAAAAGAGAAAAGAGAAAAGAAGAGAAAAGTAGAGAAAAGAGAAAAGAAGAGAAAAGAGAAAAGAGAAAGGGTTAAAGAAGAGAAAACAAGAGAAAAAAGAAATGAGAAAAGAAGAGAAAAGAAGAGAAAGGAGAAAGGGGTAAAGAAGAGAAAAGAAGAGAAAAGAGAAAAGAAGGGAAATGAAGAGAAAAGAAGAGAAAAGAGAAAAGAGAAGAGAAAAGAAGAGAAATAAGAAAAGAAGAGAAAAGAGAAAAGAAGAGAAATGAAGAGAAAAGAAGAGAAAAGAAGAGACATGAACAAAAATAGAAATGAAGAGAAAAGAAGAGAAAAGAGAAAAGAGAAAGGGTAAAGAAGAGAATAGAAGTGAAAAGAGAAAAGAAGAGAAATGAAGAGAAAAGAAGAGAAAAGAGAAAAGAAGAGAAATGAAGAGAAAAGAAGAGAAAAGAAGAGACATGAACAAAAATAGAAATGAAGAGAAAAGAAGAGAAAAGAGAAAAGAGAAAGGGTAAAGAAGAGAATAGAAGTGAAAAGAGAAAAGAAGAGAAATGAAGAGAAAAGAAGAGAAAAGAGAAAAGAAGAGAAATGAGAAAAGAGAAAGGGTTAAAGAAGAGAAAACAAGAGAAAAGAGAAATGAGAAAAGAAGAGAAAACAAGAGCAAAGAGAAAAGAAGAGGAATGAAGAGAAAGAAGAGAAAAGAGAAAAGAAGAGAAAACAAGAGAAAAGAGAAAAAAGAAATGGGTAAAGAAGAGAAAAGAAGAGAAAAAGAAAAGAATAGAAAAGAACAGAAAAGTAGAGAAAAGAGAAAAGAGAAAGGGTTAAAGAAGAGAAAAGAAGTGAAAAGAGAAAAGAAGAGAAATGAAGAGAAAAGAAGAGAAAAGGGAAAAGAAGAGAAAAAAGAGAAAAGAGAAAAGGGAAAAGACGCGAAAAGAGAAAAGAAAAGAGAAAAGAAGAGAATAGAAGAAAAAAGAGAAAAGAGAAAAGTAGTGAAGAGGGATAAGAGAGAAAAGAAGCAAAAAGAGAAAAGAGAAAAAAGAGAAAAGAAGAGAAAAGAGAAAAGAAGAGAAAAGAAAAGAGTAAAGAAGAGAAAAGTGATAAGTTAAAAGAAGAGAAAAGAAGAGAAAAGAGAAAAAAAGAGAAAAGAAGAGACATGAACAAAAATAGAAAAGAAGAGAAAAAAGAGAAAAGAGAAAAGAAGAGAAAACAAGAGAAAAGAGAAAAAAGAAAGGGGTAAAGAAGAGAAAAGAAGAGAAAAAGGAAAGAATAGAAAAGAAGAGAAAAGTAGAGAAAACAGAAAAGGGAAAGGGTTAAAAACGAGAAAAGAAGTGAAAAGAGAAAAGAAGGGAAATGAAGAGAAAAGAAGAGAAAAGAGAAAAGAGAAAGGGTAAAGAAGAGAATAGAAGTGAAAAGAGAAAAGAAGAGAAAAGAAGAGAAAAGAGAAAAGAAGAGAAAAGAGAAAAGAGAAAGGGTAAAGAAGAGAATAGAAGTGAAAAGAGAAAAGAAGAGAAATGAAGAGAGAAGAAGAGAAAAGAGAAAAGAGAAAGGGTAAAGAAGAGAAAAGAAGTGAAAAGAGAAAAGAAGTGAAATGAAGAGAAAAGAAGAGAAAAGAGAAAAGAGAAGAGAAAAGAAGAGAAAAGAGAAAAGAAGAGTAAAGAAGAGAAATGAAGAGAAAATAGAAAAGAGAAAAGAAGAGAAAACAAGAGCCATGAGAAAAGAGAATAGAAGAGAAAACAAGAGAAAAGAGAAAAGAAGAGGGTGGAAGAGAAAGAAGAGAAAAGAGAAAAGAAGAGAAAACAAGAGAAAAGAGAAAAATGAAATGGGTAAAGAAGAGAAAAGAAGAGAAAAAGAAAAGAATAGAAAAGAACAGAAAAGTAGAGAAAAGAGAAAAGAGAAAGGGTTAAAAAAGAGAAAAGAAGTGAAAAGAAAAGAAGAGAAATGAAGAGAAAAGAAGAGAAAAGGAAAAAGAAGAGAAAAAAGAGAAAAGAGAAAGGGTAAAGAAGAGAATAGAAGTGAAAAGAGAAAAGAAGAGAAATGAAGAGAAAAGAAGAGAAAAGAGAAAAGAGAAAGGTTAAAGAAGAGAAAAGAAGTGAAAAGAGAAAAGAAGTGAAATGAAGAGAAAAGAAGTGAAAAGAGAAAAGGAGGGAAATGAAGAGAAAAGAAGAGAAAAGAGAAAAGAGAAAGGGTAAAGAAGAGAAAAGAAGTGAAAAGAGAAAAGAGAAATGAAGAGAAAGAAGAGAAAAGGAAAAAGAAGAGAAAAAAGAGAAAAGAGAAAAGGGAAAAGACGAAAAAAGAGAAAAGAAAAGAGAAAAGAAGTGAATAGAAGAAAAAAGAGAAAAGAGAAAAGTAGTGAAGAGGGATAAGAGAGAAAAGAAGCAAAAAGAGAAAAGAGAAAAAAGAGAAAAGAAGAGAAATGAGAAAAGAAGAGAAAAGAAGAGAAAGGAGAAAGGGGTAAAGAAGAGAAAAGAAGAGAAAAGAGAAATGAAGAGAAAAGAAGAGACATGAATAAAAATAGATAAGAAGAGAAAAAAGAGAAAAGAGAAAAGAAGAGAAATGAAGAGAAAAGAAGAGAAAAGAAGAGACATGAACAAAAATAGAAATGAAGAGAAAAGTAGAGAAAAGAGAAAAGAGAAAGGGTTAAAGAAGAGAAAAGAAGTGAAAAGAGAAAAGACGAGAAATGAAGAGAAAAGAAGAGAAAAGGGAAAAGAAGAGAAAAAAGAGAAAAGAGAAAAGGGAAAAGTAGTGAAGAGGGATAAGAGAGAAAAGAAGCAAAAAGAGAAAAGAGAAAAAAGAGAAAAGAAGAGAAAAAGAAAAGAATAGAAAAGAAGAGAAAAGTAGAGAAAAGAGAAAAGAGAAAGGGTTAAAGACGAGAAAAGAAGTGAAAAGAGAAAAGAAGCGAAATGAAGAGAAAAGAAGAGAAAAGAGAAAAGAGAAAGGGTAAAGAAGAGAATAGAAGTGAAAAGAGAAAAGAAGAGAAATGAAGAGAAAAGAAGAGAAAAGAAGAGAAAAGAGAAAAGAAGAGAAAAGAAGAGACATGAACAAAAATAGAAAAGAAGAGAAATGAAGAGAAAAGAAGAGAAAAGGGAAAAGAAGAGAAAAAAGAGAAAAGAGAAAAGGGAAAAGACGCGAAAAGAGAAAAGAAAAGAGAAAAGAAGAGAATAGAAGAAAAAAGAGAAAAGAGAAAAGTAGTGAAGAGGGATAAGAGAGAAAAGAAGCAAAAAGAGAAAAGAGAAAAAAGAGAAAAGAAGAGAAAAGAGAAAAGAAGAGAAAAGAAAAGAGTAAAGAAGAGAAAAGTGATAAGTTAAAAAAAGAGAAAAGAAGAGAAAAGAGAAAAGAAGAGAAAAGAAGAGAAATGAAGAGAAAAAAAGAGAAAAGAGAAAAGAAGAGAAAAGTAGAGAAAAGAGAAAAGAGAAAGGGTTAAAGAAGAGAAAAGAAGTGAAAAGAGAAAAGAAGAGAAATGAAGAGAAAAGAGAAAAAAGAAAGGGGTAAAGAAGAGAAAAGAAGAGAAAAAGAAAAGAATAGAAAAGAAGAGAAAAGTAGAGAAAAGAGAAAAGAGAAGGGGTTAAAGACGAGAAAAGAAGTGAAAAGAGAAAAGAAGGGAAATGAAGAGAAAAGAAGAGAAAAGAGAAAAGAGAAAGGGTAAAGAAGAGAATAGAAGTGAAAAGAGAAAAGAAGAGAAATGAAGAGAAAAGAAGAGTAAAGAAGAGAAAAGAGAAAAGAAGTGAAAAGAGAAAAGAGAAAGGGTTAAAGAAGAGAAAACAAGAGAAAAGAGAAATGAGAAAAGAAGAGAAAAGAAGAGAAAGGAGAAAGGGGTAAAGAAGAGAAAAGAAGAGAAAAGAAGAGAAATAAAGAGAAAATAGAAAAGAGAAAAGAAGAGAAAACAAGGGCAAAGAGAAAAGAGAAAAGAAGAGAAAACAAGAGCAAAGAGAAAAGAAGAGGAATGAAGAGAAAGAAGAGAAAAGAGAAAAGAAGAGAAAACAAGAGAAAAGAGAAAAAAGAAATGGGAAAAGAAGAGAAAAGAAGAGAAAAAGAAAAGAATAGAAAAGAACAGAAAAGTAGAGAAAAGAGAAAAGAGAAAGGGTTAAAGAAGAGAAAAGAAGTGAAAAGAGAAAAGACGAGAAATGAAGAGAAAAGAAGAGAAAAGGGAAAAGAAGAGAAAAAAGAGAAAAGAGAAAAGGGAAAAGTAGTGAAGAGGGATAAGAGAGAAAAGAAGCAAAAAGAGAAAAGAGAAAAAAGAGAAAAGAAGAGAAAAAGAAAAGAATAGAAAAGAAGAGAAAAGTAGAGAAAAGAGAAAAGAGAAAGGGTTAAAGACGAGAAAAGAAGTGAAAAGAGAAAAGAAGGGAAATGAAGAGAAAAGAAGAGAAAAGAGAAAAGAGAAAGGGTAAAGAAGAGAATAGAAGTGAAAAGAGAAAAGAAGAGAAATGAAGAGAAAAGAAGAGAAAAGAAGAGAAAAGAGAAAAGAAGAGAAAAGAAGAGACATGAACAAAAATAGAAAAGAAGAGAAAAAAGAGAAAAGAGAAAAGAAGAGAAATGAAGAGAAAAGAAGAGAAAAGAGAAAAGAGAAAAGAAGAGAAAAGTAGAGAAAAGAGAAAAGAAGAGAAAAGAGAAAAGAGAAAGGGTTAAAGAAGAGAAAACAAGAGAAAAAAGAAATGAGAAAAGAAGAGAAAAGAAGAGAAAGGAGAAAGGGGTAAAGAAGAGAAAAGAAGAGAAAAGAGAAAAGAAGGGAAATGAAGAGAAAAGAAGAGAAAAGAGAAAAGAGAAGAGAAAAGAAGAGAAATAAGAAAAGAAGAGAAAAGAGAAAAGAAGAGAAATGAAGAGAAAAGAAGAGAAAAGAAGAGACATGAACAAAAATAGAAATGAAGAGAAAAGAAGAGAAAAGAGAAAAGAGAAAGGGTAAAGAAGAGAATAGAAGTGAAAAGAGAAAAGAAGAGAAATGAAGAGAAAAGAAGAGAAAAGAGAAAAGAAGAGAAATGAAGAGAAAAGAAGAGAAAAGAAGAGACATGAACAAAAATAGAAATGAAGAGAAAAGAAGAGAAAAGAGAAAAGAGAAAGGGTAAAGAAGAGAATAGAAGTGAAAAGAGAAAAGAAGAGAAATGAAGAGAAAAGAAGAGAAAAGAGAAAAGAAGAGAAATGAGAAAAGAGAAAGGGTTAAAGAAGAGAAAACAAGAGAAAAGAGAAATGAGAAAAGAAGAGAAAACAAGAGCAAAGAGAAAAGAAGAGGAATGAAGAGAAAGAAGAGAAAAGAGAAAAGAAGAGAAAACAAGAGAAAAGAGAAAAAAGAAATGGGTAAAGAAGAGAAAAGAAGAGAAAAAGAAAAGAATAGAAAAGAACAGAAAAGTAGAGAAAAGAGAAAAGAGAAAGGGTTAAAGAAGAGAAAAGAAGTGAAAAGAGAAAAGAAGAGAAATGAAGAGAAAAGAAGAGAAAAGGGAAAAGAAGAGAAAAAAGAGAAAAGAGAAAAGGGAAAAGACGCGAAAAGAGAAAAGAAAAGAGAAAAGAAGAGAATAGAAGAAAAAAGAGAAAAGAGAAAAGTAGTGAAGAGGGATAAGAGAGAAAAGAAGCAAAAAGAGAAAAGAGAAAAAAGAAATGGGTAAAGAAGAGAAAAGAAGAGAAAAAGAAAAGAATAGAAAAGAACAGAAAAGTAGAGAAAAGAGAAAAGAGAAAGGGTTAAAGAAGAGAAAAGAAGTGAAAAGAGAAAAGAAGAGAAATGAAGAGAAAAGAAGAGAAAAGGGAAAAGAAGAGAAAAAAGAGAAAAGAGAAAAGGGAAAAGACGCGAAAAGAGAAAAGAAAAGAGAAAAGAAGAGAATAGAAGAAAAAAGAGAAAAGAGAAAAGTAGTGAAGAGGGATAAGAGAGAAAAGAAGCAAAAAGAGAAAAGAGAAAAAAGAGAAAAGAAGAGAAAAGAGAAAAGAAGAGAAAAGAAAAGAGTAAAGAAGAGAAAAGTGATAAGTTAAAAGAAGAGAAAAGAAGAGAAAAGAGAAAAAAAGAGAAAAGAAGAGACATGAACAAAAATAGAAAAGAAGAGAAAAAAGAGAAAAGAGAAAAGAAGAGAAAACAAGAGAAAAGAGAAAAAAGAAAGGGGTAAAGAAGAGAAAAGAAGAGAAAAAGGAAAGAATAGAAAAGAAGAGAAAAGTAGAGAAAACAGAAAAGGGAAAGGGTTAAAAACGAGAAAAGAAGTGAAAAGAGAAAAGAAGGGAAATGAAGAGAAAAGAAGAGAAAAGAGAAAAGAGAAAGGGTAAAGAAGAGAATAGAAGTGAAAAGAGAAAAGAAGAGAAAAGAAGAGAAAAGAGAAAAGAAGAGAAAAGAGAAAAGAGAAAGGGTAAAGAAGAGAATAGAAGTGAAAAGAGAAAAGAAGAGAAATGAAGAGAGAAGAAGAGAAAAGAGTAAAGAGAAAGGGTAAAGAAGAGAAAAGAAGTGAAAAGAGAAAAGAAGTGAAATGAAGAGAAAAGAAGAGAAAAGAGAAAAGAGAAGAGAAAAGAAGAGAAAAGAGAAAAGAAGAGTAAAGAAGAGAAATGAAGAGAAAATAGAAAAGAGAAAAGAAGAGAAAACAAGAGCCATGAGAAAAGAGAAAAGAAGAGGGTGGAAGAGAAAGAAGAGAAAAGAGAAAAGAAGAGAAAACAAGAGAAAAGAGAAAAATGAAATGGGTAAAGAAGAGAAAAGAAGAGAAAAAGAAAAGAATAGAAAAGAACAGAAAAGTAGAGAAAAGAGAAAAGAGAAAGGGTTAAAAAAGAGAAAAGAAGTGAAAAGAAAAGAAGAGAAATGAAGAGAAAAGAAGAGAAAAGGAAAAAGAAGAGAAAAAAGAGAAAAGAGAAAGGGTAAAGAAGAGAATAGAAGTGAAAAGAGAAAAGAAGAGAAATGAAGAGAAAAGAAGAGAAAAGAGAAAAGAGAAAGGTTAAAGAAGAGAAAAGAAGTGAAAAGAGAAAAGAAGTGAAATGAAGAGAAAAGAAGTGAAAAGAGAAAAGGAGGGAAATGAAGAGAAAAGAAGAGAAAAGAGAAAAGAGAAAGGGTAAAGAAGAGAAAAGAAGTGAAAAGAGAAAAGAGAAATGAAGAGAAAAGAAGAGAAAAGGAAAAAGAAGAGAAAAAAGAGAAAAGAGAAAAGGGAAAAGACGAAAAAAGAGAAAAGAAAAGAGAAAAGAAGTGAATAGAAGAAAAAAGAGAAAAGAGAAAAGTAGTGAAGAGGGATAAGAGAGAAAAGAAGCAAAAAGAGAAAAGAGAAAAAAGAGAAAAGAAGAGAAATGAGAAAAGAAGAGAAAAGAAGAGAAAGGAGAAAGGGGTAAAGAAGAGAAAAGAAGAGAAAAGAGAAATGAAGAGAAAAGAAGAGACATGAACAAAAATAGATAAGAAGAGAAAAAAGAGAAAAGAGAAAAG